>NW_024527710.1:17940835-18373109 GCF_017590135.1 Pyrgilauda ruficollis
AATAGAAAACCCAAAACCTGAGGCATCAAGCTCTGAGCATCCTCCCCCTGTGAATTCCTTGGCTATTACACCTCCACATCACCCAACAGGTTCCCTGGGATTGAGCTTTCCCAGACTAAACAAAAGAATAAACAACAGCTGGGGCTCTTATTCACAAAGTGCTGCTGAGGTGATCTTTAATGTGTTTCCAAAAGTGAGAGGAAGTAATATTTCACTGGAAGGCTTTGTTTGGGGAAGCAATTTCCTCCAAAATAACATCCTGCCTTGGGATATTTTTGCAGGATGCTGATTGTAAACACAACAACCCAAACCCAATCTCTGTCTGTAGTGATACAACGAAAATACAACCAACACCTTTTTATTTCACAGAAGAAGCCAAGGGTACGATTTAAGAGCTCTTTTGGCAACATTAAATCTGATTTAAGTGTATTCAAGCCCCTGTGTGTTTGTTGAGGTTTATTCAGGTGACCTGAATAAATAACTAGAAACATGGGGAAATTTGAAAATTTGAGGAGGCTTAAATGCAGATTCTGACTGCTCAGGGCTTTTGAATACTTCACCTTTTTTTAGCAGAATATTCCCTTAAACCTCTGTTTCTCTGATAAGTCAGGCTTTAAAAATACACCCACAACAAATCAGCTCTTAAGACTCCCAAGAAATGACCTTAAAACTCCTCTTTTCCATTAGAAAACTTAAATATCAATTTCATTTCCAGTGAAAGGCATCACTCCTGAGCCCTTCTTTGTCCACACAAAGCCATACAAACAGCAGGATTCTGCAAGCAGAGGCTTAAATCCAAATAAAGCTCCAGCTGAAGTTTGCTGAGGGGAGCTGGGAGGGGCAGAGCAGGCAGCAGGGCTGGTTTGGTGTCCCCTGCAGGGCTCAGGGACAGCCACACTCCTGGGGGACAGCCAATTCACCTGGGGGGATTTTGAATGAGTTAGAGATGGGACCTCTGGGTCGCTTCAGATGATGGGATTTATTTTTCTTATCTTCTGCATAGGCAGCAAGGGTGAGTTGGGCTCACATCTTCACTGCATGGCTCAGAAGGTCACAAGGCCTCTAGTGACAATCCTTTTAAGGGTTTATTAACCAATAAAGCACTGCCAACAAGGATATTTATGCTTTTCACCCGATCCCTACATATTTGGTCTTACGGACCCATGCTCCAGCGTAAGCTTTCTTAGCCAATCATGTTATGGCACACAAACCTACAGTACTGCATCCTAAACTGCTTGTTACCTTTGTAACTACTTTTATTTTTTCTCTATCTTAAACTCTAAAACTCTAAACTTTCCTTTACTTAGCTTAACAGGTCTCTGCTTTAAATATATACATTAATTTTATAAATCCACATTCTCGCTTCCGGCACCTAAGTCTGGGAGCCTTTCCCAAGGTCTCAGGTCAAATCCAGGGTTTAATTCCAAGCTTTAAATGATAAGCCCCAAGCTCTGGGGGTTCCCTGCATGCCAGCCCCCCCAGGCTCCCACCTGCACGATCTCCTCCTTGCGGATCCGGTGGAAGCTCAGCTGTCCCATGGGATACACTGGCTGCCACTCCTGGGCCTTCTTGGTGGCCACCAGCAGGTTGGAGATTTCTGCAAGGCAGGGGGAGAAAATATCCTTAAAGATTTTCAGAGAAACTGCACTCCACCTTCCCAGCACCCACGTGGATGGAAAGGCACTAAAATCCAAAAAAAAAGGGAGGGAAAAAGAATATTGGGCTTGATTTCTTCTCATTCAATAGAGAAATCATTAAAGCACAGTTCCATATTTTAAATACAGAGTTATTATCAGCCAGATCAGGGTGATTTTGAACAACTGAACAGAGTTTTCTGCACAAAGATTGAAAGAGAAAATACCTGTGCTGTACATGGAATAAAATGGAATAAAACATCCCCACCCCCTCCTGCAGCAGGGCCATCCCCTCCCCAGGGTGCAAGGGGGAGTCTCATCTCCTCTTCACCTCCTTCCAAACTCCCTCTGCTCTGGGAAGCACCAACAGTGCTCCCAGGGCACTGGAATTCAGCTGGGCAATGGGGAATGAGCAGAAGGAACAGACTCAAAAATCCACTTCCCACTGCTGCAGGGCAGATCCAGAGGTTCTGCACAGGAATTCTGCCTTCCAGGCATTATTTACTGGGATCGGGATGTGTGTGGCCAGCTGGGATTCCTCCTGCTGTGAGCAGAACCAGGCACTGGGGCTAAATCATCATCTGGAATTCTGGAATCACCACACCCTGCTTCAGTCCTGCATCCCCTGCACTTCTTTGTGAATATCTGATCAAATACTCAAAAAGAAGGAAAAACCCACCAGGGAAGGGACAGACCAGGGAACATGCACTGAATCCTGCTGCAGCTAAAGCCAGGGAGAAGCTGAAATGGGCAATCAACTCCCTGACCCTTTTTATGTCATTTTATCCCCAACCCAGCCATTAAAATGAAACCAAAATATCAGAAGTGCCACGTGCCCCTGCTCCAGACCACGACCACGCTCTTGGTGCAGTGTGAGCAGCTCAGGGACTCTCCCAAAGCCTCAGAGCAGCAGGTGATTGATGTGGCTCAGTTATTCCCCTGCTAACAGGAAACCATTATCAGCTCAGCACAATCACCCCACTGTGCTTCCTCTCTCACACCAAACTGAGCTGCAAGGCTCTCAGAGTTCATGGCAAACAGCTCCAGAGAGTGCTGGCAGCACCCAACAACTGCCCCTTTGTCCCTCACGTGGGACCTCACAGATGATTTCCTGCCACCAGGCTCTTCAGGACATCAGTTTTGGGACCAAAACCCTTCCCTGCTGCCTGGTGCAGATGAGTTATTAAACAGCAGCTCACAGTGAGAGCAAACCCAGCAGGTCCCAACCCTCTTTTCTCCTCCTCAAACCTGCCCATGGCATCTGACAAAACTCCTGCTTCCCAGACAAAGAAAAATCTTTAAACCCTTTTTATTTTTTTTTTTTTAAGAGCTTCACACCAGGATACAGCACTAAAAATACACTTAAAGAATCTGGAGATTGTTCCCTTGCAACAACAAAACCCTGCAAGGCCAGGCTACCTCTGGGTCTGGGCTGGCAGCACCTCTTCAGGGTGAAGCTGATGTTGTCTGTCCGCAGGATTTGTCCCTTCAGGTGATCCATGAGGTCTTTCAAGGATGCAAAGGATTTGTTGGAGCCATGGAGGAAGTATCCCCCTTTCTTCACCTCAATCTGGAAGTTCTTGTAGGGGCCTGAGTTATTCATCACCTGGGGTTGGAGGGAAAAGAAAGAAATAGGATCACTGGAGTGAAGGAATTGTTTGTAAAGCCACTGAAGCCTCCCAAAACCTTGGCATCACATGTAGCACCAGCTCAGACCCTGCTCCTAAGTGAGGGTCCTCTAATCAAACTGCAACAAAGCAGAAAAAAAAACTGGAATTCCTGGAATTTTCACTCCCAGGAAAGCTCAAAGAAAACAGCAACAACATAAAGATGCAATCAAAGCCCAAATTATTACTTTCTTTTGTTTTTGTTTTTTTGCAGAGCCTGAGATTATGCAGAAGTGTTGCTCTTCTGGAGCAATTTTCTCTTTGCTTGGTCAGGAATTGCAGAATCTGGAGCAGGGTTTCAAAATCTCAATTTAAAAATAGCAAAACTGCCTCTCCCACCCCAGACTGTCCAAGGAGATGTCAGGCTGGTGTTGAGATCCTCCAGTTTCACTGGGGAAGGGCTGAATTCCTGAACTTCTCCATCCCAAGAGCTCTCAGGGTCTCCCCTCTGCAGCTTTGGGTCACCTCCCCCTTCCCTCTTTTCCAAAACAAAATTCCTTTCTTGCTTTACTGTTAAAAGAGAGAGCTGATCATATTTTATTTTTTTAATATCTACAAGAGGATAAACCCAGTATCAAATATCCCCTCCTGACTCACCACTGATTCCATGACCATTTCTTGCTAAGGAAAGGATTTATGTTATCATTTTTATTATTTATTCTTTATTATGTATTATTTAATTTATTATTTATAATTATTCTTGTGTGAACACTTTAAATATCCTCCCAAACCACCAAGTCAGCTGCAGGCTTCCAGCTGAGGCCGGTGTGGGAATAAAATCCATCAAGGGAATTAAATCCATGCCCAAAGAGGCTGCAGGGAAGCTGAACCATGCTCAAGGCAAGGTGAAGTGACAAATTCTCCATGTCATGAGTTTAAAATGCTTCATTTTTATCATGTTCCTGCACAGTCTGACTGGGAGGAATGGAGCTGTTCTGGATTTAATTAATCCCATTTGGAGAGACAGCACAAATGGCTGGAAAAAAAAGCCAATTCCCTCCCCAGAGCTCAGGGTGAGTGCCCTGAGAACAAAATCCCATCCCCAGGGATTGCAGGGAGCAGATTCCAGCTGGGAATGGCCAGCTGCCTGTACCTCTGAGCCCTCCAGACACGTCACAGTCATCAGGATGTGGTTGAAGTTGGTGCAGCTCCACCTCAGCACGTACATGCCCACCTCGTTGCCCTCCTGCCTCAGCTTGTTGATGGCATATTCCGTGCTGGAAGGGAATGGGCAGTGAGAAAAACCAACCAGGCAGCAGCCAAAAATCTGGTTTTTGAGAGCAAACCTCTGTTTGGGGGGTAAGAGCAACTTAGAAATATTTATGTTATTGTTAAAGTAGAATTTGAGGGTGCATTGCTCACGTTGGGCTGCACAGAGCAAGGGAGGGAGGGAATAATAAAGGGAATTCTGCAATGGAGGGAGGGAATAATAAAGGGAATTCTGCAATGGAGGGAGGGAATAATAAAGGGAATTCTGCATCCAACACTGCAGGTGAACTCCTGGATTTCTACAGTTTCCCTTGAATAAAGGGAATAAAGAGAAATAAAAGGAATAAAGGGGAATAAAGGGGAATAAAGGGAACAGTAAATAAATAACAATAAAGGGAATAATAATAATAATAATAATAATAATAATAATAATAATAATAATAATATGAAAATAATAAATTAAATAAAATAATAAATAAGAATCAAAATTTTCCCAATAAAAGGAAAAGCTACAAAGATGGGTGGAGGGAAGAGAATTCCTTTAGGTGTTTAAAAACCCAAGGCTTTGTTCATCCATCCAGGAACTCCTGGGGTGAGTGTGGAGACACTTCCACTCTTTACCTAAAATATTCCCATGTGTCCATGGAGAAAACTCTTGGAACACTCTTTAGTGCACAAATGCCAAGTTCATAGATGATTAAGGAGAGAAACACTGATTTTTTTCTTTAACAAAATGAAGTTTTGGTAACCACCACCCACCCAAACCCCACATTCACCGTGAGAGGAATTATCAAAATCAGACCCCTGAAAATGCAGAGGGACTGAGCAAATGGGCCCAAAAACCCCAAAATGCAGAAGGGACTGACTGGATGGGCCAAAAAACCCCAAAATGCAGAAGGGACTGACTGGATGGGCCCAAAAACCCCAAAATGCAGAGGGACTGACCAGATGGGCCCACAAACCCCAAACTACAGAAAGGACTGCCTCATAAACCCCAAAATACAGATGGGCCCCAAAATTCAGAAGAGACTGAGCATATGGGCTCACAAACCCCAAACTGCAGAGGGACTGACCCATAAACCCCAAAATGCAGAAGGACTGACCCACAAACCCCAAAATGCAGAAGGGACTGAGCAGATGGGCCCACAAACCCCAAAATGCAGAGAGACTGACCCATAAACCCCAAGCTGCAGAGGGACTGACCCACAAACCCCAAGCTGCAGAGGGACTGAGCAGATGGGCCCACAAACCCCAAAATGCAGAACAGACTGAGCAGATGGGCCCACAAACCCCAAACTGCACAACAGACTGACCAGATGGGCCCACAAACCCCAAGCTGCAGAGGGACTGACCAGATGGGGCCGTGGCAGCCGTTGCTGATGTTGTGCTGGATGAGGGGAGGCGCCACGTCGGTGCACAGGTAGTGGTGGGCGTCCGCCGTGAGCCTGAAGTAGCCATCGACCAGCGAGGTGAAGGAGAGCGCCTCGGCGTGCGAGCCCAGCCTCAGCTCCTGCAACACAGGCAGCGCTCCATCAGCACAGCTTCTCACACACAAATCAGCCTTAAAAACGGTTCAGTTTTCTCCCAAAAGCTCGGCATCACGGGTAGCACCTGCTCCTAAGTGAAGGTTCTCGAATGGAACGGCAACAAAGCAGAAAAAAGCCAAAATTCCTGGTATTTTCACTCCCAGGAAGGCTCAGAGAAAACAGCAAAGATGCAATCAAAGCCCAAATTATGGCTTTTTTTTGTTGTTTTTTTTTGCAGAGCCTGAGAATATGCAGAAGTGTTGCTCTTCTGGAGCAATTTTCTCTTTGCTTGGTCAGGAATTGCAGAATCTGGAGCAGGGTTTCAAAATCTCAATTTAAAAATGGCAAAACTCCCTCTCCCACCCCAGACCGTTCAAGGAGATGTCAGGCTGGTGTTGAGATCCTCCAGACAACTGAGGTTTAAAAACATTCAAAAGTTTTCTCCCAAAACCTTGGCATCACATGTAGCACCAGCTCATTCCTGCTCCTACGTGAAGGTTTTTGAATTGAACGGCAACAAAGCAGAAAAAAGCCTAAAATTCATGGAATTTTCACTCCCAGGAAGGCTCAAAGAGAAGAGCAGCAACATAAAGATGCAATCACCCAACAAAAAAGGCTTTTTAAAAAAAAATTTTAAAAGATTTCATTTCATTATCAGTTTCCTTGAAGGGTGAGACATAAGAGATGAAAAACTCTACACCATTCTATCAGAACTTATTTCCTGGTTACAACACTTTAGAAATGTTTTTATAAATTAGTTGTTACCACACAATGCTGCTAATGCTTCTAACACAAATCACTTATATTTTTACCTATATTTTTACCTATATTTAACACCAATCACCTATATTTTTACCTATACTTAACACCTATATAATCACCTATATTGTTACCTCCATTTAACACCAATCACCTATATTTTTACCTATACTTAACACCTATATAATCACCTATATTGTTACCTCCATTTAACACCAATCATCCCTGTCCTGGCTCCACAAATTCAGGAATTCCTCATGGGATTTGGGAATTTGAATTTTGAGAAAAATTCTGTGCCACTGTGGACACAGCTGCACTTTGAACACCATTTTTGCTGTGCCCAGTGTTAAGGCCAGCACATTTGATGTTATTTACACTCAAAATGTCCCTCAGTTGTCACCTTGTGCCCAACTCCAACCTGGCTCCCCGTGGAGGGGAAAGGATCCAGCAAGGAATTAAGTGATCCACCAGGGAATTAAATGATCCATCCAGGGAATTAAGTGATCCAGCAGGGAATTAAGTGATCCAGCAGGGAATTAAACCCAGGCTACAGGGAATTGAATGATCCAGCAGGGAATTAAACCCAGGCTACAGGGAATTGAATGATCCAGCAGGGAATTAAGTGATCCATCCAGGGAATTAAACCCAGGCAGCAGGGAATTAAGTGATCCAGCAGGGAATTAAGTGATCCATCCAGGGAATTAAATGATCCACCAGGGAATTAAGTGATCCAGCAGGGAATTAAACCCAGGCTACAGGGAATTGAATGATCCAGCAGGGAATTAAGTGATCCATCCAGGGAATTAAACCCAGGCTACAGGGAATTGAATGATCCAGCAGGGAATTAAATGATTCAGCAGGAACTCAAGCCCAGGTTCCTCCAAGCTGAGGTGAAGGGACAAATTCTGTGTGTGAATTTCAAATTCAAATTCTGTGTGTGAGTTTCAAATTCAAATTCTGTGTGTGAGTTTCAAATTCAAATTGTGTGTGTGAGTTTCCAATTCAAATTGTGTGTGTGAGTTTCAAATTCAAATTCTGTGTGTGAATTTCAAATTCAAACTGTGTGTGTGAGTTTCCTCACCATCCTCTTGTTGTCCTGCTTGTTGATGCTGACTGTGGCCTCCTTGATGACGATGTGGGTGATCTCAGGGAAGTAGGAGAAGTTGTTCCACGTCTCCCGAAGTTTGTGCTTCTCTTCCTCCTTTTTGCTTTTGCCATCAGATTTTTTCTTCTTCTCTTTCTCTGTCTGGACAGGCTGCAAATGTATTTGGGATAAAAGCTTTAGTTAAAACACGTTTAGCACAGGGGTTTTCACTCTAAATCAAAAATTTATTCTAGAATAATGATATAAATTAATTATTTATTAGTTAGAATTATAGACTGGCATTATTGTATAAATTATAAAATTAATACAAATTACAGAATAAGAATAGAAAATAATTATTTATTAATTAGAATTCTAGAATGATTATTATATAAATTATAGAACTAAATTTTAGAGTAAAATTTAGAATATAATGTATTGTAATATATTTACTATAAACCTAAAATTCATTCTAGAATAGTAATATAAACTATTTATTATTAGAATTATAGGATAGAATAATTATATAGACTATAAAAATAATATAAATTACAGAATAATAATATAAAATATAGAATATAAGGTATTCTAATATATTTACTCTAAACCTAAAATTAATTCTAGCATAATGATATAGATTATAATAGAATAGAATTATAATATGGATTATGAAATTAATATTTATAGAATAATATTATAGTATATAGAATATAATGTGTTCTAATACATAGAAAAATCTATTTAATTCTGCCTTTATTAATCTATTTAATTAAAATCTATTTAATTAAGCCTTTATTTTCCTGGTAAAAGGGCTGCCCACAGAGGCTGTCCAGTGTCCAGTCTTGGATAAAAGTCCTGAGCCTGCTCTGGTCTCCAAACTAAGCCTAAAAAGGGGGTTGGGCTGGAACCTCCTGAGCTCCTTCCAACCTGGATAATCCTACCAAAGCCCCTCCAATACCAAGCTGCTCCGCAGTGTCTGAAGACCACAACCATCTTTCAGCAGCTGTTATGTCCCAAAACTCCCCTTTAATTCCCATTTCTCAGGGGTACTCACACTTGGCTTGAGCCTCCACTGAATGCCATTGTTCCCTGTCACCATCACTTCATACTTCTCGTTGTCTCCACAGTTGAATTTATTCATCTCATTCTCAGCAGAAATCAGCAGAAACGAGGTCTCAAAGATCTCTGCCCCGTAATATTTGGTCAGGACCTCCATGGTGGATAAATATTTCACCTTCAGGTCCCGAGGGGAGACGCTGTTGTTGCAGATTGTTTTGTTGTTGAACTCCTTCAGGAAATGCTTGAAAACGTTATTGATCCGAATCCTGGTCAAGAAATTCCTCTGCCTGATGGTCCTGTTCAGAGTCTCAGGGATATAATGCTTGTAACTGGGAGGAGAAGCAAGGTATTTTTAATTTAACTTAATTTAATTTATAAATTCCTCCTGGGAGAGCAGCAGAGCCAGCAGGGACAAAGGATGGATCCCAGCTCACCTGATGTCCTTGGGAAGCTCTGGCAGCTTCACGTTTTTCTTGATGGCATCGTGGGAGATGGCCAGGACAGCCATCCCCAGACACTCATTCTCAATCTCATGGACCTCCTGGTCGTTTTTGGGATCTCGGATGGGTGCCAGGCCTTTCACTAGGTCATACTGGCCCTTAACAGAACAAAAAACCCCAAATTACCCAGTACCAGAAAGGGTCTAAACAGGGACTCGTAGGAATTCATACCAGGATCCTTGGGCAAGGAGAAGCTGGAACCTCCTCCCGTTCTTTTATACATCAGTCCACCAAAAATTCACTTTTTAAAAATTAACTACAGAAATCACCATCCCTGGTCCCTTTTAGTACCTGCAATATTTATTTTCTGCTCCACAAAACCAACTTTGTGCCTCTGCCCTTCCCATGCAAAGCCTCCATGAGTCTCCTGGATTCATCTCCAAGCCAAGCCTTGCTCTGGGACAGCCTGGAAAGTGTTTGGTTATCAAAGAGCAAAGACATTTCTGTGCCAGGTTGCTTTAATGTTTCCTTAGAATTCTCCTTCCTTGTGGTTCTCAGTGTGAAAATCCTGCAGGAATTCTACTCAGGATCAACAGTAAATGGGATTTCCTCCCTGCATTCAATTTGCTCTTTGATCAATCTGAATTTTCCCTTTTTTTTTGGTGAAACCTGATAGCTTCTGGTTTGAAAAATCCTTTGGAAGGCACAAGAGGAGAGCAAAACTGCAGTGAGGTTATCAGTCTTTATCACCACGGGGTTATCAGTAAATGTTTATCAATCTTTAACACCACCCAGTAACAAAACCTCATTAAAAGGACTCAGCCCTGCCAGATTTCCCTCGGCTGCTGCTCCTCTCCAGCCCCAGCTCTGTGCAAATGTCCCACAAAAGGTGACTGACAGTGTTTAGAAACACAAATAACTCACTGTAGAAGAAAATATCTATAAAAATAAAACCCTGTTTGGGAGAGTTTCTTTACACCTCCTTCATGCAGCAAATCCTCTCCTCTCCACCAGGCAGCAGCAAAAAGAAAACCCTTTCCAGTACTAACAGGACTATTTCAGGAGCCTAAGAAGAGGCTTTTAAAGCAGAATCCCACACTTTTTATGGGACAAAAATCCCATAAAAATTTTATTTACGGGAATACAGCATCAGAGACAATTCCAACCTGTGCAAACATGTACTCCAGGGAATTGGCATCCAGGATGGGGGTCCCCTCTGGGGCCAGCTTCTTGTCATAGGCCTTGGCCCTCCTGGGGGAGTGTCTCCACACCGAGGGCTCGCTCTCGCTGGTCCCGTGCCAGTTGGTGAAATAGTATCTGCCAAAAAAAGTCACAGACGTGAAAAATGTTTTGGGAAAAGCCTCCCTTTCCACAAGAGAATTTGGGTTTTGGAAAGTAAAGCAGTTCAAAGCAAGGATTGGTCAAACTTCTGCCTGAAGGTTAAGTGGTCCAACATTCCAGCACATTCCTGGCCTGAGGAACTGGGGGAAATGATACCATTATTATGAATTATTAGATTGTTTTTCCATTTTTATTTTTTTGTTAGAGAGATTTGAGGAAAGACAAATTTGGGAATGCTCACCTGGAGAGGAGAAGGATCCAGGGAGAGCTCAGAGCCCCTGGGAGGGCCTGGAGGGGCTCCAGGAGAGCTGGAGAGGGACTGGGGACAAGGCATGGAGGGACAGGACACAGGGAATGGCTGTGAGCTGAATGTGGGTAGATTTAGATATTGGGATTTTGTGAAGGAGTTCATTGGCTGGGAGGGTGGGCAGGACCTGGAATAGAATTCCCAGAGCAGCTGTGGCTGCCCCTGGATCCCTGGAAGTGTCCAAGGCCAGGCTGGAGCAGCCTGGGACAGTGGGAGGTGTCCCTGGGATGGGATGGGATGGGATGGGATGGGATGGGATTTAAGGACCCTCCCAGTCCAAACCAGTTTGGGATTGACATTTATAAAGCCCCAAATCTGCAGTGGTCAAGGCTGGAGTGGCCCAGCCTCAGTGCAGAGTCAGGATCCTCAGCAAAATAAAATGAATATTTTTAGTTGAGCTCTTCTTAGGCAGGAACTCCAAAACTGAGCCAAAAACTCCTGACCAGAAGCAGAGGATCCTCCAGAACTCCTTGGGCAGAGGCCTGGAGAGCAGAGCAAAGCAAATCCTGCTGAAATGCAGAGGAAATGACTTTGCTTCCCTGTTCTCCTGCAGAAGAGGAGTCAGAATTAATAACTCCAATTCTTGTGTTATTTCCTGAAAATAATCATGGGCAAGGTATTGTGTATTGTTTGGGACTGAGAGGAGACTCTGCTCCTTTTCCTAATTAACTGCTCTCATTAACACAGTGCTGAGGAGCTACAAAAACAATTGGAGCCCCATTGTTTGAGGGGGGAGCAAATAAAGGAGAATCTTTTCCTTGGAAAGCTGCACGGCTTCCTGGGAGAGATTTTGGGGATTTCACTTCCACAAAGGGAACAGGAACAGGAATTTCCCAATGAGATGGGGAGGGAACTGTGCCCCTGAGCTCAGGAGCAGGACCCAGCCCTCCCTCAGAGCATCTTCCACCATCACTCATCATCATCTTACATATCTCCATGCAATTTTACAAACCAAAATTAATCAATATTTTATTATATTGCATAATGTTCTATCTATTATACAATATTTTATTATCTATTGTATTACTTATTATAATATTACATAATATTTTATATGTTGCATTATGTATTATAATAGTCTATAACATTTTATATTACATTACATTATTATATTATATTATATTATATTATATTATATTATTTATTATATAATATTTTATTATCAAAACCTATTCTTCACTTCCAAAACAAAAAAATCCTCCAATCCCTACAAAAAACATGAGTTTACTTGTATTTAAACAAAATCTAAGTAAATTTCAATAAAAAATAGAAAACTTTGTCAAGTACAAAAAAACACTAACCACTCCACAAACAAAAAAAACAGCCATACAAATATAAATGACACAAAAATTACAACCCTTTTATTTCACCCACCTGTATATTCATATAAAATTTATATAATTTGATAAAAAATATAAACTTTGAGTTCCTTTATATGTATAAAAATTGATAGTATTATAAAATTTTTATTAAATAATAACTTAAAATATAAAATTCAATCAAATATATATACAAGAAATAATTAAAAATATTATCAATACAGTATTCATCATTCAAACAAGAGGAGAGATGTTAAAAATCTAGATATTAAAAATTTTAAATTTTCTTTACTAAAGAACATAAATCCACAAAATACTAGAAAAATACTACACAACTCACAAAATACTATAAAAATACTACAGAAATCCACAAAATACTACAGAAATACTACACAGATACCACAAAAATACTACAGAAAGCCACAAAATGCTACAGAAACCCACAAAAATACTACAGAAATCAAAAAAATACTACAAAAATACTACACAAGCCCACAAAATCCTACAACCTGCTTCCAAAATCCCTCCAGAAAGGAAGTGGATCCCTTTTCCACAGCAAAAATCAAACCCAGCTATGGAAGAGTTAAATTCTCCTCCCCTGTGAGCAATGACTCCAGGATATTACAAAATCCTGGGGTTTCTCTTTTTTTAAAACAAATCAAATAAATAGAACTTGAGGCAAGTGAGAAAACCACAGGGAACTCACAGAGTTTCTGTGAAAAGTCCTTTTAAAACATCACCAAAAGTGCAGCAGCATCTGGCACTGATTTAGGGCAGAGGAGGAGAAATTCACACAGAAAACAAAAAGTTCTCAGCAGAGGGAGGAAAGTCAAAGCCCTACAAACATTTCAGCCCAGTCTCACTGTTCATTTTAGAGATATCATTAAAAAGGACACCACAAAAACCTATCAATGTAAGCAAAAATAAGCAAAAATACAAATTATTTCATTTCTGAATAATCATGTAGAGTTAATCCACTGCTCTATTGACAAAAAATTTAAATTAAAAAAAAAATTAAAGCCACAGCAGAGGGAGGAAAGTCAAAGCCCTACAAACATTTCAGCCCAGTCTCATTGTTCATTTTAGAGATATCGTTAAAAAGGACATGACAAAAGCAAAAATACAAATTATTTAATTTCTGAATTGCCATGTAGAGTTAATCCACTGCTCTACTGAAAAAAAACTCCTTAAATTAAAAAAAAATAAAATTAAAAAAATTAAAAATTCATTTCTGAATTATCATGTACAGTTAATCCACTGCTCTATTAAAAAAATTAAAATTAAAAAAATTTAAAATTTAAAAATTTTTAAAAATTCATTTCTGAATGATCATGTACAGTTAATGCACTGATCTATTAAAAAACTTAAAGAAATTAAAAATGAAAAATTTAATTTTTTTAAAAATTCATTTCTGAATGATCATGTACAGTTAATGCACTGATCTATTAAAAAACTTAAAATTAAAGAAATTAAAAATGAAAGATTTAATTTTTTTAAAAATTCATTTCTGAATGATCATGTACAGTTATTCCACTGCTGTATTAAAAAATTTTAAATATTTTTAAATTCATTTTTAAAAATAATTCATTTCTGAATTATCATGTACAGTTAATCCACTGCTCTGGAACATTTCAAATATAAATTCATCCATAAAAGCACTGACACAAATGGTTTGGAGCCAATTTTCCAATTAACTCTGACCTTGCTCACTCCCAGCTTTGTGAAAACAACTTCTCGTGCTTTTCCAACTTTTTTTTTCCAGGCTAAACCCCAAAGATGCAAAGAAATCAGGAGATATTTGAAGCTCCTGCTGCTCATCTCTCCTCTAAGCTGTGCAAACCCAGCTGCTGCTTTTGGTTTTGCCTCCCTGCTTCTCCAGGGAGCTCAGCAAACAATAAATCTCATTTTGCAGGTGTTTTCTCTTACCTCATGCGATAATGGAGCCTGAAGGATGATTTTTCCTCCACCTTGAAGACCTGGTTTGGTGCATACCAGAGCTTTTTGTTCTCATCATACAGAGCAAAGAGGTTGTGGCACAGAGGGGACACAGCTGGCACAAAAATACACAAATGGATGAATCACAAAGCTCCAGCGCACATCCACACCCCAAAACACAAAAGCATAAAGCAAATATTGGATCATGAAAAGAAACTGATACTGGGATTAGCTTGAAACAAATATTAGGGAGGAAAGGTTGAGGTGGAGCTGTCACCTTGGTTCAACCCAGGGGGTTTGGGGTGGATTAAACAGATATTTCTGGTGTTAAAGTGATCCTCAAATCCTGATTCCGCCCAAGGTCTGAGCTTCAAAGAAATGACTTAAAACCTTCATTCTGTCCAGGTCACAGAAAAGGGAGTTTTACCAAACCCACAACTTTGTTCTCAGCTTTATTTTGTTAATAAATTCAACCCCCAGAGGTGAAAGGAGGTTTTGGCAAACAAGCAGAAAGCTTTGCTGGTTCCACAGAGAAAGACCTCAGAGAAAGCTTTGGTCTGTTCCAGCTAAGAGCAGACTGTGGCATTAATGGGCTGATCTGCTTTAACCCTGCATTTACTCCATCCCAGATCTGTTTGGGAGGGATGTTTACTCCATCCCAGACCTGCTGGAATTCCTTGTCCCAGCTCTGGGAGCAGCTGCACCATCTGTGGGTTCACAGCCCCCAAAAGAAGATGCTGCACACCAGCATATATAGGTGGGTGTTAAACACCCCTCATTGTGCTGAAATATCTTAAAAAAACAACAGCAGCACTCATTTGTGAGGTTTTTCCTGAGATTTCCATAATTTCACCCATTCCCATGGAAGAGGAGCAATTAGGCAAATGAGCTGAAGGGGATTACAAGAATCCAGGGGAAGTGGGCAAAGAAAACATTTGAGAGCTGCAGGAAAATTCCTGCCCAGTTCCCCTGTTCACACTCCACAGCAGCTGGACTAGGTTTGGTGCTCCATGGGGAAAGAACCTCAGAACTGTAAATACAAAAGCCCACTGGGCTATGAGGCCAAACAGAGATTAAATCCACTTTTTCTGTGGAATTACAGGTGTTTTGCTGAGCCCCAGCCCAGAGGGAAGAGCACAGCACAGCCCCTGACACGTGAGGGATGCACACGAAGCCAAAGCAGCTTTGTGGGGATTTATTGGGACAGGGAGGCTCTTCCTCTGACTGACACACAGAGGATGCCTCACTTTGGCTGCTGCCAGGCCCCTGGGAGCTGAAATAACCCCAAATACTCACAACACTTCTGGGCAGCCTCAATGCACAGCTCCTCCGAGGTGAACTCGCCGCTGGAGTAATAGATGGGGGATTTGTCCTGCAGGTAGAAGAGGATTTCCAGCCCCTGGTGCTGAGCTTCCAGGTTGAGCTCATTTTTCTTGGTGCTCCTCATTTTTGCACAGAAAGCCATGGCTTTGCAATCTTCTTTTACGTTGAGATACTGGGAGTGCAGGGAAAAGAGCAAAGGGAAACGTGAGGGGAGTTGGGATTGTCAGGACACAAATCCAGCACTGCTGGCTGGGCACCACCATCCTCGAAACGTGAGGGGAGTTGGGATTGTCAGGACACAAATCCAGGACACAAACCCTCAGGTGGGGATTTATCCCAAACCAACGAGGTCAAAAGGGGAAAAAAGAAATGGCAGTGATTATTCTGGTTCTGGGAACTGCCCCAAATCACTCCCTTCTCTTCTAGTGGTGCCACAGCTTTCCTGCAAGGTTTCTCTTCTCAAAGCAGAAATAACTTTCACATCTTTCAGCACCTCGTTGGCTGAAAAACAACACTTGAGCCTGAGCGATTTAAACAGCTCATTTGATGTTTCCTTTTATAAAAAGTCAGCTTCTATTTTTACAGCCCCTTAACAGCAAAATATTTCTCATTGTTTTCTCCCCTCTCACCCTTTGTGTTTGAAACTGCTGATGGTTTATGAGTCATGATGTATTTTATAAGATTTATTGGCATTTATTTTTTATTACTACTTCTCTGTCTCTCCAGGAGAACAGCACTGAGTAGGTTTAATGCAAGAGCTTTTAGATTGCCAAGGATGCACAACAGGGCAGCTCTGACTCAAAAAAAAATTGCATTTTATACCCAGTACTGAAATAGAAAAAGCAGAAAGTTCTTCGAGTTATTTGGGCTCCTTGTTCCATGTTTTTCTAAGCTTTAAAAAGCCCAAACCAACAATTTTATAGTTTATGAAATTAATCCTCCCACCAAAAAAACCAATAAAATATGAACCCCCAAAGCAAACACACCTGCATTTATGTGCCTGTGGGATCCTCTACACGACTGAAATGGGTCTTCACTCTCCCCAGGAGAAGCTTCACTCTGACTGGAAAAAAAAAGGAAAAATAAATATTATCAGGAATGGCTTTGTACAGCTGGAGGCACAAGTGAAATGGTCAGGCTGATAAAATTCCACCTGCAATCCCAGGGAAGAGAGATTATTATTATTATTGTTGTTATTTGTAACTGAGATCTGGATCTGATCTCAGCCAAGCCAGTCCCAGGAACCACCCAGGAATTTGGGCACATCCACTGATCCCTTCTGACACTTTGGGGGCACTGCCTGGGATGCAGCCAAAAGCCAGGAAAACCTTGGTTATTCCCTGGGTTTCTCCCTATTTTCAGTCTGGAATTGTTCTCATCACAAGCCTCAGCTGTGACACCACAGGGACGTTTTCCTCTGTGCTTCACCTCCTCCATGCCTCCATTCCTCACATTTTTCATTAGATATTAATTCCAATTCTTCCCTGCTCTCTCGTTTTTCCTTCACCTCCCAGATTATCATTTAAAATGTGTTCAAACAAAACCTGACAGTGCTGCTGGTTTGGGAACCCTCACCCATCACTCATCTGAGGCTGAACATTCCTCCATTTCCAGCCTCCATCCCTCCTTTTCCCCTCCTCCCCATCCCTGCCAAAATGTGTTTCAAAAAAATGTTTCAAATAAATAATAAAAAATTACTTTTGCTTCACCAGTGTGAGTTAATCTGACCTAGCAGACTTCAGCAAATATTGCTTTAAAAGCCTGAGGCTTAGTCTGGGAAAAGTCAGACAGAGCCACACAACTTCCCTGGTGCTTGGGAAGAGCCCAGCAACCCAGAAAAAAAAATTATATTGAAGAGCCTGGCACACATTCCCAACTAAACTGCATTTTTCTGCCATCCCTGCCACTTGAATGCTGAATTTGAGGTTCCAGACACAATCTCTTGGCAATAACATGGGGAAGAAGTAATTGAGAGTGTGATTTTTGGGATATGCACACAAGCCAGGAATTATTTCTGCACAGCACCATAAAATTGAAATGCAAAAGGTGAAATATATTAACTTGAATCTCATTAAAACCCCCTGTTAAATTACATATAACTGAAGCTCAATATATTTTAATGTGTGTGTGGGCCTAATGTTAAAAAGATTACCCAGATGTTTTAAAATGTGAGGGGGAATATAAAACCATTGCCTTTTACAGATTCATAAATCAAACTTCTTGTTTTTCAACACAGCAGCTTTGCTTTGGTTAAAAGCTCCTACTCTTGGTTTTAGTCACAGCAATTCCCAGAATCCTAAAAACCTTTAAGTGCTGCTTCATTTACAAAACCTTCTGGGTTTGAACCAAACAACCCACCATCCAATCCATGATTTATTATTTCCTAATGGGTTTCCCAGACATTCCCCTGTTCATTGTCAGGGATTCACCTTTTAAAAATGCATTTTCATCCTCCAAAAAGGCTCCTTTGAGCCAGACAAATTCCTGCTCTGTCTGAGCATCCTTCTCCACACCTACACAGCCAAATGCTTCCTCTCTGAAAAAGTGATTTTTATCCTTTGCCACAGTCTCAGAGCTTCACAAGTTGTTATTTGTGTATTTTTTGGTCTCTTCTCTACTCCAAGGATGTCAGGGATGTGCTCAGCCCCTGCTGCATTTGCTTTTTTTCAGGCATATTTTAATTTCACTTAGTTTCTGTTTTTTCCAGTGGAAGCAGCTCTTTCTGATGCACCCTCCAAAATATTTTTGGGAATGCAGGATAGCTTTTCTTGAGATCCCACTCCCCCAGTAAAGGCTTTTCCTGCTTATTTAAAATCCTGACCCACCCATGGCTGGCCAAGGGAAGCCAGGTGAGGAATTCTTTCCCTCACACACAGAGCCCTCAAAAACTTCTGGTATCACAAAGAATCATAAAATAGGGGGAGGGAAGTCTAAAGGTGGGTTGTTAATCAGTTTGGCCACTAATATTAGGATATTTGGGAGATAATCACATTTGGTAAAAGCTCAAGTTCCTGGCTATGATTTGCTACATTTGAAAACCAGCAGCTTCAGCATTTTTAAGGAAAAAAACAAATGTACAACAGTATTTGTTAAACAACCCCCTTAGACTCGTGCATGCCTCAAAAACTAAGGAAAGGCAGATGCAGAAATTAAATACTTTTGAAACTCTGTGCAAATCTTCCTTGAACCAGAAGGATGCTGCTCCACCATAAACCAGGATCCTGGAAGACAAATGCAAAGATGGAAGGTCCTTTGCAGGGCAAAAGTCCCTAAAATACGAATACAGGAAAATCCCAGCTAAAATCTGACCAAGCCAAAACTCAGTCTGAAGAATCATTTGCAAGTTCTTCCTCTTTTTTGCCCCCTCAGTCAATCTAGTTTCAGGTTTCCTAACCTCTTAGAGACTGAAAATTTAGATACGTGAGCACATGCTATTTATTTTCCACAGGATTCTCTCACCAAATGTACATTTTATTTGTTTTAATTATTTATTACTGTGTTTATTCTATGCTTTTATTCAGAGTGATCTCACCAGACACTGTTTACCTCAAACCAGAATTAATAATTCCCCTTGGGTTTTTCTGTGCAATCCATGCTGTGATATGGCTGATCCACACTGTAAAATTGTGTTTTAAAACAGGGCCAGGAGGGCACAGAATGGAAATTTTCACCAGAAGTGGTCGATGTGCAGCAAAGTTCTCCAGAACTGAAAACCATCCAGCTTCATTAGCAGCATGCTAATATTAACAGCTATTAAATATTTCCATTTTTAGCTCTCCAGCTCTGAAAAGCAGAGGAGACCAAGTCCTGGTGTGTTCTGAGTGCTTCCCAAATCCACCTATGCCCTGCTGCCCCTGAGGACTGACCCTGCTCCTCCCCTGTGCCTTTCCAAGGCGCTTGCAGCCACTTCTCTGAATTTCAGGAGATGTCACCAGTGTGGGAAGAGGTTTGTCAGCCCTCTCAGAGAGCTGGGTGTTCATTTCCCACCTTTATTGTTCTGCCTGCAATGGCTGGGGCAGATGCAGGCGCACACAAACACAAAATCCCATTTTTTCCTCTATTACCTGCCCTTTCCAGCCTGGTTTTCCTTTGCATACAGACTAGGCTGCTATAATGACCAATTTTTCATGGCTGGTTGGGTTGGAAGTGACCTTTAAAGGTCACAACCCCTCTGCAATGAGCAGGGGCACCTTCAACTATGTTTTTATAGCTTGTAAATATGTGC
Source organism: Pyrgilauda ruficollis (assembly GCF_017590135.1). Classification (NCBI taxonomy): domain Eukaryota; kingdom Metazoa; phylum Chordata; class Aves; order Passeriformes; family Passeridae; genus Pyrgilauda; species Pyrgilauda ruficollis. The sequence goes on from NW_024527710.1 coordinate 17,960,664, forward strand.
TTAATTCTCTTTCATTCCCAATTTCTGGTATAATAACTTTAAATGATACAATTCTTGGGGTTTACAACCAATTATTCTGTTTTTGTACAGTCAACCCTAAGCACTTCCATACTAAACCAGGATAACTTCCCTGGAAGCAAAGAAAGCCTTAAGAAATCTTCACAGAAACCTTCCAACAACAACCTGATTTTTCTGTAATGAAGTTTTAATTACAGAATTAATTCAATTTTAATACGTTTTTCCTCACAACTATCTAAAAAACAGCTTTATTGCTCACAGGGCTGAAGGGGCATTCCAATGTTAAAGTGATTTACACGGACAATTTGTTTTTATTCCTGCCTGGGACACGGCAATAATGATCCTTTTCCTTCCTTGATGTTCTCCTCTCTGATCCCCGTGCCCAGGCAGCTTGGGGCTGGAAGATGGGATGGGAATTCTCTGGAGAAGAGCCACGGCACCTTCCCAGCAGCGGCGGAGCTCGGGAAGCGCAGCCTCTTCCCGCTGGCACGGCGCTGATTTCCTGAGGGGCATTTCAGACCCGTGCAAAAGCTTCCAGGGAAACCATCCTGGCTAACACCTCGGGGGTCTCAGGAGAAAGTGTTAAGGGTTGTGAAGAGCTTGTTCCTGAGGGCTGACGTGGCGGTGACCTCAGCAGGTCACTCAGCAGGATGTGGCAGCGCTCCGGATGAAAGTTAAAACTTCCATGGGAGTGAATTTAATGGGAATGAGGAGCTGAGAGCGAGGAGGGCTCACGCACAGCAGCTCTGCTCACACGCTGCAACAGCTCCAGAGCTTCAGCTCAGCACAGCACACACCCAGGAGGAGTGGATCCAGGGAATGGCTCTGCTTTCTCCAAGAGAGAACACACTGCAGGCATGGTGCAGATCCATGGAATGGGAAGAATGGAAAAGAACAGGGAATGGAAGAAAACCCACCCCAACAGGAGCCATTCCTCTGCTGACTGAGAGACCAGAGCAGGCAACATCATCACACAGCTGGACATTGAGACACTGCAGAGAGTCATTCTGTGAACTGACCCTGTGTGGACACAGGGCCAGGGCAGGGCTGGAGCACCTTTCCAGAGTAGCAAAAGCCAACAGGAAGGAGGTGAAGCAGTTTCATTGTTCACACCTTCCACATGCAGGTCTGTAACTGGAGAAATCCTCTCCTCTTTAACCAGGAAGGAGAAAGAGAGGTCACCTCATCCTGTTCTCCTGAGCCTTAAGATCTCAGAGATCCCACCACGCTGAAATGATGGATGAAGAAACCTCTGGGGACTCGTTATGCATCTGCAGGCTTTCAGAGCTCCAAGTTCTCCTAAAAGCCAGGTTTTAATAAGCCAGAGTCCATCTCACCCCACCTATTCATTGAACAGAATTCATTTACCCCACAGGTGTGCCTGTGGAGAAGGGATGATCCCCAGTCCCAGCTGTCCCATCCTGGCACTTGTTCCACTGGATAATTCCTTAGATAATTCCATGTTGGTTTTCTTAGTTTTTGCAGAGATGGGGTAACTGAGAGGAGTTTTAAAAGATTTTATTTCATTATCAGTCACGAGGAATAGTGAGACATAAGAGATGTAAAACTCTCAGTGCTTATATACAAATGTCCAAAACTGCATAAACTTTCTGTTAAATTAAAAAAATTCTTTACAAACCCATTTCCCACAATTGCAAAGGAACTGTTTGTATCCCACTGCTGCAAAACAACCTCCATGACCCAGGGGTGCTCCTCAACAAGGGAATCCCACATTTCACCAGTTTTTAAGGACAAAGCAAGCACAGATTTATTACAACAGCACCTGGACTTCTGACAGTGCCTCAGATCTTGTAAGAAACAAACCAAAACAAGCAACCAGCTGAGGTCTAGCACGGCCAACACTGGTGAGAAACGTTCTCAACATGTCCTTTCTGCAACTGAGGAGCAATGAAAGGAGCTGCTGGCTTACCCAGGAAATCAGTGCCCGCCCTGGTAATGCCCAGCTCTCCACATCCCACCCTAAGAGAGAGCTGGAAGCGGTTCCTCCAAACCCCACCAGCCCCAGCAGGTGACCTTCTCACAGGCTTTGCTTTCTGAGCGTGTGAAACATGCAAAGAGGCTGGGACTGGGTGACCACAGAGCTGCTGCAGAGGTCCCTCCTGCTGGCTCGTGGCCACCCTGCCTCACAGACCACGCAGGGTCACTTCCCTCCTGCTCGGCCGCTTCCTGGAGAGCAGCTCCAGATGTTCTTCCTGACCTTTTTCGCTTTCATGTCTTAGCACGAAATGGAGACTCTCGGCCCGGTTCTCTCCAGCCCTTCTTCGCTGGGCAGCACTAACTGCACACTGTGAGCACAACTCCTCAGCCCCTGCAACACCCCCACCACAAAATCACCGATTTGGGGTTGGAAGGGACCTTACAGATCATCCCATTGCTACCCCTGCCACCACGCATGAGGTCACTTGTCCTCAGAGAAGGAGCAAGCAAGAGGGGAGGGCTCGCAGCAGTAAAATTCCTTTTGAGCAGAGAACAAAACTCCTTTAGGACAGAGGAGGAACAAAATTCCTCTAGGACAGCACCATCCTGAGCTGCCCAGAAGCTGTGAGGGCATCCCAGCTCCTCCCATGGAGCAGGAATTCCTGAGGGCAAGGACCAGCCCCAGCTTTCCCTCAGAAGAACAAACTGGAACAGTGGCACCTCTTACACTCAACCTGCTCCCAAAATAAATGTCACCCACCTGCTGCCATTCAGGTCCCTTCCAAAGGCCCTGAAGAGGTTCTGACTACGTGGCCAACATCTCCCGTGAGAAGGGCAGAGCCCCTGAACCCCCCAGATCTGGCAGTCATGTGCTTCCTGTGGTGGCTTTGCACCTTGGTGAGACTTTTTTGATGGTTTGCCTTTTTGTTTTTTTTTTGTTCAGCTGGTTTTTTTTTCTCTTTAAATGCGGTGAGAAGATATTGTTAAGGTTTACTCTGAAGGTATCACAATTTAAAATGAGGCCCAAACAAAAGCAAACAAAACTTCACCAGTTCTGTTCACCTGTGAAGAACAACCAACAAAAATATCCTCTAAGCAAGAAACATTCCTGCTATAATAGAGTTGAAACCCATGAAATTCCATAATAAACTTGGGATTTACTACTGACATCAAGAGAAATTAGATCTCCAAAACCCCTCTCTGTGCTCTCTGCTCCTTTTTTATTAAGTTAAAATCCTGCTCTAATGCTGGTAGCCCTCACCTGTATTTAGTCACAAAGGTGCACAAGATCTTGTCAGGCTCAATGGAAAGTGGACAATACCGACTTTTCCAACCCAAAAAATTCCTAAGCAGAATTATTGGGCTGCACTGGTTTGGTGTGCACAGAAAAAAATGTTTTCTTTCAGTTTAGAAAAGTGGGTGCAGAGTGAGCAGCTCAAGCACTTAATGCTAAAAAATGAACAACCCAAAGAAGAACCAAATGCCACTGGGACATAATTTTTAATATAAGTGGGAAATATAGTAATTTATTACCCATCTGTTGGGATAAACACACACAGCAATTTCTTTTTATTATAAATTAATCACCAGAGAGCAACTGTACTCATGGTTGGTTGTAAAGACATTTATCCCCCTAAATCAGTGGAAGGAAGTGGGACAGTTAATGGACTTGTCTGAACCAAGATGAGGTTTGCAAGTCCTCTGAGTGAGAAGGGATCCTACACCCACATCTCAGCTCATCCCTTTAAACTGCTGGTGCAAATCTGGATGAGTGACCCCTCCCCCAGGACATGCTTTGGTTTGCTTGCAATTACTTTTATCTTTTCAGGCTTTAATGAATCCGCATGTTGCCTACTCTGAATTCTCATATTGCCACCTTCAAAAAGAGGAGCTAAGCCCTAAATGCCACCTGGAAGGATGAGAAAGAAATGATGTGGTTCAGATCTCCCCCTAAATCGATTTTCTCTGATCCTAACTGTACCAAAGATTGGGAAAAAAAAACACTTTTAATTTCTCCCAGCTGAAGGCTCTTTTCTTTCCCAAAATCAAACACAAGGAAACTGGAAGAAAACACTTGAAACAGAAGAAGCCAATCAGTGAGAGCCAAACAAAGCCTTTAGAAAGTTGTCTCAGTAAACAACTCAAGCCCTGCCAAAAGCCAGGATCCTTGTGCCTCCCTTTGGAGGCCAAAAGCAGAATTCTGGCTCCTCTGGGACACTAAGGACAATTTTTCCAAGGTTTTCTAAGGATTCTCATGCAGAATATGAACAGCCAGCTGCCAGCTGCTGCAGTTGAAGTCTTATCTAACAGCTGCTTTCTGCCTCAACCAGAGGAACACCCTGTTATTTGTCTGGTATCGGTTTTATCTCTGAGACAATTCTGTTTGAGCACAGCAGCTCTGCCACCAGCAGCAGGAAGGAACCTGTAAATCCAGTCCTGTCCTCCAGCACCACCCCCTAACAAACCTCAGTGCTTCCAGACACTCTACACATCATTACAGGTTCTTTTTCCAGCCACCCAAAGTTGTACCAATCCTTTCCAGCGATGAACTTTCACTGCAAATTTAGCTGTGAATGCTGTGCTACAATTCAGAGTTTGCTGGTGTGAGTCTCCTGCCAAGCACGAGCTGTAGCCCAGCATCACCCTGGCAAGCAACCCAAATATTTACCCTCCATTCATTCAATCTCTTGGACAAACACACCCACTATTTTTAACTAACTGGCTAAATAGGAGTAAATTTTACATGTTTGCACCTGAGAATTGTGTCAACAGTGGTTCAAAGGTGGTGAGACACGTGAGTGGCTTCAGAGTACTATGATGAGCAGTGGGACTTTATCCCTGCTTTATTCTGGAGCTCTGCCCAGCCTCTGCTCCAGGGCAGCCTGCACAAGGCATCAGCAGCACCCTAAGGATGGTGGGCATTGCCAACGGGGCTTTGCAACAGCAAAGTTGGGACTTGTTTATTCCATCGTGGCTGAAACCTTGCAATGTGTACTCACACATTTAACCGCAGCCCTCTGGAGACAAAATTCCACCTGGTGATGTTGACAAACACCTCTAGGTGTTACCAAGCTGCTCCTGCTGGTTTTAAAGTCCATTTAATCCCTGTAGGTCCAGAAGCAATCCTATGAGTAGCACACTGCAGCACTTCTGGAAGCATCAAGCACGAGAATTATGCCCAGACCTTAAAAGCCAAGAAAAAACAGGACTGAAGACATCACTCCTAATTAATTAAAGGAGCTACTGCCACAGACAGAGGCTTTAAGAGCTCACTACAGTTCTTAACTACCTTTCCTGTAAAGAGCTTAATACAGTAAATGTGAGTAAGCAAATATTAAAAATAGCTAAGCTGGGCCACTCTTGCTCAATGGCTTTTAGCACTGACTCAGACAGGGGTGACTCATCCCAGGGCTCATCCCAAATCCCTCCTGCCCTATCTGCTGTCCCAGTCTGCCTCCAACAGCTCCTGCTCCACACCCTGGACACCACTGGCCACTCTGAGGAGCTCCAGGACAGATGGGTCATGAAAACACCACGAAAAATTCATCAGGATTTGCTGCTCCTTCTTTCAGCCTTCAAGGATCACTTTGAAAAGGATCATTTATGGGCTTGTGCTACTGAAATCTAATATTAATAAGGACTTAAAATTAGGGGTTGTCATGCTTAAATCACTCTCCAAAAGTTTAACAGGCAATTCCCAAACATTTGGCTTCAGAAAATAATTTCTTACCCTCTTCCCCTGAACTGCAGCCACACTGAGCTACTGAGTTGCCCTCTAAAACACTGAGCTACTGAGTTGCCCTCTAAAACACTGAATTACTGAGTTGCCCTCTAAAACACTGAATTACTGAGTTGCCCTCTAAAACACTGAATTACTGAGTTGCCCTCTAAAACACTGAATTACTGAGTTGCCCTCTCAGACCATCCCCAAAAATCCCAAGCTGTGCTCACAGACTTTTGAATGCAGGATCTCTGCCCCTTGTGTTTGAACCCCACAAAAATCAGAAAAACCCCTTTTTGTCTTATTTACAGGAACTGGTGGTCACATACAGGGAATTTCCACAGAGTTAAGTTGGTAATTTTTATACTTTGACTGTACATTTACCATGAAAACAGAGAACAGAAAAGCCTTTTAAAAATCTTCATGACAGATGTAAAGCTTAATCAAGATCAATTAAGCAAATCAGATACCAGTGATATACAGACACTAGAGGTGGCAATATGTGATCCTGTATATTTTATGTACACAAGTAAGTCTCCAGAACTATTTATGTGCTTAAAAATTGTATAAACCAAAGTCTTGCCAGAATTGCAGTGACATTGAGCCAATAATTAAATTTAATATAATAAATAAATTCAATTGCCATGCCTTAAATGAGATCATAAAGAAATGGCAAAGGGAAGAAAAGAGAGAGGCCAGGGGCAGCAAAGCAGAGAGTTAATGTTGTAATAATCTAATTAATCCTCACATAAATCCGTCAGAAGTTATGTCAAGTTTTTATTCCATCTTCCCCTCTCACTGCCAAAATAACAACAGTTTGTTTTGGGGTTGAGTGGTATTTTTTGGGACATCAACAGAAAAAAAAATACAAGAGGAAAAATCACAGAGAACAGAAAAGCCTTTTAACAAATCTTCATGACAGATGTAAAGCTTAATCAAGATCAATTAAGCAAATCAGATACCAGTGATATACAGACACTAGAGGTGGCAATATGTGATCCTGTATATTTTATGTACACAAGTAAGTCTCCAGAACTATTTATGTGCTTAAAAATTGTATAAACCAAAGTCTTGCCAGAATTGCAGCGATATTGAGCCAATAATTAAATTTAACATAATAAATAAATTAAATTGCCATGCCTTAAAAGAGATCATAAAGAAATGGCAAAGGGAAGAAAAGAGAGAGGCCAGGGGCAGCAAAGCAGAGAGTTAATGTTGTAATAATCTAATTAATCCTCACATAAATCCGTCAGAAGTTATGTCAAGTTTTTATTCCATCTTCCCCTCTCACTGCTGAAATAACAACAGTTTGTTTTGGAGTTGAGTGGTATTTTTTTGGACATCAACAGAAAAAAAAAATACAAGAGGAAAAATGCTGAAACCTTCAGGAAAAATACTTCATACCTTGTGGAAGTTGCTGTGTATTACACTTGCACTACTCTATTAGGTACCTATGAAAGAATTATTAATTTTTTTTTCCCCATTAAGCTGTGCCATCCATTTAAAAAATACCATTTGTGCTGGTTTTTTTCCCAGAAAAAGCACAACATCACTAATTTGGGTGAAGTTTTCATCTTAATTCAGAAAAAAAAAGAGGACAGATAAATGTTAAGCCCAGACTAACTCACTCATAAACTATTAAAACCCATTTTCCTTTGTCCAAACTAACAAAACCCAGCAGCAACAAAGTCCCAGCTCAAACTGTCAAGTCACAAAAACAGGAACTGGGGTTTTGTGTTTCCCCTTTTGAACTTGATACCAGAACTAACAAAACATTTCGTGCCTCAGACACCATGAGACACGAAATTTTCTGATTTTTTTTTTTCTTTGGATGGGGGAGGGTAAATTTAGAATTCATTATTTGCTGCAAAAACTTGGGTTTAATTTGAACTGAGCTGTGAGTGTAACTTCACACCCCCTCTGGATTTTTTTTTTCGTATTCCTGCAAATGAGAAAGGGAGGAATGAACACAGCTGGAAAAGAAGAGTTCCAAGGGAAATTTGTGAATCCCACAGCCAGGAAATTCGGAAAGACAGAAAGGGAAAAAAAAAAAAACAAAAAGGGAAGAGAGAGACAAGTCTGAGGAACTTTATATCACAAATCACACTTCTCCCCTTTTTTATCCACTGTGATGAAACTGGCTGGTTTACAGTCACAATTCCAAAGCCTGGATTTCCAACCCAAAATACAGAAAAAAGAACTTTTGTGAAGCATCTGGACATTTCCTGCTTGGCCCCAAAGCTGCAAATACAGTGCAGCTATTCTGGCAATAAATATTTAACTGCAGTGGGCAGCACTTCCTGCAAATTCCACTGTGGGAGGCAAATCCCCTTACAAAGCACACGGAATCCTGGAGAAAATTTAAAAAAATAATATTTATAATAATAAAAATCCTGGAGAAATAAAAGCAGGAGGTGCCCTGTGCATGCACAGAACTGAGGACACCACAGGCTGGTTCAGCTCCAAATTCTCCTCTCCAGAAAGAACTTCCTTTTTTCTGGCCTTAAAAACAACCCAGAAATTGAATTGCAAGTTATCATGCAGGAATCTGAGCAACAAAAGCTTCAATTTCATCTTGTTGTTGGTTCATCCCTTACAAAAACGAGCAATCCCACATCAGGCATTTCCATAATTTACAGAAACCTCTGGATTTTTGGGAGGTTCAAAAACCACTGCCATGTCACTGTAATTACCAGAGCGTTGTTATCCCAGGAAAACTGACTCAAAATGCATCAGCATATTAAAAAAAAAGTATCAAAATGCTTGAATAGCTTCAGAATTCAAAGATCTGAGAGAATATTTTAGTACACATTCAATAAATATTAGGGACATGAAGCAGATCTCTGTGGTGAAAAGTTAATCACAGACTTAACAAGACAAAAACTAAGACAAAACTCACAGAAATCAGTTTTAGGATAAAATATCTGTAATTCCTGCAGTAATCAGGATGCATCAACCCCCCAGCACATTTCTTAAGCAATCTGAGAATTACCATATGCACCTCCCAGAGGGCAAATACCTGATTTTCAAATCAAAATATTGCCCTGGGTGTCACAACCTGGACATCTGGCCACGACCAAGCTGCATTTCTGCCTTGGTATTTATGTCACCAAGTCAAATTGGTTCGTTTCTCAAGTGGAAATGCACATCAATTAAATTGAACAAGCAATAAATAAGCCAATGTTTATTTTTATGTATGTGATTTTCATGCACACACAGTGGTTATCTTTATATAAAAGATTATTTGAAATTAAAAACTGCCTGCTGCATCTCTCCACACAATCCAGACATAACTTTCCACGTAAATAGATAAAAAAGGAATAATTTTCCTCATTCTTACAGGGAAATAAACTCAGCAAAGCCATCAGAGCACAGTCTATTTTTGTCCCCATTCAGTGCTCACTGTACAAGTAATATCTGACATTTTAGTGGAACAAGACATACAGAAAACATTCTCATGGGCAAATTCAACTGAATTTAAAGAAAAAACTCCATAATCTTGTTCTACAAAATCAGCACGAGGAGAACTCGGTCCCCAAGAGAGAGAAATTTGCATGGCACTATTTCCTCATCAGTCAGAGCAAGGAAAGCTAATTCCACTTGGAACCCTTGCTCTGTACATTTTTATTTGGATGATATTAAAAGCCTTGATTTATTAAGTGCTAAACACTCCAGAAATACCATCCCCCTTCTTATTTTTGTCTCAAGAAACCCAGAGCTAATGGATTGTGACCAGAAGTCACTGAAATCAGGGCAAAGGACTTCGTTTAGCCTGCTTTAGACTCTGTTTTCTGCCAGTTCTCATCACATGCTTGGCCTGGAACCATGGAATGGTTTGGGTTGGGAAGGACCCATCTCATTCCATGGGCAGGGGCACTTTTCCCAAATGAAAAATGCCTTTGATAAAAGCTCTGGAAAAGACACCCTGCCATTTCAGCTGGGAAGGATGGGAGTTTAATTGAGAATTACAGAAGCCAAAGCCACAATTTTAAAATCTTGTAAATTCTTTGCTGTTACTGTAACAAACAGATGGGGCAAGGGAAGAATTCCAGATATTCCAGGAATAGCCATTCCTTGCTGGTTGTCAATGGGACTGGAACACACACATTTAATCTGGAAATAAATCCAATTATAAGTTAAAAATGGATGTCTGAGGTGTCAATTGTATTAGAAATTATTTCTTACTAAAGTGCCACATGAAAGATGTTCCAGCCTCTTAATGAGAGGACTGGTGTACAAAGTATTTATTTTCTTAAGCATAAGATGACACTTTGTCTTATTAAACACATCCTGATCAAATCACCATTTTTCTCTTCCTAAAACCAGAGCCTTTGGCTTAGAACAGAACCAAGCTACAAAACGAAAGAGGAAAGAACACAATTAGTGCATAATTAATCGTTCTGACGCCCCCATTACTCATGCTCACAGATAAAAACCCACCCTGGTTTATATTTTTAGGTCCCAGCTCCAGGAAACAATCAGGACCAAATGCAAATCAAAGCAGGAAAACAAACCTGAGCTGGAAACAGAAAATGATGTGAGGCTCAGCAGGAAAACTCCAACCAGAGCCAACTCCACAGCACAATTCTGAGTCACCAGTTCTGCTGAAGAGCACCCAAAAATGAACTTTTCCCTCCTGTCCCTGACCCCTGACTCTGGATGAGGCTGAGACCGATGGGAGGAAAAGGGAATTACCCAATTTTGACCCATTTTATAATGGGATGCTCATGGAGTAGAGTCCTGGTCTAAACCCCATCCTTAAGAGTCTGAGTCTAAACTAAATCCCAAAAAATTAAGCTGTACTAACACAGAGCTATAACACACAAAGGCTCCTTAAGCCTTTGGCTGGGGCTTAACAAATGAGACAATTCTGTTCCAGGCTGTGCCCTCCCAGAGAGTTCAGACATGTAGAAAAGTTTTATGGGACCATAAGTGTGTATTTGTTCAGAAGATAGGGATCATTATGTCAATTTTCCCTGCTAATTAACCACTCCCAACTTTCCCTGTCTCTGGAACTGAGCAACACCAGGTTTTAATAAACAAATATCCTGAAACAGCCTGGGAAAGCTGCTCAACTCCACTGATTTAGAAAACTTCTAAACCATACAGAAGAGAGATTTTTTTTATTAAAGGATAACTTGGTGATTGGAACATCCCCTAAAACATTTCTAAAATTGCTGTGGCTGTGAGCAGATGTACAAAGAGCCTGGTGAAGGTGTCACTGCTTTGATGGTGGTTTATTGGTGAAAAAAGGAATTGTGGCACCCAGCAGAGCAGGGATGGGACATCCTTAGTGATCATGTGCACTCCTGCCAGCCAGCCTGCCCTAAATGCACAACTACTGCATTTAGATCAAAGAGCTCCCAAAAGTTGAGCTGAAACAGGCACTAAATCTTTTCCCTGGAAAAAGTTGTGGTTTTAACAAAAACCTTTGCAATATCAGCAAAACTATCAGGAAGAGTGGTTTGCATCTCAGCTGTATTTCCAAGGCTGAACTCGCCACAAAGCTTGGAGAAATCCAGTTTTTATGTAATAATTTCAGTGATAGGCACTGGGTGTGCAAAGCTGAGCTTTTACAGAACCCAGGGGCCAAAAGGGAGCAGCAGAGTGGGCACACAAACAAGCACAGCAATTTCACTGCTAATTAAACTTCTTCAAGCTGTCAAGTAACAAGGACTCAGCGGCCTGAACAAATCCTGAGGATTTTGCTCATCAAAGCATGAAACAAAATCAAGGAGGGGTCATGTCAAGAGTGAAGGTGAGGCAGGATACAGATTTATAGGCTGGCAGGTCCTGCCTTGATCACATAAAATTAATATTTACATAAAATTACTATCACATGAAATAGAAAATTAATATAAATTCATCTGAAATTCAGATAACATTCAGATTTAAGATATAAAATTAAAATATAAAATTAAAAATCACATATAATTAATATACAGAGAGAGAGTTGGTGGTTCTACAGGAAAGAGAAATGAGGCACAGACACAGGCAGGCCCAGGCTGTGGTGCAAGTGTGGGGAGAACAATTCTGGGAACAATTCAGTGCCTGATGGAGCTAAACTGCTCCACCTCAGCTCAGCTCGCTGCTCCTCACACAGGATTTTCCCAAGTTCCACAGAGCTGAGGAGAAACCTCCTGAAACTCCAAGGATGCTCCAGAGCAGCTCTGCTGCCTCCACACACACCATGAGCCAAGGAAAATTTTGGATTTTTTTCACTGAATTCAACTTAATTCAAACCCTAAGAACACAGTGTGATTAAACCTGGAGGCAGCTCAGAATCTGAAAATAGAAAACCCAAAACCTGAGGCATCAGCACCACACTCTTTAACTGCAAGGTAAACACGCAGTCAATGCCCAGCAAGGGTGAAGAGCTGCTAACAAGCCCAATTAATCTGATCAGCCCCTCAGGAGGTGTTTAAGGCTGTGCTGGCACGGGCTGAGCACGCAGGGTTTAAAATGTGCCTTCTTTTTAAGCCAGGCCAGTTTGCTGATGTATCTTGCTCATGTATCTGAAGTCTGGCTGAGCTGTCAGTCACATGTCCAGGAAGCTGAAAGCACTGTAAAACCCACAGGGTTGTTGGTTTTTTTGGTTTTTTTTTAACTTGGCAGAAGATAGCTGTTCTTTGGTAAAATGCAGCTCTAAGCCAGCCATCCCTACTTGTCCTTTCACTTGACATCCAAATCAAACCCAGGCCCTCCTCTGTTAACCAACCCCACAACTATAAGAGAGTTGTTCGATGCCACGAATTCTTCCTAAAACAATTGTTGGTGTAGAACAAGGCAAGTTGATTTTTTCCACTTGGTGAAACAAAGGTTTCCAGAGGAGAATTCCAGCTACAAAGCTCTGGCAGCAATTTGCATCTCCATGGGATGCATCCATCAGGGTTTCTTCTGTATCAGAAGAAACAACCTCGATGTTCCCCTCAGGACAGTGAGCACAATTGGCAGTGAATTGCTACGATCCTACCAAAAATCAGAGATCACACAGGTTCCTTTTCTCTGACCAGAGTCTGGATGAGCTCTTGACTATTCCTTGTCTTTGGGGCCTGGAGTTATTAAGAAACTCCTACAAATCAATACCTAAATCAAATAAAAGCCATTTAAGCCAAGCCCTGAGGTTTCTAATAGAAAAGTTCCAAGGTTATAACTCCATTTCAGAAGCACCTGGTGCCCATTACAACCAAACAGACTTTTCCACCAGGAATTCTGGAAGGCAGCAAGGGCTAAATCTGGGAATTACAACTGTTACTTCATTACCAAAGTCAAATGCACCTTTCTCTATCTTCAACATTAAGGACAAGAAAGAAGGGTAGAAGAAAAAAAATATATAATTTCATATAAATGCAATACAAATCAAGAGCAGAAAAGAGCAAAGAGGCAAACAGTGAATTTATAATCCTTTTTTTTTTCAGAGGGAGGGTAATTCCTGTAGCACAGAGTGACAGAGTTGTCAAAGGTGCCAACGCAGGCTGACACAAAGGTGTGATACACACAACTCAGGCTCCCTGACCTCTGGTTCTTTATGAACTTTTAAACTCTCAGCCCCAGCAATTTCAAAATTATTGGCGCCTGCTTTGCTGTACTTTGAGGAAAAGTGAAATACAGAAGTGTCCAGGAAGTGAAAGGTTATTTCTTGTGCATCCTCAGTAAACACGAAACACTGAGTGCACAAGAAAACATCACACAAAGTGACCTGCAAATGCCACCTTGCAGCTGAATTTTGGATTTTGAATTCAAAACCCCAGCGCTGAGGGTGGCCACCCCTTTTTTCCATGCAGGAGGCCACCAGCTTGAGATAAAAGATGAGAGTTTGAGATCCTGGGGACAAAAAAAATCAACTCATGCAAAACAGATTTAAATACAAAAGACTGAGCCTAATGTAGCACTTAAGGTGGTACCTTTAATACTTTTTTTTCCCCTTAAACATGCGATGCTTTACAACTAATTTATCTTCATGAAAAGATAAAAATCAAACAGAACAATCCACACAAATATAAAAAGCTGCTTTGCATTTGTTATCATACTTTAGTAAAATGCAGAGGAGAGCAGAGCCAGGTATTTATGGATGGCAAGCACCAGGAAGTCATTTAGACTGTCCAAGTGCCAAGGTTTTTAAGGCTTGTTTTGTTTATTCTATCTCCCCGTGCTGCTGGTGGCTCAAAATGAACATAAAAGTCACCTCTGCCAAATTGATTTCCTGAAAATCCGAGTCCATACACAAACAAATTGTGTTCCTTCTCCTCCCTCCTGTCCCAGTCATGGAATTAGCACTGTCTGCTCCATTTTCCTTATCTAAAAAAAGTGGAAGGTTTAGATCTGTCCTTTTCCTGACAAACAAGGTGTCAAGGGTTTTTCACAGATTTCCTAAGCTGAACAACAATTTTTTCCTGTTCCAAATGGTATCAGTCAATATTAGCTCAGTGCCAGCTTCCAGCCAGGAAAATGAAGAGGTCTCAAAGATCTGAGGTGAAAGACCAAAAAACTCACTTGGAGAGAATATGCAGTACATTAAAGGGTTATTATTAAGAGTATCACTGATACAATTTAATATTTCAGTATCCTGCTAAGCTCCAGCTGGGCCCCCTGATGAGCAAGACAAATTCCACTCAGTCTTGGAATAGCTGGAAGAGACAGGAAACACTCAAGGAACAATCTAAACAGCACTTGGAGTCCAAAACTGCTAAAAGTTTGAACTGTATTCATATTCTGGGGCTTTAACAAGCCAAGGCCCCTCTCAGATCCATTCTATAAATAAGAGAGGAATGTGCAACTTCCCTTTAGAAGTTTTCTCCTGGAAGGAGGAAGAACAGTTGTCAGATTTTGTGTTCAAAGAGAATTATGCCTTTGGGAACTGGGGCCAAACTCTTGACTCACAGTAAATCCCACACGTTTCAAAATTCAGAGAATACTGCATTAAACACTGGATTAATTCCCTTTATTAGCAGAGCCTCCCCTGTGCAGCAGACCTGCTTCAAACGAGTAGCAGTAAAATCTATCATAAAGCAAAGCTACCAGATAAATGGATTTATGACAGCTGAGTTTCCCAAAGCCAATCCCCTTGTAAAGGCTCCTTCTTGCTATTTCCAGAAAACTTTTTGCAACCAGATTCAAACAGGACCAACAGCAACAACAAACCATTTTAATTTCACAATTTTCCTACTCTCTGCTTATTTCCACCTTACCTTCTGCTCATATAAAAACTCCTTTTTTTTCTTCCCCCAGGCTTTCACCACTACTTTTCTCCACAGCTCAGGATAATGCATAAATCCTCTGCTTTTCCCTCATCTTGCAGCTCTTTTCCTTTACTTCCTAAATTACCTTTTAGACACCAGAGGGGGGAGAAGGAAAACTAAAATAAGTTAAACAGAGTAATTTTATATGCCAGCAGTTTCAAGGCATAATCATAATGACATCACATGCAGAGAACCATGTTAAGATCCCTGTTATCAAACCTCCCACACTGTGTAAAAGGCATTATTGATATGCAAAGTAACTGTTTCAGACTTTACTTTTCCGTGTCGAGGCTGCTCTCCCAGTTTCCTGTAGCTCAATTTTTCTGTCAGTTATGCAACTTACGTTACATTTATATAACCAGCTCAAGGAAAAAAAACAAAACCAATAATTACTCCAGCCAGCAAAACTGTTTGCACTTTTAGAAACCCTTCAGCATGAAGAAAATGATCAGGGCATGTTCCTTCAAAAATCCACCTGTCTGCAACAGGCCAGGACTTTAAAACCACTAAATCATACTTCCTCCTCTCCACTTTCAGTCAAGAGAAACTTGCAGCCATTTTACCCAAGAAAACCATCAGCAACTTCTTCCAGCAGTTTTCAGCACTGTTTCAGTTTTTTGGAAGGATCTGTGTGAAACAAATCCTGGATGGGAGTCCCAAAGTGCTAAAGAAATCGAGTGAGAGAAGAACCCCCCTTCATCTGTCACTTCATGTCCTGCATAGAAACTACAGCAAGGGATGGAAGTGGCACTTGAGCTGCCAAAACCCCAAAATGCTCATTTTTTTAAGGCTCCACTTTCCTTCTTGATGAGGTTCAAGAATTTCTGTCTCACCCTGTCAGCAAAACTGAGCTGCATCAGGCCATGAAAAGCTTTATTGCAGGCAGGCTCTCAGCATTAACTGCCTGAATTATGTGCTTGAACTGTAAAAGCCATTTTCTATCAATTTAGCAAGTGTTTGCCATCACCAATACCTGAAATCTAATTGCATTTTAAGTGCTTCAAAGGTCTGGAGCAACTCTGAGCGTGTTTACAGGAATAATGCCTGAATTGCTAACTGTTAGCCAGGCTGAGAAAGAACAATGTGAATATTGCCAGTTTTTCACCCAGCAGAAAACACTTTATCACTTTTAATTGCTGTTGGACACCAGACAAACCAGGAACGGAGCCCCAACTCGGTGTTCCCTCCAGAGTCTGGCTTCTCAAGCTCCTTCCTGGGTCAGAAATCCTCACAACAACCCTTTTCACACCTCGATAAAAGCAGTCCTAAGGGTTTGCTTTTATGTGTGAAGGCTTAGGCCTCTCCAAACAATGCAAACACCTTCCTCTGTATGGAACCAGAGCAGCTCCTTCTGCTGCAATTCACACCCAACACAAGGATTATCCATCTGGCTGCTGGATTTTAGAGCTCTCTTCCTCATTTTGAGCCTCTTCCCCAAGGCAGATCAGGCATCAGAAGGTGCCAACGAAAGTTCAGTTGAAGAAAAAGGTGTTTCACCTCCAAATCCAGGGAGCACGGGGAGCTGCCTGGTGGGAAAGGGGTGAAGCTGGCAGGATGCTACCTGTGAAAACTGATTTTTCCCCTCCACACAAAAAAAGGGAAGCTGACTTCTCTGAATTCTGTCTTTATTTGCAAGACTAAACCACTACAGAAATGTCCGTCTAAACTTCTTGAATTTATACCACTTGTAAGAACCTTGCCTTACTTCCAGCCCCGAAAAGGTCAGGCAAAAGAATAAAACTAACTTGAAATTGCAGACTCTGTTTGACCGAGGGAAAAATTCGTTTGAAAGGAATATTGATTTTACCCCCTGAGCGACTGTTCAGGTGCACTTCAGCTTTTTGCTTTGCAACTGACACAGGTTTGTTTTTCAGTTTTTCCATTAAATATTTTTTTTTCAAACTAAAATCACTGAGCAGACAATTTGAACATACAGAAACAGCTCAACATTTACAGAAGCTACCTCTCAAAAAAGGCCACTTTGCAATTAATTCTGAAGTAACTGTGCAGTGCACAACCTCCCAAGAGTTCACAAGCTTAGAAATAATTCCTGTTTTGTGTTTATATTCTATAACATTCTATTATATTCTAAATTTAAACCCACTCCCCGTGGCTTTTTACAAGCTTTTCACATCACCTTTCCCAAAGGGCAGAGACACGCTGTGCCACCAGGCTGTGGGACAGCTTGCAGATACTGTGCCACTTAAATCAGCAACATATTTAACAACTGAATCACCAAAAATGTACTGACAAAAATATTTGTAGCAGCTGCCTGCGATGACAAACTTTAACATCTCAGCCAGAGCAGCACGGCCTGAGCTGGCCCCGCATTTCAAAGCACCTGTCTTGGTATCACCTAACACAGACCCAGATCAAGGTGCAACTTCCTGTGTGTTTTAAAAACAAGTGCCAGGAGGAAATGCCTCCCAGTCCCCTTATAAGGGCAAAACTGAACTGAACAGCGAGCTGCAGCACCCGAATAAAGCAGCACCAAAGTACAGCCACCCTGCTCGGAATAAAACTGCAGGAATCTTCCCCGAGCAAAGCTGGGTTCTGCGGAGTTTAGTTTAAACACTGACACGACTTGGAGTTATTTCCATCTGCCTCCCCCAGTAAATGAATCACACACATAAAAAAAAAAAAAAATCCCGAAGTTTTCTTGCATTTAGAATTCTAGACGTGCCTCAAATTAAAATTTCCCATTGTGAATTCCTTGGAACAGACACTGCATCCACCTAAGCACAGGGTCAGTGCCTGTTTAAACGGAGCTGGATCCATCCTCTCCTGCCACACAGCTACTGCTGAGTTGTCTTTCTATCCTCAATCTACATTATTAGCAGCATCCTCAACGTGCTTCAGATTTGTCCTGGTTCTCCTCATACATGGATTTTAAAAATCCCAATTCAGCACGGTTATAGAACCATAGATTGGTTTGGGTTGGAAGAAACCTTAAAGATCGATTTAGTTCCGACTCGCAGCCATTATCCAACACAACAATTACTTGTGTATTACTCGAATGTTGTGTGCCACACACACAGAGCAGAATTATGGTTTAGGTATCTGGAGAAGGTGCACAGTCGGCACACCCTGCCAGGCTCCCTGCTCCTCATCCCTGCGTGTCCTTTGGGGTGATGGATATCCAGGCTGACACCTACCTCCCGTGAGGAACGGGGCAGAGCGGGGTGGAAGATGTCCCAAAGTGTCCCTGTGTACGGAGGAACACTGCCAGACCCACAGCTGGACCCACACCTGTCCCACGGCCGCCGCTTGCCCGGCAGCGAAGGCAGCGGGATGTCCCCGGATCGGAGAGCTCACGGCGCTCCGCGCCCGCCCAGGGCTCCGGGGGACTCGTACCTCCTCCAAACCCACCGGCGGCCACAACCGGAGCTGTTCCATTGCTGCTCCTCCTGCCGCCGGCCCGGGGCCGAAACGTGGCTCTGACAGCCCCGCACCCTGCCTTAGGGGCACCAGAGCACCAGGGGTCCTTTATCGGCACCCTCTGGGACACGGGACCCAGCGGCTCCGCACCGCTCGGAGCGGGGGAACGCGGAGGCTCCTCAGGGGCACCGGCCCCTCTCGGACTGAGGGAACGCGGAGGTTCCTCAGGGGCACCGGCCCCTCTCGGACTGAGGGAACGCGGAGGCTCCTCAGGGGCACCGGCCCCTCTCGGCTCAGGGCCCGCAGCCGCTCCGCACCCCGGGCACGCCCGCCGCGCTCAGCCCGGGACGCGGCCGCCGGGAGAACCCCACGCCGCCCCCGCTCCGCTCCCCGCGAAAGGCGCCCGCCGCCCGCACCGCCCTCCCCGGCTCCCCCCGGCCGGCCCGGGGCCGCGGCAGCCCCGGCCGGCCTCACTCACCGCTGCCGTGGCGCCCGCGGGCCCGCCCCGGGGAGGCGCCTGGACCCGGCCGGGCCCGGCTGAGGCGCCGCGGGACGGAGCGGGGCGGGAGCGGCCCGGCCCGGCCCGTGTGTGGGAACGGCCCCTTCCAGCCCGAGCCGTGCCAGCGTTCTGTGGTTATCGCTCGGACAGTGCCGGAGCTGCGGGTTCTTCCCCACGCCAGTGCCGAAGCTGCCGCTGTCGCCTCCGCAGATGCCCAGAGTTTGTCACGGGGCTGTTTGAGCTATCAAATGATTCTGAATCACAGAATCATTGAGCTTGGAAAAGCCCTCCAAGGTCACCGAGTGAAAGCACTCACCCAGCCCAGAGCACTGAGTGCCACGTCCAGGGACACCTCCAGGGATGGGCACTCCAAAGCTCCCTGCACAGCCCCTGCCGAGGCCTGAGCACCCTTTCCATGGAGAAGTTCCTGCTGCTGTCCAACCTAAACCAGCCCTGGCACAGTTTACGACCACATCTTCTTGTCCTATTGCTGGTTACAGAAAAGCCCGACCTGTTACAGACCCACAACCTCGTTTCCATTCTCACGCCAATGTGAGCGAGCTGGTGTAAACAACTCACTGAAATGAGGAGACGCTTACAATCCTCCTGTCTGCACAGAAAAGAAACTGTTTTTTTCACTGCGGTTTCAAACTCTTGTCAAAGTCACAGGAAACGGCACAAGTGGAAGTAAAATGCATAAGAAAATGATTCAGTTCAATGAAATCATTCGCCCCTGCTTCCCACACACCACACGTATCTGGCATTTTCTTCTGACTGAAGAGTAAATCTGCTGCTGCCTTTTGGGGGAATTGTCCTAAAAGATGAACAGGTCATTAAAAACCCCATTCTGATAAATATTTCCCCTCCGTGTAACTCAGACTAAGCACACTGACACCATTTTATCGAGGCTTTCTGGCGGGTGGCAGCACCGGGTGTGAAAGGCCCCTTTCTGTTCTGAGGTGTTTGCACACCCCTGCAGCTGCTCTGCCCCAGCTCATGTGCCTCAGCAATGCTGAGTTTTGTCCCTTTTCTCCAGGAAATCAACCTGGGAGCAGCCGGGAGTCAGGTGCTGCTGGCCTGGGAGTGCACACGTCCAGGTGGTTGTAATTTACAGAATGAAGAAATAATCACTGATTCCATTTGTCCCCTCTCCCGAAAGGAATCAAGCCAGCCCTGTTTCCACAGCTGTCAGGGAAGAAGCAGGGTGGAATTTGGGTGATTTTGCACCATGTTAACCTTTTTGCTCAGCTACATGGCCACTGGGTCTGGATTAACCACACACTGTGGGAAGGCACTGGAGCCTCACCCTGCTTCCATCACTTTGGTAATCTCAAGGTTAGAAAAGAGCCTGAGGCTGGAAGAAGAGATGTTAAACAGTGCAAATCATGGAATCATGGAAGGGTCTGGATTGGAAGGGACATTAAAAATCATCTCATTTCACACCCTGACACTTTCTACTGTCCCAGGGTGCTCCAAGCCCCATCCAACCTGGCTTTGGGCACTGCCAGGGATCCAGGGGCAGCCACAGCTGCTCTGGGCACCAGTGCCAGGGCCTTACCTCCCTGCCAGGGAAGGATTTTTCCCTAACTATTGCCCTTTTATCTTCTTTTTCTGCTTTGGTCAGGGTCAGAATTAAATGTGTAGAGATGGTATTTCACGTTCAGACTCAGATATTTATTAATTCTTATCTATATTGTAGTCTTATAAGTTGTGAGTTCTACAGCATTTCACTAACAAGTCACAAAATGGCCTCATATGTATCTTTATAAGGTATTTTAAGGAAATACTATCTAATAAAGAAATGACAAATTATTTTTACTTTTAACCTAGTAACTAACCACTCATATTCCGCAATGTGGATTTCTTTATCTAATGACAAAATACCACCTACACTCCTGAAGAAGAAGGTGAAGAAAAAGGTGAAGAAGGACCAGCCACCACTCTAAAACTTCTCTCTTGCCTTATATATATTACTATATTCTAAAACTTTAAATTCTAATTTTCCCACGCTGTGATGTGACACACTTCTATTCAATCTCCACACCCACCATCCCAGTTCTGTCATTCCATTCTGGAATCCTTCTCCACAGCCTCAGGTCAATGCAGTGTTCTCCTGGGGGTCAGTGCCTGCCAGCACAGAAAGTCTGAAATTCTCAGCACCCAGCTTCCAGCACCTAACATCTAAGATATGTATGGATGTGCCATGGTTCCCAGGCCTGACCTCTCCTTGTTCCCTTTTCCCCACATTCTACCTGCAGGAGCTGCTTCCACCAATTCTCCTTCCTTCTCACCAGCCCTTCCCATGGCTTTGCCATGATAAGGATGAAATCATTTTTCTTGGTGGGTTTTCATGCTGCAAACCACCCCAGATCTGCATTATCTATGCCTGACAGGCAAGACTTGTTTCTCAGCACAGCAACTGAAGGTCCTTAAATCCTGGAGCTGCCCAGCCCAGCCCAGCTGAGGTTGTGACCAAGGATTGCATAAGGGGCTTGTCGTGGAGAAGAGCAGCTTTACCTCTCCTCCATGGAAATCCATGCCCAGAGCTCAGGATCATGTCCAGAAATGACCCAGGATCCCAAAGGCCACGTCCTTCAGCCAGAATTAAATTTACACACCTCACTTTAAGAAAAACAAACAGGGGCTGAGCTGCTCTGGCACTTGGATTTCACTGAAATTTTGTGTTCAGTCTCCCAGTCCTGTGTGCTACATGAGCTTTTGCCTTCTTTTCCTTGATTTTGGGACACTGCTGATTTCTGGTTGCTCTCTGACACAAAACTGGGATGAAATCAATGTGCTTCTAAAAATTCCTCCAAGAACTATGTTAATAACAGGGAGGCATTTCCAACCTATACCCAAAATTCTCTGTGTTTACCACAACATTCCAGCCTATAGGAAGGATGCAATTTTGTATTAAAACTCTTGAAGTAGTTTTCTCTAAGGAATTAATCATCTGTAATTGTGGCTTTGTCTCTTGCTTAAAAAGAGAATAGGCTTGCAAAGAGCTGCAGAAAAGTAAATAAAGAAAAATAAACCTTTTTTTTCCCTCTCAGTACTGGGGTGCAGTGACACATCTGAAGAATTATCTTACATCCTTCTTTATTTTGCAAATTCCAGGATGCACTGATATTCTCCACCAAAAAAATAAGAGGCAAAATACAGAAGATGAGATCTGACCATCTTGGTATTTGTGATTTAAAAATCAAACTAAATTCCAACAAATTTCCTCTTGTAGCCTTCTTTAAAGAAGGGGTAGGGATGGATGCATGGATTATCCCCTCCTTGCCCACTCTGCAGTTTGATTTCAATCTTCACCTTTCCCCCACGAAATGGGATATTTACACTTCACTTTAAACAGTTTAAATGTTTTAAAAGCTTTTTTTAAATATATTTCAGGTTACACTGAGGGGCATACGGTAAAGTGCTTTACATCACTGATGGCAACAGCTTGGGATTGACAGGACTTTTATATAAAAGTGATTTAACACTCCCTAAGTGCTTCCAGTTTGTCATTGATTTGTTCCTGGCAGTAACTCTGGGGCCTGGTTCTCCTCACTCGTATCAGCAGAATTCAGGAGGATGCAATGAAGTCAGAGATGAGTAAAAGGAGATGTAAAATTCCCTAACCTGTAGTAGGATTTGAAAGCATTCTGAGAACAACTCTGTGCCCTTGCTCGCTTCTGCAGAGCGCTGTGGAAATTAGAAATCATTTCACAAATGATATTTTTGGTTGTCCCCGTGCTGCAGGATGGGGAGCAGCCAGGATGCAGGGCCAAGAGGAGCAGGAGGAGGGGGACACCAACCAAACCCTGGGTGCTCCAAAATCCAAAGCACCCCTTCAGCTGGGTTTTTGGGTACCCCTGCACCCCATCCCCACGGAACACCTCAGAGCCCGTGGGGTCCCTGGCTGCTCGTGGAGGGTATAAATAGACAGCCAAGTGCACAAGTTCTGTACATCTGATCTGTTGCTGAATTTATCTTCAGCTTCCTGTGCTCACGGAACATGCGTGAAACCCTGCTGCTGACACGGTTTTCAGAGAGCTCTGCTTGGAAAAGCAAGCGAGAAAATTTATTTTGAGACACAGGGAAGGTGTGAATTGCTTCCGAGTAATTAACTACTTCTAAACATGGTGCGCAACCCTTTTGTTTAAAGCTAATAATCTCATTTTGGGGAAGGAGAGCTACTTCACGTCGGTAGTGCAGGGGTACTTGGCAAAGCAGAGATCAGATTTTGTGTCCTGGTTCCCAGGGTGCCCCAGGCGGGCTGCAGGGGGATTTCCTGGGCAGGCTGCAGCGAGCTGCCAGAGCCGTGGGTGGGAGGTGCAACAGGAGCTCAATTCCCGACTTTCCTGGCCGGGGGGATGAGTTCACTCACTTTCCTCCAAGCTGGGGAGTGTGGAGGTGCTGCTGCCATGTCCCAGCCCTGCAGCAGGCGTGTTCATGTTGTTGCTTGCCTTCACGGTCTGCTTTTTCCCGTTGGTTTATCATTGTTCATTGTTCTTACACCAAACCAAACCAACAGTTTTATTTTCATTTTCCCCCCGGATTTCTCTACTGAAAAAGATCCCTTCTGCTGCCTTGCTGGGAAGCAGAAACTGGGTTTGTGTACAGCTCTAGAGCAGCTGCAGAGGAGGAAGATGATGATGGTGGCCAGCTCCAAGCCCCACTTCTGGCTCCCCCTCCCCTGAACTCCGACTCAATCCACCAGCACGTTTTTATTGTGCTTCAAGCAGATTAATAAAATACATCAAGATAAATCAATACTGCCCAGAAGCTCAAATGCATTTTCTTGAGCTCATCCACTTCCCAGCACAGCCCTTTCCAGAAGGATGAGCTTGCTGCTGGCACAGCTCACAGGTACCCACTTGCTGCCTGGCTGCCTGCCCGCCACACCACTGCAGCTAGACAATGCTGCTGCTCATGGACTGGCTCCACATCCACCGGGATATTTATGGATATATATGGATATTTTTTTTTCTGGGAGATATATATATATATATATATATATATATATCCCAGAAAAAGTTGTATGTGCAACAGCTGGGTTTTATAAGGGAAAGTTTAGCACTTACTGGAAGTGGAGTGTGCTGGTGGGGAGGCACAAAGCACAGCAGTGACCTCAACCTGAGCAATAATTAAATATTTTCAGATGGGAAACGCCACGTTTGTCACCAAAATGATCCGATATTGATCATGTCCCTCTCTGTCCACACACCCCAGAGTTTGTGTATCTGGTTGGAGCATTTCTCAGGTCATGTCCAGCACTGTCCAGGTCCCCTGTCCCATTCAGGGGGACACACGTGACACAGAGCACGTAGCATTTCTAAAATCTTTAATGCCTGGACAAATTCCAAAGCTCACTGCTGCTGTTTTCCTCGGGTGCACTTTTGGAAATGACAATTCCTCACCCTGGGTCGAAAAGCAGCATTTTGAGGTGGTGTTTACCATATTCCCCCTCCCTCTGTCATAAAGAGAGTGGGAATTAAGGTTGTATTTCCAGGAGGAATGTTGTTCACAATGGCACAGAGGGCTCAGAAATCCAGGCAGGATGGCAAACAAGCTCCAGATCTGGAGGAAAGTGGAGTATTTTCCCATTAAGGATGAGCTGAGCACTCCAGTCCAGCTGTGCTGGTTGAATGGAGTCAGCAGGACCATGTGGCTGCTGTGGGAAGGGAAAAAAGAGTGTCAGGGATCTTAGAGAAATGTGATGTTCTGGCTGGTCTCTGTCATCCTGGGTGGCCTTTAAATGGCACAGTCCACATTAAGAGGAGAATCGTCACAGTGCACTTGAATATGGGTTTCAAACCTACTGAGAACATCCAGACTGCAACACAAAATCTGGTGGAAATAGCTGAAGTTACCATTCCAGTCCACGAAAGCTATGGAGGTGAGGAGCAGTGCAGGAATCTTCTCCCATCTCTCCGTTTTCCTCATTTCCTCTTATATTTCAGGCAGGTGTTTTAAAAGGCTGTGACATTTCCTTTAACTTAGCTGAGTTCAAGAGGTGAAAAAGGGAGAAGTCCACAGTCTAAGAAGGAACTCAACAAACCCTGTTCCTCTGATAATTTTCAGATAAAGCCACTGTGAGTTTTCCTTTAATGGGGCTGCACACAACTGCAGAAGCTTGGCACATTTACGTTCAAAATTAATTAGGCTTCATTAGCAATAAACCTGTGAAAATTTTCATTTCCAGAGTCCTCTGGATCCATTTCAAACCAGGATGCAGCAAGGCTTTGGATGCAGATGTGGACGTTCTGCACAGGGAGGAGATTTTGCTCAAACAACCATGGGACGTTTTTATCACTCTGGGAATGTGAGCACACGGAAAACACCAAACCAGGAACACCCTCTTGGAGCTTCTCACTTGTCTCTGGGATTTGTGTCCATCTCAGCCAGCACAGCTTGTGCTTCCATGGGAGAGGGATTGACTCCTTCTCATCCACTGCCCTCTGGAAGAATCTGCTCCAACACTGACACCTTTTTGTGTGTTATCATAAAGTCATGTTGTATTTAAAATAAGCTGGAGGTGAGACTCCCATAACGGAAAACAGCTCTCCCTGTTCCAATTAAACCACTGATCCCCACTGACCTCCCCTGCTCCTCTACCAGCCTCTTCTCCAGGGCTCTTTGCCAGCACCAGACCAAACCTGCCTGTGCTGGTGCTGCCCTTGTGTGTGCAGCCCTCAACTCATGGCCTTGAACTTCGCACCACCCCCAGCCCCAGGCTGCTCCAGGCAGCAGGGATGAGACCCATGGATGGGGTCCTGGCTGCTGGGATGGGATCCACAGCTCCACTGTCCGTCCACCAACACCTCGAGCAGGAATCATTTGCTCTCTGCCAGTCTTATTTTTAGGCAGGAGGAATCTGAGGCTTGTGCAAATGTTTAAACACACGTCTCTCCTGAATTATTCAGTGTACTCTGCCTGCTCCTGGAGTTCATTCAGAGGGAGGGCAGTCGATAGAGCTCTGACATTCACTGTGGAGAGGAGGAGGCAGAGGGAGCACCAACAACTCCCTGCCCTCTCCAGCCCTCCTGCCCCAGCTCTGGGCTCCCCTAGCACTGCTGTCCAGCACCAAATCTAAGCAAATTTGCCTTAATTTAAGGTGACCCTGTGTGGCACAGACCTGGGGACTGCTGTGTCCTGAGCTGTGGTGAGGCTTTAGTACAGACCTAGGGAGGTCCAAGGAAAAACCTGAGCAGCCTCGTATTTTTCTCCATTTTCTGCTCTGGTTGAAAGAGGCTTTTTCCAGTGGCAGATGCACATCCCTGTGCATCACAAACCCCAAAGTGCAGCTCTCAGCCTCTTGCAGTCAAAGGGGAATTTGAGATTTGAATTTTAATTTAATCTATGAACTGAAGCACAGCTGGCAGCCAAAGCCCTTTGGAGCAGAGGGGTCTTTCCTCTGGTTCAACCACTCCCAGAAAAATTAGAACACTTAACTGATGCCCAACATCAATTAAAGACCTTGTATAAGAGTATATTAATCCACACATGGGTCTGTGCACCTCTCCTGCTCCTGTGAAATGTTACTAAGAGAAAATTATGTACCAAACTCTGCAATCTTGTCTTTCTCATCTGCCCAAATGCAGCAACTGCAGCAGTAACTGACACTGCATCACACTGGAACACTCAGCTCCTGCTGAGTACTTCTGTCCCTGATCAGCCATCAAATAAAGTCAGTTTCCCTTGGTGAATCAAGCTAATGACAAAATGCAGGCTTTACATATAATCCAACAAGTCAGCAAGCAGCTGTTTCCAAAATGTGAGATACAGGCAGAAATATCTTATGGAGAAAGGAGAAGGGATTGTGTCACCCTCTGTTCACATGCTGCTCCTGAGCACTGCTTTTCCCAGTTCCAGGGGAAAAGAGGACAGTACAGGGAGGCCTCAGCAGAGCTCATTCCACATTGTCCAGCATCTCCAGGCTCATGCTGAGGAATTCCTTAATCAGACATAAACCCAAGTTGCTTTCTAGTACATCTAATATTTGCATGGGGACATAGCAAGTAGGCAGCTTCGTTTGTAAAGATGTTTAATCACGAAGGTCTGGGTTAAAGTTCAAGTGTCTGCACTAAGCTGGAGAAGATGTAAATAAGCAGCAATTAAAAGAGTCTGACTCATACAGGGCACTGCTGGACTTTGAAATGGCTGAATGCTTAAAGCTCTGTTGGGAAATATTCTTCTTATTTCAGTCTAACAGAAACAGAAGGTACATTTGGAGGGGGGAAAAAAAAGGCATTTTGGGGAAAGGCAACATCTTCACCTGGTTTCAAGGGCTGCAGACAGTGGATGCCTTTAATCCAGCTGCTGTCAGAAGGGCCAGGTTGCTCCGAGCAGCAGCTCCCACCCTTAAAAGGCTGAGCTGAGGCTGGGAGCCAGGAGCAGAGCAGCTGTTCCAGTCTGCAGCCTCACAGCCCCGAGGAGACATCCCAGGAGCAGGAGTGCTCCTCTCCCCACGTGGAACGTGGGTGGGAAGGCAGCAGAGTCCAGATGGGAAAAGGGACTTTCCTGATGCAAGAGCCTGAGAACTGCTGGGTAAGAACAGACCCGTCTGGAACAGCAGTGGAGACACGGCACGAGAAACTGCCTTGCCTTGGGATCAGTCCCAGGAACCACAGACAGCTTGAGCAGAGAGAGCACAGACCTTGTTTCTGTACCACTGGATGCAGGTTGTTTATGTCTTGCTTCAACACGTTGGTAGGAGGAAGTGCTCCTGTGGCAAAAGAGACTCTGAGAGTTGCATTGTTCATGTGCAGCAATGTTTGGACAGCAAACCCACCAGGGGGTCCCATTTCTATATCAGTAGGAAGCTACAGGAAAAAGAGATGGACCCTGTGCCCACTGTGCTAGAGAGGGAGATAAATTCCAGTAAATGTGACTGGAGAGGTGCTGCTCTGAGGCACAGCCAGTGCTTCAGTTCCTGTGCCATGCCAGAGCTGAGGCTGTGCTTGTTGTGACAGGAAATGAGAGGCACCAGTCACTGGGGCGGGCTCTGTGCCCTGTTCAGCAGCCCCAGGAGTGTCCCTGCACAGCTCTGCTGCACGTCCCTAAAAACAGCACAGCTTGGCCTTTAACCTCAAACCTGAGCCATGCCTAGACAGGTGAGCAACTGTACTCCTTGGATCTGATCCATAACAAACCTTGGATCTGCTTCTGAGCACTTATCTTGCTTTCTGTGGGCAGGAAAGAACATGATGGTTTCTACAGGGAGTCACCACGTTGTTTCCATCAGGGAGCACCTGGAGCTGTCCCTGGGGCAGCACCATGAGCACCTGGCTGGATGCACCTGCCTTTCTCCCAGGAAAGGGGATGCACACTCCAGCACCTGCTGGATCCTGAAATGGGTAAAGAGAGAGCCCTGGGCAGCTTTCAAATGCTCCCACGGCCAGGATCCCACAGCTCTTCCTCCCTCCCGGCCATGCTGGAATGATGGTGGCACAGGAAGGAGCAGCACAGCAGTGCTGCCGTGGGACAGCCAGCACAGAGATGAGCACTGCTGCTTTTTGGGATAAGCACATTCCTGCCTGATCAAGAGGTGCCTGTAACCTTTGGAAAGTGGAAGCTGAAGGTTGACTCTGCTGAGATTTTAATCCAGAATTTAAGTTCTTGGTAGCAGGATGTCTTTTTTTATTGTTTGCAGTTTCTGGTGAGACAGAGCCCTCCTCCAGAAGCAGCCTCGAGCCTCTGTCACAGCACCAGTAAGAATTTCCTCCCTTTAAGTGACGCAGGCTGGCAAAATGTTCCATCACGGCTGCACAGCCCCGACCCCACCGTGCTGGCCCCAAAAACTTCCAGTGAGCAGCAGGAAAATGAAAAAACATCTTCTTACCATCTCGGGGCTAATCCCTGTCCTCTTCCCCGAGCAGCAGGGAAGCAGAGGGCAAAGCCCTGGTGGACAAGAATCATCCAGCCCAGAAAGAAGAATTTCTAAACACTGTTGGGTCAATGACCACACCAAATGTCAGGATGGAGAGTAAATAGTGACCTCTGGAAAGTGCTGCATCAGCCTCGGGAGCCTGAATGGCACCAGTTCCTCGGGGAAGGGCAGGAATCTGGGAAACGGACATTTCTGCAGGGTTCCGCTTACTTTATGCAAAAATCTTGGGATTTCACACTCCCAGCACAAGCCGGCCCGCGGGGCCCCTCTGCTGACGCGTCCCAGCACTGCAGAGTTATCTCACATGGCACAGAGATCAGCACAGGCTCCCTGAAAACCACCTCGTTTCCAGGGATTTTGATGACACTGCTGTAAAAATGACCTAGGAAATTCAGTCTCCTACTCACAGAGCAGAGAAGCCCTAAGGAAACCCTGCAAGGGACCGATCCCCGATCCACCAGTAACTCACGGATGGAAAGAACCCATTTCCCACCACTAATTTCCACATAGAGACCTCTGAGTTACAGTAACCAGCCAAGACTGTGGTATCCTAACAAAATAATATTAAAAAGTATCTCAAAAGGGCTTCATTTTCTCTATTGCTACAGAATAATTTGTTCTGTTACCAAGTAACCCCACCGAGGGGCCTCTCTGTTATTTAATATCCACCAGGCTGCACAGGACCTGCTTTGGGAACCATTTCTGACCACTTCCAAAGCGCAGCATTTCTGGAAGCCCTCCCCAGACGAAACAGCCAATAACGAGGCAAAGTGTGTAATATTTTATTGAAACAAACGTGACCTTTATGCCAAGGGTTCCAGGTGAAACGAGCACACTCCAGCGGAGCAGGAGGCTGCACGTGGCGGCTCTGGTGGCCCCAGGGTGCCGTGAAGCTCAGATGGCTGCCATCCTTCAGTTATCACAGTACTGTACCTTTACAAGAGACAGCATCAGCACTGTGATAACTGAGCCAGGGCAGCCTGGCAGTCATTGGCCCCTCCGTGGCACTGCCGAGTCCTCGGTGTCCTCCTCCCTCAGCGTCCCAAAAACCCCGCGTCACCCCACAGGTGAAAGCCTCAGGAGCCTTAACACAAGCGGTTTTGCAGCTGAGGTTCACTCCAGGAAATTATCCACATAATTAGTGTTAAATCTTAATGACCGCGGCGGCTTCCGAGTGGTTTTAAGTAGCAGCTCCTCGTGGGCAAATCCACCCACGCTGGATTTAATGGAGAAAGAGCAACCACCCCTGGTACAGGGGACAGCCCTTCCTCCCCCTTAAATCCAGGCAGCCAGCAGCACTTGGCTCATGCTGCCCGGGTGTTGGGTGTCAGGGAGCAGTGGGGACAGTGGCAGCCAGCCAGGAAAGCTGCTGGAGCCACTCTGGGACAGCGGGATCACCGCGGGCACGGCCCCGACGGCGGCACCAACCCCAAGGGTGGCACCGTGCCCTGAGCCTGCCACCAGGCTCCTGCTGCCTGGTTTTCCAGGAGCTGGGATTCCCCAGCCCACCCCACAGCTTCACTGGGCTCCCCTGGAGCCTGGCACATGTGTCTCCAGAGGCAGCACGGTGCCCTGCGAGGGGAGCAGCTCCCAGTGGCAGCTGTGCCCACAGGGACTGCAGGGAGCAGCCTCCAGGTGCCCGAGTTGGCATTTTTAGTCATCAAATCCACATAAAAACATTTGAAATACACAATCCCGCTAATTAGTTAAATTACAAGCTTCCATCAACCTATATTTACTCCCCCCATTGTTTTTTTTTCCTTCCTTAAAAACAGGCACTGCTGGAAAGACCACAGGACTATTTCTCCACCCACCACTTTTTTGTGTATTTCTACAACTTTACCCCCTCTTTGTTTTTTTCTTTCCTAAAACCAGGCATTCCTGAAAACATCACAAAATTATTTCCATCACCCCCACGCTGCCTGAGGGAATTGGATACATCAAGTTCTGAAATGAGTTTAAAAAAACACAAGGGTTTCATGGTGCCAAAGTTAATGTGTTACTAAGTTTCCAATAAAAGTCCATTTATGATGTTGATGGAACAGCACAAGAAGCTTCCATGTTTCCACCAGCAGGAAGCAGAAACTCCAAAAATTGGGGGGGTTTTTTAACACTCTATAAATAACTCACCTGGCAAAGAGAAGGTGCTGAGATGTCCCAGAGGCTGTTTTTAAGAGAGAAACACAAAACACTGGGCTGGATCCAGCCGTGAAAACGCTGCCTTACAAGTTTGCAACTCCAGAGGGCAACGGAGAGGCAAACATGGAATATCGGAGGAGCAGCAGGCAGGGGAAAAAAAAACATTTGCACATTTTAAAACAAACTCCAAACATACATTACATAAAAAGGGGACAGTCAACAGATTATGCAATGCTGACGTCAGGCAGCAGCACAGATGACTTCAGCATGCATCCCCAAATTTGCAGATTTGCCAGAGTTTGGGGATTAATCATTAAGGAATTGGCTGTTGCTAGGAAAGCACAACAAAAACTTGCTAAAAATATTAATGGATTCTGTCCGTGCACGGGTGGGTTTTGAAAAGGAAAGGAGCTGCATGAGCAAGGAGCCCTTGGCTCTCACTCCCAGGTGTTTTCACACCAGCATTGGTATTCCAGGTGAGGAATTCTACTGATTTCAGCATGGCTTAAGTGTGGGATTGGGGATTCTACATCTCACAGGCTGAGGTGATGAGAGAAAATCACTGCTTGGCAATTCAAGCACGCTTTGATCACTCTATCAGGATTTTACTCCTGCTCCAGCAGTTCCTTACCAGGGTTTTAAAGGGGAGGGTGAACAATTCCTCCCCAGCACCCTCTGCAACAGCAACTGCTGGAGTCACACCCGTATTCCAGGGGCTGATGCCATTTTCTCTGGAGGATCCAGCTCTTCCCCCAATACAAACACAGTTTGTTGTCTTGCATCACACACACACACACACAGATTTTTGCTTTGCTTCAGCCAGACTAAAGCTACACAGACCTGATGGAGACAGCTCAAGCAGGTTCTCCACTTATCTGGAAAAAAATCACCTTTTTTTATAGCAAACCCCACATTAGTTTTGGAGTCCAGAACACATTTTTGTTCTTGTTATTGCCAAGGCCCTGCAAATTTCCATACACTTTTTAAAAAAACCTCTCCACTTTCCAGTGTTTGCTGCCACTTCTCACCTTTGAAACCCGTTTAAGTTGGCCTGGTCGCTTTTTAAACTCCAGTTCCACCTCCTCCTGCCCCTTTGGGGCTGGTGATACTTTTGCAGTTGTTTCATAGGAACCAAAATTCCTTCAGCATCCCAGCGACCCGATTGAGGACATTCCCTGCCCACAGCCCCAGGGCTTGTCCCTCCCCACCCCTACGCACGGCCCGAGGATCTCGCAGCGCCGGAGCCGCTCTCACCCTGCCGGGGCTCGTGAGCTGCGCGAGGGGAGCAAACCTCATTTCCATCTTCCCGGGGCGCGGTGTCAACACGAATCCCGGCGAGTCTGAAGAGGGAAGAAAACAAACATCTGGTTACATGTGGGGATCCGGCGGCGTGCCGGGCGGTGACGGGCGCGGAGGAGGCGCTGAGGGGCGGCGGAGCCCGGCGGGGCCCGGGCCGCCACCGCCGCTGCCTCCCAACTTGGCTGCCAGGGCGCTCCCCGAGGTTACCTGGAACGGGGAGGGGGAAAGCCGGGCAGCAGCCTGCGGGACGGGATGGAACGGGACAGGACGGGGAGCCCCCTCCCGCGGAGCGCCCCCCGCGCCGCTCGCCCCTCAGGAGCGCCGGGACCCGCCCGGAGCAGGGGGGGGCGGCGGCCCCGCCCGCGCACCCCCCGAAAATGCGAGTGCGCCACGGGGCAGCGCCGCGCCCGGCGCCNGGGCGGGGGTGGGGGGGCGCGGAGAGCGGCGCGCGCCCCCGAGGGCGGGCACGGCGGCACCCGCGGGAGCGCGCACCGGGCACGGCGTGGGCACGGGACAGCGCGGGCAGTGACACGCACGGAGTGACACACACACAGAGTGACACAGAAGGAGCGACACACGCACAGGGACACACACACGGAGTGACACACACGGAGTGGCACACACACACAGGGACACACACAGTGACACACACACAGGGACACAGACAGTGACACACACACAGGGACACAGACAGTGACACACACACAGGGACACAGACAGTGACACACACACAGGGACACAGACAGTGACACATGCACAGCGGCACACACACAGACACAGAGGGAGTGACATATGCCCCGAAGAAGGGACACACACACACACACACGGGGTGACACGCACACACAAGAAATGACACCCGCGCAGAGGCAGTCACGCACAGACACACAGCGAGTGACACGCACACAGTGACACAGACACTCCCCGCGGTGTCACCAGCGCTGAGCAGCCCCTGGGCACGGCGGGCTGTGCCGTGCCAGGCTGTTGGCAGGCTGTGCACCATCTCCGGGCTGCGTGTGTGTGTGTGTGTGTGTGTGTGTGTGTGTGTGCCATCCACAGGTTCCACCTCCCGGGCTGTGCTTTTCCAGCTGTACATCCACAGGTTGTACCTCCTCCCGGGGCTGTGGATTCCAGCTGTACATCCACAGGTTGCACCTCCCAGGTTGTGCTTTTCCAGCTGTACATCCACAGGCTGTACCTCCCCGGGCTGTACATCCACAGGTTGCACCTCCCCGGGCTGTGCTTTCCAGCTGTGCATCCACAGGTTGTACCTCCTCCCGGGGCTGTTTTCCAGCTGTACATCCACAGCTCGTCCCTCCCTTTCCAGCCGTTCATCCCCATCCCGCACGCCCCCGCCCGCGCGTTCTCCCGTCCGCAGCGGGGCTCGCACAGGTCGCAGCCGCCGTGCCCGCCCCGGCGGTCGCGGTCCCCCGTGGGTCCCCCGCGGCTGCCAGCGGGCACGGCCGTGCCGGGCGTGCGGGACGTGCCCCGGGAGCCGCTTCCATGGGCGGCGCGGCTCGGGCGAGCCGGGACGCGCCCAGCCGGGATGTGCCGGAGCGGGATGCGCCGGGCCGGGACGCGCCCAGCCGGGATGTGCAGGAGCGGGACGCGCCGAACCGGGACGCGCCGGGCCGGGCTCTGCGGAACCGCGGGGGCCCCGTCGGGCCGGGGGATGCGCGGGAGGCTCCGGGACTACAAATCCCAGGGTGCCGCGGCCCGAGGGGGCGGGCGGGCGGCGCGGGGGGAGCGGCCGCGGGGTCCCCCCGCCCTGCTGATGTGTCCGGGCGCTGCGGGGGGAGCGCGGCCGGGGCTGACGCGTGTCCTGCCCCGCAGCGCTCCGGCGCCGGCAGCCGGCCATGGCCTCCAAGCTGCTGCGGGCCGTGGTGCTCGGCCCCCCCGGCTCGGGCAAGGGCACGGTGTGCGAGAGGATCGCCCGCAGCTTCGGGCTCCAGCACCTCTCCAGCGGGCAGTTCCTGCGGGAGAGCCTCGGCGGCGGCGGCGGTGAGTGCTCGCGGGGCCGCCCCGTCGGGACCGGGACCGGGACCGGGAGCGGGGGGTCCCTGCCCGCGCATCTTCAGCGGGGCAGCGCCGGGACGGGGTGGGGATGGGCACGGGGTAGGGATGCGGATGGAGGTGGGGGTGGGATGGAGACGGGCACGGATGGGGATCCGTGTCCGCGGCGGGAGCACCACAGGTTGTTTTCTTCCCGTGCATTTGGCACGGCTCATTCATCGCCTGCTCCCTCCCGCCGGAGCTCGCCGAGCCGCTCGGGAAAAGCGGGATCGGGAGCCGCGGGGTGCCGTGGATGTGCGATGGTTTTATTGTCGCTGTGCTGGGGGATCGCGGCTCCGGAGAGGGCGGTGTGAAGACCCCACCGGGGCGATCAGCCGGCGCTGTCCGGGGGCTCGGGGCGTGTGCTGTTCTTATGAATAACTCCATCCTGCCCAGGGGATGCACGGCAGATGGCTGGAATGCTGCGGCATTCCCACGGCGGCACGGATGGATTGGGAAGGAGCGTTTGTCCGGAGGGAAAACCTGCCGGGAATGTCGCAGCGGGTCACCGGCTGCCCTGGCCGGCTCCCAGGACATGGGTGTCAGCACCCACCTCGCACGGGCACCCCTGCACACCCGCTCCTAGAGCAGTGCTGCCTGTCCCGTGTCCGACATCCAAATCCAAACCCCCGGAGCCGGGATGGGCTGTGCCTGTGTCCCTCGGGCGGTGAGGGGCTCCTGGCCGGGGCTCGGCTCGGGAGCGGCCGTGCTGAGCCCCAGCTCCGCGGGATTGGGCAATCCCGGCTCGGTTCTTTTCCCAACACTTCCTTCTGTCCTCTGCTAATGTGTGAAACACCGAGCCGGGGGGGAAGCTGACTCACCGGGCAGGGGAACGGTGAGACGGACTGGGCGCAAAACAAGCCGAGAGGTTTAGAAGTGATTTCTATTTTAGAAGGATGGCAAAAACAGGGAGGAAAATTAGGGAGGGTAAAGTTTTGGAGAGGTGCATGGTCCGACAAGGGTGTTGCGCACAGCTCTGCGCTGGTCACTCATGTAAAAATACCCAGATTTCCTTTTGTAAATAAAAAGGACAATAATGTTTTCTTTAGAGGGAGGCTCAAAATTTGGAAAATCTCGATGAGGGCTTTGGCTGAAGGACAGAAAGCTGGGCTGAAAAGCAAGCAGAGGTGCAGCGTGTGGAGAGGGGCAGCACGGTGGAACTGCCACAGCCAAGCTCTGAGCCACCAGCTGTCCCAAACTTCACTTTTCAGTCCATGCTCTCGCCACAGAGCTCCTCTGGGGACACTGAGAAGCAAGAAGAGTTAGCTGAAGGTGTCTTGGGTACATTCAGAAGGAAACAACAAGGAGAAATGCAGGGAAAATTACTCAGAAGGAAACCAGCCGTGGTTTAGTTCATCTGGCGTGACATTCGGGTCCCACCTTTGACTCAGCCTCTGTAACAGCTCTCAGTGAGCTCCAGTTATTTGGTTTTTTTAGTTTTTGTTTTTGTTTTTTCTGCTATTTGCTTTGGACAAGCTGTTACATGACTGTGCTCCGGGGGAAACGAGGTGGAAGCAGCTCCTCTTCCCAAGTTTATCAGCTGCGTCACCGGCTTTGTGCTTCAGGGGAGCTGGGGCTCTGCAGAACCAACAGACTCATTACAGGCTCATCATCCCAAAGGCAACTGTGGATCCTGTGTTTTTACAGGGATCTTGGCCTGATGTGTCAGTGCTCCAGGGATTTTCCTGCTGGCCACTGCCAGGCATGAAGAGGCCACGGCTGAGGGCTCGGGGGCACGGGGGGCTCCTGCTGCTGGAGGAAGGCTGAGTTCCCAGCATGGAGAGCATTCCAGGCTGCTGCTGGAGCTGGTAGTGGCAGTCTCAGGGAAAAAAGACTCACTTCTGGAGCAGGTGAAGCAGCTGAATGCATGGCTGCTGCTAAAGGGCTCCGAGTTGTGCTCCAGCAACCCCCGAGCACATCCGCCCCCAGCCGTGTGTCTCCTAATTAGTGCTTGTCAGCAAGTGGCTGCTCTGCTGTAGGAAAAGGCCTTTGTAACACCTTGGAAAGCTTACAGGCTGTGTTTTGGTGCCAGGCAGGGGTGCTGGAGGGTGGTGAGCCATTTTTTTGGCCAGCACTTGCCCCAGAACCCAGGTGGCTGTCTCTGGTGTTGGCAGCATCCCCAGGTATTAGCAGGACTCTGAAGTCCATTTGGCAAACAACTGAATTGTTTGTCCTGGCTTTGGCTGAGGGTCTGTGGGTCTTGTGTCTGTCCCACTGCTCCCTGTCAGGTGCTCTCTTGGAGCCAGAAGTGGCTCCTGTCCCCTCCTCGTGACAGATTTCCTCTGTGAGCATCCACCAAAGCACGCACAAAACAAAATTCCCTGGGGGATGTGGGCTGTGCGTGGCCCGGCCCCACAGCCCTTCTCCACACCTTTCCCACGGATTGTGGCCTTTGCTGGCCACACTGGCCTGGTTGGTGGCCAAAGCTGAGCCCAGGGATGCAGCCTGGCAGCCCTCTGCTTTTCCATAGGTGCCTGCTGTATCCCTGTGCGTGGGGGCACTGCTCTGACCACAGGGATCACTCACAGCTGTTGCTCTCCAGACAGAATTCACAGAATCACAGAATTCACAGAATCACAGAATTCACAGAATTCACAGGGTTGGAAGAGACCTCCAAGATCATGGAGTCCAGCCCAGCCCCAGCACCCCAACTCAAGCCTGGCCCCCAGTGCCACATCCAGGCTTTGTTAAACACACCCAGGGATGGGGACTGCAACACCTCCCCGGGCAGCCATTCCAGAACTTTATCACCCTTTCTGGAAAATACTTTTTCCTGATATCCAACCTGAATTTCCCTTGGTGCAGCTGCAGGCTGTGTGCTCTGGTTGTGTCAGTGCTGCTGGAGAAAGAGCCCAGCCCCAGCTGAGCACAGGCACCTTTCAGACCCCACATCCACCCTGAAGCCCAAATTTGGGGCCACATCTGTCTCCTGTTCCCTAAAATGACCTCCCAATGCTGAGGGCAGCTGGATGCAGCCTCTGTGTCAGGAAAAAGGTCCCAAAACTGGGGTGACATCTGTTGTGGCTTAACTGTGGTGGTGCATTGGTGCCCTTTGCACCCCCAGGGTTCCTCCTCTCTGTTAGCTCCAGGCTGTGCTGCTGTAGCCTAAATAATGGGGAAAAAAAATCCTGGATAGGGAGAAAGTCCAGGGTTGTGCTGCAGGCTCTGGAGGCTGCCCAGGGCTGTGTTTGGGAACAGCTTCTCCTCCAGCCTGTCCTGCCTGGCCCTGGGTGGCCTTGGGGCTGGGACATGTGCCTTACAAATACCACGTCCCTTAAATACCCTTACAAATATAAAAAAATACCACTCTATACCTACAAAATAGATCTATAATAACAACTAAAATACTTTTTAAAACCCCAGCTATTATGCATTCTTTTGTTATAAAAAAATTCAATTAAAAAAACCTTATTACCTCAATAAAAAATAGGACTAAAAATAAATTTTTAATAAAATCCACAAATACACTCACCACTCACCGCTCTAAAACTAACTTTAAAAAACCCAATCCCACCTAAATAAACCAATAATCCCTAAAAAAACTCTAAATAACAAAAAAAAAAATTAATTCATTACAAAAAAACCACATTAAACCAATAAAAAAATCCCTAAAATTCTCCAATATTTATAATTCATTAAAAAAACCCCAATTCTTAAAAATTACTTCAAAATCTCAAAAATAATTAATAAAATAATTTGAAAAATAAAACCACTACTCCCTTCTCTTTCAATAACCCCCAAAAATGCCCTGTTATTATCATCAGTTGTCCCTCGGGGCTGGGACACATCCCTTGGGGACAGATCAAGGTCACATGGGGGGAGCCACAGAGAGCTGGGAGTCCCGTGAGTTTCAGGGCAGATTAAACCCGCAGCCACCAGATTAATGGGATTAAAGCAGGAGTTGACAGGCTGGGTTTGAGCTCAGCACACTCCAAAGCCCTTTGCTACCTGGAGTAACTGCAGAGTGAAGCCTGCACCCCCTGTGACCCAGCCTCAGCAGCGGGGTTTGGTGCTATAGGGTGAGCCCAGCTGCTTGTGGGGGCCAGGACCTCCCTCCCTGCTGGGGAAGGACTCCCCAGACCCTGCTCCCCTTTGGAATGCAGCTTTTCCACGGGGCTGGGGGCTGGGAAGGGGATAGCAAACGTTAAATTTGGAGTTTAAACTGCCTGGAAGAAACGCCCAGGGCTGGGAAGTTGGGATGATGCTCTCAGCACATGCTGGGGGTCTGGAGATTCCTGCAGGTGCTTCCTGCAAATCTCCTGTTCCTCCTTGGAGAGAGGAGATGTGGCAGCGCTTTGGAGGAGAGAGAAGCTCCAGGAGCTTCACACACAGAGGGGACAGGGGAGCAGCAGGAATTGTCCTGTGGAGCCGTGGAGAGCTGTCCGTCTGTCCCGGGGCGTGGGAAAACTGCAGCCTCGGGGCAGCAGGGCTGTGGGGCTCTGCTGGGTTCCCACCCTCTGCTCCCAGCCCCGGCTGTGCCTCGGGGTGTTCCTGCCTTGCAGCTCCAGGCCTGGCTCCAGCAGCCCTGCTGAGCCACAGCTGCTCCCCGGGATGGCCGTGTGTCCTCAGGTGACAGCCGGACCTTGTGTGGCCTCTCCCGGCTCCTGGATGGCCAGCCTTCCTTGGGGTGACAGCCAGACCTTGTGTGGCAGCTCCTGAGATGGCCAGCCTTCCTTGGGGTGACAGCTGGACCTTGTGTGGCAGCTCCTGGGATGGCCAGCCCTCCTCGGGTGACAGCCGGACCTTGTGTGGCCTCTCCCGGCTTCTGGAATGACCATCCCTCCTTGGGGTGACAGCTGGACCTTGTGTGGCAGCTCCTGGGATGGCCAGCCTTCCTTGGGGTGACAGCCAGACCTTGTGTGGCAGCTCCTGGTCCCTTGAATGTCCATCCCTCCTCGGGTGACAAAGCTGGACTTTGTGTGGCCTCTCCAGGCTCCTGGGATGGCCATCCCTCCTCAGGTGACAGCCAGACCTCGTGTGACAGCTCCTGGTCGCCTGGGTGTCCATCCCTCCTCGGGTCCCCTGGATGTCCATCCCTCCTCAGGTGACAGCCAGACCTTGCCCAGCAGCTCCTGGCTCATCCCTGGAGCAGCCCAGCTCTGCAGCAAGCTCATTCCCTGTGAGCCTCTGGCACTGCACAGACCACGTCAATAAATAGAAAAAGTCCAAAAACCCTGTTTTTATAATGCTGATGCCCTCAGGGCTCCGTGCCGTTGTCACAATCTGCAGGCTGGTTTTTCCATCCCTGTGTCCTTGGCTTTCCCAGGCGGGAACGTGGTGATGTCTGGGCAGTGACAAAGGAGCTGTCATTGAGAAAAGGTGTTTTCTGCTCGCTGCCAGCTGGAATTCCTGCCTGCAGCGAGGCAGTGGGATGGTCCCGGTGACTCAGCCCCGTGAGTCAGCGCTGCCCCGCTCCCTGGCAGATTGGATGCTGGATTCCAGCATCCTGCACTTCTGGCCCTGCTCCAAGGAGAAGGAGGCTGGACCTTTCTTCTGGTGTCGGGAGAAGGACTTGTCACACACAGCAAGGGAAAAATCTGAGCATTTTCCAGGCAGATACTTTGGATTCTGGGTTAAACCTGGGAGTGTGACACAGAATTCACAGAATCACAGAATCACAGGGTTGGAAGACACCTCCAAGACCATGGAGTCCAGCCCAGCCCCAGCACCCCAACTCAACCCTGGCCCCCAGTGCCACATCCAGGCTTTGTTAAACACACCCAGGGATGGGGACTGCAGCACCTCCCCGGGCAGCCATTCCAGAACTTTATCACCCTTTCTGGAAAATACTTTTCCCTGATATCCAACCTGAATTTCCCTTGGTGCAGCTGCAGGCTGTGTGCTCTGGTTGTGTCACTGGTGCTGGAGAAAGAGCCCAGCCCCAGCTGAGCACAGGCACCTTTCAGGAGCTGTGCAGAGCGAGGAGGGCACCCCCGAGTCTCCTTTTCTCCAGGTGAGCACCCCCAGCTCCCTCAGGGGTTCCTGACAGGGTTTGTGTTCCCAGCCCCTCTCCAGCCTCCTTGCCCCCTCTGGACATGCTCCAGCATCTCAATGTCCTTCCCAAACTGAGGGACCCAAAACTGGACCCCTGCTCAGGTTGGTTCTTCCTTTAGAACAGATGAATTCTCTCCAAGAATTGTTTATTTTGCAGAAACCCCTCCTGCAGCTGAGGAATTCACCCCCAGCCAGGTGCAGGTGCTGCCCACATGGACACCTCGCTGCAGCCTGGAGAGCTGGAGCTGCCTCCAGTGCAGGATCCTGGGGGTTATTTTTAGAGAGGACTCACACTTGGAGAGGGCAGAAATGTGCTGTCCTCACCAGAAAGGGCGCAAAAAATAGATCAGGGCATTGTTCATTTCTGGTGACAAATGCTATTTCAGCTGCTGTGGGAAGACAGCAGAAGAGGTATCTGTGGGGTCCTGCTCCAAGGGGAAAGGGGCTGGAGCTCTCCTGGGCAGGAGCAGGACTTGTCACACACAGGGACAAAGAATACTTCCATTTTCCAAAGGCTTTCTTCATGTATCTGAGGGGCTGAAAGAAAATCATGACAAATCTCCATCATGGAATGGTTTGGGTTGGAAAGGACCTTAAAGTTCATCCAGTTCTACCCCCTGCCATGGCAGGGACACCTCCCACTGTTCCCAGGGTGCTCCAGCCTGGCCTTGGGCACTGCCAGGGATCCAGGGGCAGCCACAGCTGCTCTGGGAATTCTATTCCAGGGCCTGCCCACCCTCCCAGCCAGGAATTCCTTCCCAGTATCCCATCCATCCCTGCCCTCTGGCAGTGGGAGCCATTCCCTGTGTCCTGTCCCTCCATGCCCTGTCCCCAGTCTCTCTCCAGCTTCCTGAAGCAGCCGAGGCTGAGGGCTGTGGGAGAGCCCAGGAATGTGCACTTACCTTACAATTACCACAATTATGTTCTCAAGGAGGTGATCTTGGGAATAATTTCCTTACCTGAGCTTATCTTAAGTGGAGACTGTGAAATCTTTCAGCCCTGGGGGTGGGAAGCAGGCTCAGGTGTTCAGGACAGTCCTTACCTGTGCCCACGTGGGAGCCCTCTCCCCAGCCAAAGGGCTTCTCTCTCCATCAGCTTGGCTTGGCTGAGGCCCAGCATGTCCCTGCTCCCAGGTATCTCAGGAATTCCCACTCCTCCATCCCAAAATGACTGTGTGGCCTTTCCGTCACGAGCACGGCGACGCTGCCAACAATCTCCCAGACAGAGGAGGCCAGGCAGAATTTGAGGGGGAGTGATATTTTTTTAAGTGAAAATGTCGTGATTTTTTCCTTTTCCATCAATTTTTCTTTCTTGTCTTGAGCAGAAGCTGGAGCCTTGGCCCAGCAGTACCTCGAGAGAGGCCTCCTGGTGCCTGACCACGTCATCACGCGCGTGATGATGGCCGAGCTGGAGAAGCGGCGGGAGCAGCACTGGCTGCTCGATGGTGAGTCCAGAGGGGGAAATCCCAGCCCCCTTGGGACATTCCTTTGTTGCCCATGGTTTGGCAGCCCCAGGAGAGAGGAAAGCCAGGAGGTGGAGGTGGGAGGAGAGGCAGGAGCTGACCTGCTGGCAGGAATGTTTCCCGCTGGCCTTGGCACATGCGTGTCCAGCTGAGCCCTTGGCATGTGGCCGGGAAAGGGAAGGGCAGGGAGAGGAGCTGGGTGTTCCACAAAGCAGGGCAGGGCTGGAGACATGCCAGGAAAAACTTCTTCCCTCCTTCATGTGTGTGTGAAGCAGCTCCTCAATCCCAGCCCAAAAGCCACCTGAGGTGGAGGGGTGGGAGATGCTGAGGGCAAAGAGGCACGGCCTGGGGTCCCTGGCCATGGAATGAGAATCAGAGAATCCCAGAGTGGTTTGGATTGGGTGAGATCTTAAAGCTCAACCAGTGCCACCCCTGCCATGGCAGGAACAACTTCCATTATCCCAGGCTGCTCCCTCCTGGCCTTGGACACTTCCAGGGATGCGACAGCCACAGCTGCTCCGGGCACCCTGTGCCAGGGCCTGCCCACCCTCCCAGGGAGCAATTCCTTCCCAATCTCCCACCCATCCCTGCCTTCTGGCAGTGGGAGCCATTCCCTGTGTCCTGTCCCTCCAGGTCCTTGTAAAAGATCTCTCTCCATCTTTCTTATGGGCTCCCTTCAGGTCTTTGAAGTCCCTTCCTATCCAAACCATCTGGAATTGTGGAATTCTCTGCTCCAGCTGCTCACTGGCTGTCCCAAGGAGGACAGGACTGTTTCACTGCAATCTCCATGATACCCTCCCCATCAGCCAGCAGTTTGTCCCCAGTCTGTGCTCAGCACTCTGTGCTGTCCCTTCCCATTTCCCCCCATCATTCCAGCACTCATCCCTGCTCCGCCATTGCCTGTGTCTCCCTGCCTGCCCCCAGCCCCGTGCAGGGACAGCAGCCACCACCCTGAGCCCCGGGTGTCACATTTTGGGAGCTGCTGTGCTGCAGGAGCTATTTTTTCTCGGAGCCATATGGCGTGTCTGCCTTTCGCACGGCCTGTGCCGCAGCGGCTGCGCCCGAGGGATGGCTTTGGCTCCATCCTCGCTGCTTCCCAGCCTCTCATTCCCGTCCCTGTGCCGGGCCCTCCCAGGTTTCCCTCGGACGCTGGGACAGGCCAAGGCTCTGGATGGGATCTGCGAGCTGGACCTGGTGATCAGCCTGAACATCCCCTTCGAGACGCTGAAGGATCGCCTGAGCGCCCGCTGGGTGCACCCCGCCAGCGGCCGGGTCTACAACATGGACTTCAACCCTCCCCAGACCCGGGTAAGAGCCCCAGAGCCGCCTGGAGCCCCCCACAGAAGGGAAAGCCGGGAGAAGGTGCTTTTCTGTGCAGGAGCTGGGATGCTGAAGGAGCTCTGGGGGTGCGATCCTGGGTGGAAGGGCTGAGCGCTGTGGGGAATTGTGCTAAATGTTCTGAGGGATTGTGCTAAACTTTCCTGAGGGATTGTGCTAAACCTTCTGAGGAATTGATCTGAGGAATTGTGCTAAACTTTCCTGAGGAGTTGTGCTAAAGTTTCCTGAGGGATTGTACTGAACTTTCCTGAGGGATTGTGCTCAACTTTCCTGAGGAAAGCAGGATTCATGCAGACAACCCAAAACCTGAGGCATCACCTGAAGGAGGCATGTGGCAGCTGCAGGGTGGGTGACAGGGTGGGTGAGGTCCCCTCAGGGGTGTGCTCTGTGTCCCCTCAGGGTGTGGATGACCTGACCGGAGAGCCGCTGGTGCAGCGCGAGGACGACAGGCCCGAGGCCGTGGCTGCGCGCCTCAGGAAGTACAAAGATGCTGCCAAGCCCGTGATAGAGCTCTACAAGTGAGTTGGGCGTGAGCAGAAAGCCCAGCAGGGCTCTCAGAGCAGCCACCAGGGCTCTTTGTGCCGTGCCCACATCACAAAGAGCCCTGGCAGATTTTTGGGCCAAGCCCTGAGCCTGGACAGGGCCTCCCTGGGAGGAAGGAGGGCGATCCAGAGAAATCCCCAGCTCCTGTTGGTCCTGCTGGGCTCATCCCATGGGAGGGAGATTTTGGCCTAGATCCAGGTGGGACATGCCATGAAAAATCCACCCAGGGCACCGAGGGGTTTGGGTGAAGCACAGGGAGGTTGGCAAGAGGGCAGGAGAAGGAAGCTCAGATGGATCTGCTGGGAGCACAGGGGGGTTCCAGGGCTTGTTCCCCTTGTGGGGCTGCTGTTCCCTGGAACTGGGGGGCTGCTGTTCCCTGGAATTGTGGGGCTGCTGTTCCCTGGCACTGTGGGGCTGCTCTTCCCTGGAATTGTGGGGCTGCTCTTCCCTGGCACTGTGGGGCTGTTGTCCCTGGAACTGGGGGGCTGCTGTTCCCTGGAATTGTGGTGCAGTATTCCCTGGAATTGTGGGGCTGCTGTCCCTGTGGGGCTGCTGTCCCTGGAGCTGGGGGACTGCTGCTCCCTGGCCACTTTGGGAATGCTGGATTGCTGCAGGGTGGGAAATGTGCTGCTCAAAGGGAGTAGAAGCCCAGGAGTGTTTTTAAGCACATGGGGGGCCAAAATTGCCCTTGCAGGGAAAGGGGGAGAACTGCAGAATCCCGAAATGGTTTGGGTTGGAAGGGACATTAAAGCCCACCCCATTCCATCCCCTGCCTTGGGCAGGGACACCTCCACTTCCCCAGGGTGCTCCAAGCCCTGTCCAAGCTGCCTTGGTTGCGATGGGCTTCTCCTGACTTCTCCCACCTTTTTTCCAGGAGCAGGGGCATCCTTCACTCCTTCTCTGGCACAGAGACCAACAAGATCTGGCCCTACGTGTACACCCTGCTGTCCAGCAGGATCCCACCCATCCTCTCGGACGAGGAGCACTAACCAGCTCGTGCCAAGCACCAGGATTTCATCCCATCCTGGATTTGGTTCCCAGTGCAGTGCCAGGGCTGTGCTGGGCTCGGGTGGTCATGGCTGGGTGACATTGCTGGGTACCAGTTACAGCCAGGATCAGATCTTTGTTTGGAAGGTCAAGTCTGCTGGAATAAGGGTTTTTTTCCCTCTTTTGGGGCTATGGAGCTTTCCTGCCCGTGGTCCATGCCGGATTGGTGGTGCCGACTGGGGCATTGGTCATTCCAGGTTTACACAGCTTTGCCATGGTGTCCTTGCCATTCCTTTCCAGCCCCAATCCCTGGCTGAGCCCACACGTGCCATCCTGTTGCTCCACAGGACC
This sequence comes from Pyrgilauda ruficollis, assembly GCF_017590135.1. Lineage (NCBI taxonomy): Eukaryota > Metazoa > Chordata > Aves > Passeriformes > Passeridae > Pyrgilauda > Pyrgilauda ruficollis. The sequence goes on from NW_024527710.1 coordinate 18,005,499, forward strand.
GTTTACTGCTGAGGACTCTCTAGGCTGAGGTGGTTTTTTTTCTATAAATTATTTTCTATTAAATGTATTTCTCAGAGAAATAAAGCTCTAGAAAGCAACACTTAGCCCAGTGGGAATTTTGGGAGCAACATGGAAAACATGTGTACTACAGAGCTGAGAGATGTGATGCTCACATTTCCAGCAGGAAAACACATAAAAGAGGCAAAACCTTGGAAGTGAAACTCTCCCTTGTACTCCTTCCATGGGGAGAGCTGAATTCCCTGCTGGAAAAAGCTGCTGTACAGGTTTTTATGGAATGCTGTGACACTCAGCACGACCTGGGCTGGGGATGAGTTGCACTCCCTTGTGCTTTCCTGGTTTATAGCTTTCAATACCACAAGATAGCAAAATCCTAAGAGTTTCTCCCAAAGATTTATCTCCACGTGGGCTTCAGTTTTGGGGGGAAATCTTCAGTTCCATCTTCTGTGCTGCCTTTGTCCCCGAGGTCCCCTGGCCAGGGGGTCCCTTCAGCTGCCCCTGCTGCATCCCCCAGCAAAGTGACTCCCTCCTCATGAATTCCCAGAGATCCTTCCTTCCTTGGGATGCACCCAGGGCCATGCCCAGGTGTTTTCCCACGATTTACAGCATCCTTGGATTGTGCTGGGGCTGGGCTTTTCCCAACTGGAAGTACTGTCACTCTCTTTCTGCAGGAGGCAGAACCCAAGCCAAGGGGACAATTCCGGCCTCCTCGAGTTGCCTTATTTTATAAACTACATATTTCAGAAAAAGAGAGAAAATAAAAGCAAGATGTGTGTTTGTAAAGGTTTAAAGCGAACAAACATACAAAAAGTGTTGAATTTTAGCATCACCTTTTGGGAAATGTGCATGGAGCTGCTGGATCCACAGGGAATTCTGCTTCTGCCAGTGGGACTCACAGGAGGGCAGGAACCTGGCACTGCCTGGCACCTCTTGGGTTAACCTGGGCACTTTTCTGCTGCTGGATTTCTCTGGGTTTAGTTTTCCTTTATTTTCCCTGTGGCCCACAGCAGGGAAAGGGGAATGACCAGATTTTTTAGGGATTTTTTTCCAGGTGTGAAACTCCAGCTCCTGACTGGATTGATTTATCCCAGCTGAGCATCCTCGTGCTGACCAAGAATCCCCTAAAATTTTCCTCATCCTGGTGCTCTCCCCAGTGGAGCCAGAGTGGGATCACTGCCCACATCCCCCTGCCTGGGGAGAGGCCACAGTGCTCCCACCTGCCCCAGGTGGGAATTTTCCAGGTGGGAACAAAGGGATTGCTGTCCCAGGAGGCCTTTCCATGCCCTGGTGCTGGGAGGCTGCAAATCTTCCAGCTGGCAATGAAAGCCTGTTTCAGAAAGATTTGGGATTTTCCCACAGCCCTGGGATGGAGGTCTGGGCTGGTTTTAGACACAAATCCCGAAACAGCCAAAACCTGTGTGCTGCTTTCTTTGGAACAGCTTTGGGCAGGAGGGCAGGAGGTTTTAGGGTTTTTTTTGGCTGTAAAAGCAGCTGAGTGCCAGGCAGAAGGGCTGATCCCTGCTTTACCTTGTCCTGTCCTTGTGTCCTGTCCTTTCCTCCTGCAAAATTCCTCCTGAAGAGAGAATTCTATGCAGCCCAGCACAGGACAGGTCTGCAGATGCCTTTTCCAGGCTTGGAGCCCTATAGTGGGTGTAGAAATCCCGTGGCTGTGCATGCATCCAGCCCTCGGGATGGAATTTTCTACCAGACCTGTTGCATTTTCCGAGACCAAATTCCAGCAGGGAATTTGTCCCTCGCTGTGCATCCCTGCCGTGCTCCCCTTCGGTATTTTACTGTGAACCCCAACCCTTTTGTAAAGCCACAGCAATTTTGTACCGACCCGAGATACTGTGTGGAGGGAGGAGCCTCTCTCTCTCCCCCCTGGAATGGATTTTTTAGGGAGCTTCCCGGAGTTTGCTTCCCGGAGTTTTCTTCCCGGAGTTTTCTTCCCGGTGAATCGCTGCAGCTGTGTTACTGCTCTCGAGATGTAAATAAAGATTTTCTCCTGCTGATCCCTGTGCTGGCAGAGTCTGTGTGGGTTGTGCCTTGCCAAGGCAGCAGGGCAGTGTGGACCTGGAGTTGCTTTGTAGGAGCTGAGGAGGAGGAGGAGGAGAGGGGAAGAAGAGGAAGCAGAACATCCCTGCCTGAAGGTGGCTTTGGATTTGGACACAGCGCAGCTCTTTGGGTCCTTTATCTGATGTAATCCAAAATGTTGGTTAAAAAGCCAGTTTGGATGCAGCCATTTGCTCCAGCCCCCCTATCCTTATCCCAGAATCCCGGAATCCCAGCCTGGTTTGGGCTGGGAGGGTCCTCAAAGCCCCTCTCAAAACACCCTCCCTGCACATCAAGTGGTTTTAATTTCCTTTTTAACTTCTCCCTGATAAAAATCCCGCAGAGCAGTAGGACAGGGAGGCTCTGGCCGTGTCCTGTGTCCCGGCTAATCCATCACGAGTGCTGGGAACTGGGAATTGGGAATTGAGCTCCCGGAGCTGCAGTGCCTCCTCCCAGTGCCACCAGTTCGCTCGTCGCTGTCATTCCCGAATAACAGCTCGGGGCACTCCCAGTTTGGAGTGAGCAGAGCCTCGGGAATGACCGGAGAGTGGGAAAACAAGGTGATAAGCCGGGAATCTGCTGCCGGGGAGCTGGGGGAGAGCCCCAGCCGGCGGGGGGGATGTCGCGATTCAGGGTCGTGACAATCCGGAGGCGGAGCGGGGATGTGCGGGCAGAGAAATCCGAGGAGGAAAAATATCAACGCAGGCTGGAATATGAACTCAGTCTGAAAACAAAAGCTGGGAGGCCAAAAAGCAAAGGAATGTGAGCCAAAATCCAGCTGGGATCAAAGGCTTGGCTTCCCCCGAGTGCCACCGGGGGAGCTGGGAGGGCACAGGGGACACGTCCCCACCCTAGAGCCTGACCTCAGCCCCAGCTGGAACGGAAAGCAAAAGGAAACGGCCTCGAATTGCACCAGGGGAGGCTCAGGTTGGATGTTTGGGAAAATTTCTTCATGGAAAGGGTTGTCCAGCCCTGGATGGATGAGTACTAATCCCTAGAGAGATTTAAAATCCCTGTGGATGTGACACTTAGGGACACGGGGCAGTGGTGGCCTTGGCAGTGCTGGGCTCGATGATCTGAGAGGATTTTTCCAGCCCAAATGATTCCATGATTGCAAATATTTGTTTACAGCGTCACTGAAGTGTTTGTCTGCCTGGTACCCAGGGAAGTGCCCCAGGTGTGCCTGGATCAGCCCCATTCCCGGGACTGCAGAGCTTGGACAAGTGACATCCCTGCTGAGTCCATCCAGCAGCATTTAGCATTCTCCAGAAAAAAAAAAAAAAAAACAAGGAAAAGGAAAAAAAAAAAAAAAAAAAGAAAAAAAAAAAAAAAAAAAAAAACAACAAACCCCCACACAGGAAAAGGAAAAAAGAAAAAAAAAAAAGAAAAAAAAAAAGAGCAAGGCAAAAAATTAAAAGCACCCAGTCAAGGGAAAGAAAAAAAAATTAAAGGAAAACAAACAAAAAAACCCTGCTGAGGTTCGCGCTGCAGACTCCGGATCCCACTCCAGGCCACATTTTAGACGGTGTGATATGTCTGCCTCCATCCCCATCCTTCCCTGAGTGTCTGTAATCCCAAAAATAACCCGGGAGCGGCACGCAGCTCGGCGGCAGCAGCGCCCCGGGCGGGCCGGGAGCGGCCCCGCCGCCGGTGCCGGGCGGAGGAGCGGAGGAGCGGCGTGCGGGACACGGACACGGACAGACACGGCGTGCGGGACACGGACACGGCGTGCGGGACACGGACACGGCGTGCGGGACACGGCCGCGCTCACTGCGCTCCCCGCAGCCCCGGCAGCCGCAGCATGCACGGGCCCGAGCAGCAAGGTAAGGAAAGGCTCCCCCCGGAGCTGATGGAAAAGCGGAGAGAGGGGCGGCGAGAAAATGGGGGGTGCCGCGCAGGGCGCGTTTGTGCTGAGTAATTGGGGAAGGCAGGCTGGCATCCCGGCACGGGGAGAATTCCCGGCTTTGCAGGAGGTTATGTAACGGGGCACAGGGAAGGGAGCGCACCCGGAGCTGCTGGGCCGGGCAGGGAAGGCGAGGAGCCGGGATTTGGGGATGTGCGCCTGGCCGCGGAGGGTCGGACAGCCCCGGGCTGCGCCGGCCCCGCGGTGCCGGGCAGGAGCACGGCCGGCTCTTCCCGCACCCCGAAATTGCGGGCTGCGCTTTCAAGGCTGCCCGGGAGCTCTGCGGGCGTGCTGAATGAAAAGAAGGGGATTTTCCGGCTTAAAATAATAAGCGTGGCTTCTCTGCGGCCGGAGCCGGAGCGGCTGCAGGAGGGGCATTGGCGGCGATGCCAGCGCACAAACGCTGCCATCCAATGCTGATCCCGGCCTTTCCCTGCCAATCCAGCGGGAAGCTGACCTTCAACCCCTCCCTCTGCTATGCCGAGGCAAACACAGGGCTGCATTGCCTTTAAAAAAATAAAAAAAAAATCCTACTTCGGGCCAAAAAACCAGCTGAAATCCGTAGATAAATGCGGTTATCGCTGCCTCGGCTCCGGCGCTGCTGAGGCAGCCCCGGGAGGGGACGGCGGTGCCGGGGCTCCCCACGGCTCCAGGTAGGTGTTTATCCCCCGAGGCTGGAAAACAGCCCATAATTCCCGTCTGGCTGCTGTGTTTGTGCCTGTCATTATCATAGTCTTGTTTTGGATACTGCCAGGGAGAGGAGGAGGAAGGAGGAGAGGGAGAAAGAGGAGGAGGAGGAGGAGGGTGAGGAATGTTTTGGGCAAACCTTCAGGTCTGCAAACTCCCGACTTTATTCTCCCTCCAGGGCCTCCATCTTCTGCTATCCCTCCAAATGTGGATTTCTCTTAGTCACAGCCTTCCCTGACAAGAGAGGAAAAAAAAAAAAAAATAAAATAAATGCCATAAAGGCAGCGTACGGAGCGATTCCGGCGGCACAGGCGGCGTGACGGCAACACCGGTGCCTCTAAATTTAGCCAGCCGTGGCACAGCCGCCTTGTTTGCATCCCGGGAACGCTCCCGGCCGAGGGATGCAGCATTTTGGAGAGGCTGCAGCCCTTAAGGAGGCACCGGGCTTGTCCTTGAGCCGGGCTCTTGGCGGCAGCGGGAGCGCCGGTGCTGAATTGCTGACCCAACTAATCCCCGGCGCAGCCTAATCCCGCCCCGAGCCGCAGGTTTGGGGCAGGATTTGCTCCCATCCCTCCTGCTCCGCTGGGAAAAGGTGCAAGGGGTGCGTGGGGAAGGCAGGTGATGGATTTCAGGGGGTCAGGCAGGTTTTGGGGTGGGAGTTGGGGTTTTGGGGCTCAACCTCTCCAAGCACATGCCCGGCTCTGCTCAGGGGCTGGAATTCCCCTTGGGATGGGAATTGGGATTGTCACTGCTACAGGGATGTGGCAAAGGATGCAACTCATCCATGGCAAACATCCCGATTCAAAGGGGTGGCTGCTCCTCTCCCAGAATCCCCAAATCATCCAGGTGGGAAAAGCCCTCTGAGATCATCGAGTCCAACCATTAATCCAGCTCTGCCCGAGCTCCAGGGATCAGGAAACCACTAAAAATCACTAGAGATGACCACAGATCCCAGATTTTTGGGAACACGGCCTGGAAATTTCAGAATTCTGTGGATGTAGCAGGCAGAGATGCTGTAATTCCCATAAAAATCAGATTATGGATGCCTCTTCAGTGGTGCACAAAGAAGCAGTGGGAAACTCTCCAATTAAAGTGCCATAAATAGGAATTTATTATGTATATGAAATTATAAATAATTAATGGTTCCCACTAATAATTCTATGATAATGTTTTTACAAGAGGTTTAGTATTTTATTACAATTTTAAATATTATTATACCAAACTAGAATCCGTATTTTATGAGCTCTTACAGTCCCAAAAGTGGATGAGGCCCTGTTCGATGGACACAAACAACATATGGATTTCTTTCTCTTGAATAACTCCTTGTCTTCAGCAGCCAGAAATAATAAGGATGGGAATTTAGATCCCTGAATTAAGGCTGGGAAAGGGAGAGATGGAGAAATTGGGGGTGCAGGGTAAAATCAGGCAGGGAGACTGAGACCAGGGGCAGGATTTGCTCCAAATCCTCTGAAATGGAACTTTTGCCATGCAGGAAAATTTGAATTTATTCCCTTTGCCAGATCACTATTGGAAGCAAAAAAGAAATGATCCTAAAAACCATTTGAATTCCTTTTCCAAGGGAGAGTTTTCATGGAAAACGTTGCAGGAAGAGCAGGCTGCTCTCATCCAGCAGAGGTTTCCCTGGTGTCTGTGAGGGGTGGGGTGCACCAGGCTCTCCTCCCATTCCCTCCTGGCATTCCTTCCCCCCCTGCCAGCTTTGGGAAGGTTTTGGATCCCCACAGAGCTCCCACTGAATTGTTTCAGAGCCACGTGGCTCAGAGCTGAGTCAGCACTCTCCAGCTCTGTGCCCACAGGGTTTTCCATGGATTTGGGTCTTGGGGACATCCCAGCGGGGTGACCCTGAGGAACCCACCCAGTGCTGAAGGGGGTTTGACATCTGCCCTGGTGGAAAGGGACACCAGGAGAAGGGAGAGGGACAATGCCAGCCTGATCCCTGATAAAATTTTAGAATATTTTATATCAGCCAGAGTAGCAAATCTTTAATAATATCTTTTTTTTTTTTTTGTTAGTTTTAGGTAAAAACCTAAATTCTGGCAGAAGGTAGAACCACATTAATGGGGTTGTGTTGTTTCTGGCCAACTTTCCTGTGATACCAGACCCTTCTGTACCTTCCTGCCTTGGGCCTCTCTTAAATATCCCCCAGCAAAGTCCATCCCAGTGAGGCCTGGAGTGAGAACACAGCATTCCCCCTCAGGAAACCCTCACCCCATCCATCCTGGGGAAGGGATGGCAGCCCCAGCTGTGATTTCCCTCTGTTTTCATGGAAAATCTGATTTTCCTGAGGGCTCAGAGCTACCTGAGACAGAACCTGACCATTCCCATGGAGCTCTCTGCTGCTTGGCCTGACCCTGAGCTCAGCAGCTGCAGCTGATGCAACCCCACGATGACACTTGGTTGTATAATTTTCCTCCCTGTTTTCCCCACCAGCCATTTTCCAGTGCAGACAAGACCCAGAGCCCAGATTTTCCTCAGGATTTAACCACTTACCTCACAGTGAATGGGAAATGATGAACAAACAGTAGTTAGGCCACAAAATATCTGATTTTTACCAAAATACCTGATGGTGAATGGCTGTGCAGCCTCTGATTTTCCAACATTTTGCAGGCTGGGGACTTCCTGAGCCAGCATTTCCTATTTAATGGCCTCTTATAGATCCACTTCCCATCCCTTTCTCCTCTTCCTTTGTGAACCATGGATGTTTTTAGCAGCTACAACAGCCCTTGGCTGGCAGCTCTGCAGCTCAGCGTGGCTGAGGAGCCAGGCAAATCCTTCAACACTCCAAAACCAAGTCCTGGGCTGGGATGAGTAAATTCTGGATCATCCCTGACAGCTTTTTAACAAGACTGAAAGGCAAGGAATGAAAGATGTGCTGACACAGCAGGGCAGTTAATGGGTGTGCTCTCACAGGGAGGACAGGATGGGGAAGAAGATACTGAGAGTTGAAAATTTGTCACATCCTGTGTCATCCTGAGCATCCATCCTCAGAGGGAACACTCCAGCTGCCAGCCAGGCCCTGAGAACTGGGCTGGCTTTCACTGCAGCAAAGGCTCAAGGCTTCCTCTGCTGAAGGTTAAATCGAGTTTAACGTTTAAACCCAGCCCAAAGAATCTCAGAGCCTCCTTTGATTTTTGTTAGAGATGAGACAGGCAGAGCCACTTTGGAATTCCTGAATGTCGAGGGGTTAAGAAGGGCTTGGATCATTTGATGGCCCTTTCTCCACCTGCATCACCAGAAACGATCCCAGATTTTCCCTGGAACATCACATCCCACCCTGGGAATGGGCTCTGCTGCCCGAGGAGCTGCTCTGGGGCAGCTGGGACAGCTCCTTCTCCAGGCATGGACTCACTATTCCCTGATCCACAGGGAGGAACCACGTGGCCATCTCCAGCTCCAGGCCAAACCCCATTGATTTATCCCAGCACAAGTCTGGAAATTGCTTGGAGATGGAATTCCTGGCTTTGGAGCCACATCCTGGAGTTGTTCTGGGGCCACATTCCCAGAGCAGCTCAGGGGAATTGTCTTGGTTTGAACAGACAGGTTCTGCTAAGGAAGGCAGGAGCCTCTTGTGAATTGCAAAATGTAAACCCCCTCCTCTGAATTATTATAATTTTGAAATTAAGGGGCTCTCAGGCAAAGACATGGGAGGAAAAATAACAGTTCTTTACCAGGAAAATTAAAAATACAAATGCAATAGTACAAAAAAAGAAAACAAACCACAGCCAGAGTCAGACTGACAGATGGGACAGAACACACAGCCCCATTTCCAACCTGAGACAGGGATGGATGCTCCTGGCACTGCCCAAGGCATGGATGAGCCCAGGTGAGAGGGCAGGAAAGGTGATCCCTGTTCTGCAGCTCAGTGCTGGGAGTGTCCCTGCCCTGGAGGTGAACTCTGAGGTCTCTCCCAACCCAAACCCTTCCATGATCCTGTGATTTTGTGGCTCCACACCTGGGCATGGCCACAGCTCCCCTTTGTGCAGGGGGAGTTCAGCATTCCCAGGGGAGAAATTCCAGAACAAATGTTTGGTACGGAGAGTTTTAAAGGTATTGCTCCAGGTATTCAATTAATTTTCAAGCTCTATTTGCAATTCTAAGAGCACTCCCCAGATTAATTGTGCTGCTGGAGAACTCAGGGTGTAATATTTCACCTGAGCTGCTCAGCTGAGGGGAGGAGAGGGGCAGAAAATGGAATTGCACCTCAGGACACTTGGGGCTTGGTTACAAAGAGAGACTTTACCCAGGAGAGGCTGCAACCCAGACAGAGAAAAACAGCCAGAGGTTGGCAAATCAATTTTTCCCAAGGTCAGGAACGGGGAGAGTTTGTATCTCTTGAGGCTTGAGCAACACAAAATCCTCCTTAGCACGTCCTTAACACCTCCCCAGCCCTCTGGCCCCTGCCAGCCTCGCCCCTCAGTCAGGGCACCTCAGATCTGCCACTGCTCAATAAATGAGCATTTCTGAGGGGCTCATTCCCTTCCTTTTCAGCTTTGAAAGTCACGTGCAATTCAGGTATTTGATTTTGGTTGGGGTTTTTTGGCTGTTAAAGCATTTTTATACTGTAGTTCTCAAAAAACCAGAGAAACCACGTGGCCCTGCTTCAGCCCAGCTTACAGGGAGAAAGGAGGGAGAGGGAAATATTATTTTATGTGTTCTTTTCAGCTAAACTTCCCACTGGAAGAGTGCAGCTTCACCTGAACCCACAGGATTCCCTAATCCTTGAGTTTGTACAATCAAGGGTGGGACTTTGAGGTTGTTTCCTCCTCCTCCTCTGCCCCAAGATCCCCTGGAGTAGCTGCTCTGTCCCTCTGTGCTTTGCAGAACCCCCTTTTTCCAGGCTGTGGTGGTGATTCCTCTGTGACCCCTCCCCAAAAGTTCAGACAGGAAAACAATTAACAACACATTCAACAAGGAGGAACAATTTTTGGGTTTTTTCCCCCCCAAAAAAATCTGAGGCAGACAGACCTTGACTGCTCAGCAGTGAGGAGTGGCTGCTGGATCATTGAGAATATGGAATTCTGTCCAGGCTGAGCCTCTGGAGCTGATGGGTGCAGGTGGACACCACAGGTGATGGGTTTTAGGCTCTGCAGGGTTTGTGTCATGCCAGGTTTCTCCTTCACCTCTTTTGATGTCTTTGGGCTTTACCTGAGCAAGCAAAACAAATGAAAATTCACCTCCACCCCCACAAATTCCCCATTTTTATCCCAGAGCACAGGAATTGTTTTATCCTAGACTGACCAGGAGAGGCTGACAGATGGGATCCCTAGTAAAGGTCATGGAATCCTGCAATGGCTTGGGTTGGAAAGAACCTTCAAAACCACCTTGTTCCAACCCTCTGCCATGGGCAGGGACACCTCCCACTAGACCAGGTTGCTCAGAATACACAAAATGGCTCAGAAAATGTGTTTATTTTAAATTTTATTAACCTGCTGCTTGCGGATGCCAAGAGGGAGGGGCCCATCCTGGCCAGTGTTGCAATCCACGAATTGCTCCACACAGACCAAAGGATGGAGGGGGTAGAAAACACAACCCCAGCCTTGAGTTCAAGCTGTTCCTGCTGCTGACAGGGAGCTGCTCATGTCAGGTCAGCCCATTTTTGGTTTGCTGCTTGTAAATCTGCCGGGGTTTTTGTGGGGAAGTTCTGGGTCACAGATGTACCCTGTCTGCTCCATGCCACGAAATCTCAGGGGTTACATAAACAATAGCACACGACAAGGTAGGGCTGGGCCAGGTGTCTGCTGCCCCAGAGGAAATTTCAGCCAGGAAATTTCAGCCAGGTGCCAGTGATAGCTCAAGGTTTGGGTGTTGCTATACAAGTGACTGGAATCAGAGAATTCCAGAATTATTGGGTTGGGAGGGAACCTAGAGTTCATGCAGGCCCACCCCTTGCCATGGCAGGGACACCTTCCTCCGTCCCAGGTGGCTCCAAGCCCTGTCCAGCCTGGCCTTGCTTATGGATGTCTTTGCTTTAGAAACAAAGCTGAGCTAATTTTTGAGCAGAGAATTTTCCTTTCTTCAGGAGATCAAAGGCATGCTCATGCCTGTTTGCTAGGGCTTCCTTTCGCCTTTAGTTTTCCTTAAATTATAAAGAAATCCACTTAGAAGAGTTTAATAGTGCTCATTTCCTTTGGAGCATCCCTGGGTTCCTCTGTTCCGTGCAAAATGAAATTACGATGCACGAGGCCTGGCTGAAAACTGCATCTGAGCAAGGCACAGCTCATCACTCGCTCAGGGCCACGCTCTGCTCGGTCCCGACTCTGTTTGCATGGGAACAGCTAAAAATAGACGGGTGACAACAACAAAAATGGCTTTAGCAGTCGGTGGCACTGCTGGGAGCCAGAGCAGCGGTGGCACAAGCCAGGTTTGGGATGCTGGCCCATCATCCCAGCGGGATCAGCTGCCGGGGTCCCTCTGGTCGCAGCTGGGCGTTCCAGCGGCCCAGGGATGCTCCTCAGGCTTTGGGGGCTCGGTGCTGTGCCAGCCGTCCTTCCCGCGGGCTGCAGAGCGGGCAGTGCCACCCGAGGGCGGTGTCCTTGGCAGGAGCGCACCTTTCCGTGCCGCGACACCGCCACCTCGGTGCCGGTCACCTCTCCCCGGCCGCGTACCCATCCCAGGGGCGGGAGGGATCCGTGCCAGGAGGCAGGGCTGGCAGCAGGACAAGCTGTGGAGGCAGCTCTTCGGGCTCGCAGCACCGCGGAGCTCCCGCCGGCCGCCGCCTCCTCCCCGCCCGCTTCCGGCGGGGGCGGCCGCATGCGGGGCCGCCCTTCCCCTCCCTTCCCCTCCCTTCCCCTCCCCTCGGGGCGGCCGCAGCGCTCGCCGTGCCCTCCCTCCGTCCCTCCATCCCTCCCTCCCTCCCGCCCGCGGCGCCGGAGCCGCTCGCCCGCCCGGCTCGCCCATGAGCCTGCTGGGGAGCTACCGGAAAAAGCCCGGCAGTGACGGCTATGAATCCCTGCAGCTCGTGGACAGCGGCGCTGAGCGCGGCGGGGCCGGCGCGGCGCCGGGCCGGAGCCCCGGGCGGCAGCAGCAGCAGCCGCAGCCCCTGGCGGGCAGCACCATGGACAGCTCAGGTACGGCGGGGCGGGGGCGGCCGCCGGCCGGGAGGGCTCGGGGCCCGCGGGGACAATAGCGGCCCTTTGTCCGGGATGGAGGGAGGCAGCGCCGCAGGCTGCTCGGGGCTGGCTCCTGATCCCCGCGCTCCCGGAGATGGAGCGTGTGGAGCGGCGTGAGGGAAAATGGATGGAGCGCTCTGGGATCTTTCCCTACCGCCGGGTGAATTGCCAGAATTGGCCTGAGGTTTTTTTTTTTTTTTCCCCACCCCTCTAAAAGGCACTCATCAAAGTGAGTTGGATTAATTCTGATGGATGATGTGCGGCGTGCACCATTTTTTTAAATCAGGGAGTAAGGGAGCAGATGGTCTTTATGGCTGGTAATGGGATAGAGCTGTTCACCTCGAAGAGTTCAAATTTGCCTGGCTAACCAGGAGTGGGGAGAGTGGCCATGCTCTGAAGGGACCCCTCTGGTTCTGCTTCCTTACCTGTGCCCACCTCCAGGAGCATCCACAGCCTTTGCAGGGAACTTGTGGAGCTCAGAGTGGTGCAGGGAAACACCCCGGGTGTTTGGGAGGGACCATGTTCATGGCCACCCGCTGTAGGGTGGTCTTGCAGCCCGGAATCACAGAGTCATGGAATGGTTTGGGTTGGAAGGACCTGAAATCTCATTCCATTCCAACCCTGCCATGGCAGGGACACCTCCCACTAGCCCAGGGTGCTCCAGCCTGATCTTGAACACTGCCAGGGATCCAGGGACAGCCACAGCTGCTCAGGGCACCCTGTGCCAGGGCCTGCCCACCCTCCCAGTGAACCATTCCTTCTATAAATCTGACCCAAATTTCCCCTCTTTCGGTTTGAACCCTTTACTGCTTGGCCCATCACTGTAATTCCCAAGGAAAACACCTGCACTGTTCCATGAAGGACAGGGTTGGGCCAGAGGCACCCCACAAGCACTTCAGATACAGCAGCTTTTCTTAACCTGGTAACCTCTTTTTGAGGGAAAAAAAAAACCAAAACCCTAATGAGCCGTGGCTGGGCTTGGGCAGGGAGAGCCTTATCCTTGATTTTTTTCCCCCTATTTTTTCTGATGTAACAAGAATGATAAAATCCCAGGATGATTTGGGCTAAAGGGACCTTAAAGTGCCATCCCTGCCATGGGCAGGGACACCTCCCACTGTCCCAGGTTGCTCCAGCCCTGACCCATATCCTTGAACACTTTCAGTCCTGTTTTCCTCTTCCCCTTTACCATCTGAATTTGCTTCCAAGTCTTCTTTTAGGCTGGTGTTTGTTTTTCTCCTAACTTACTTTACTCCCAAACTTCAGAAACATTTCTGAATTTGCTGCTACAACATCTCCGCTGCAATTGCTCATAATCACAGGCTGTGCCAGCAGCTCCTTACTCACAGTGGGCTGCTGTGTTAGAGTGATTTGGGTCCTGGCAGCTGCTGGGATGGCGAGATGCTGCAGGCAGGTTAATATCTATCATCAGGGCCATTACCTGGATGAATTTCCTGCCAGGCCAGGGAGCAGAGGCAGAGGGGTAGTGGGAGGTGGTGGTGGCACCCAGGCAGGTGTGGGGCTCCTCTCCAGCCTCATCCTGGGCTATCATTTGAGTGCAGCTCAATTTGGTTCTCTGGTTTTGCTGAGCAAAAAAAACCAACCAACCAACCAACCAACCAAAAAAAACCACAACAAAAAAAAAACCCTGCTCATGGACAGCCAGACAATGCCTTTATTTACAGGTTTTCTGCAATATTCAGCCATTTCCACTCTGCAGCTACTCTGATTCTAGCCCAGAGCATTAAATTGTATTAATGGCCTCTACCAGTTTCCAGGATGTTCTTCCCAAACACATGGGCTGGATCAAGGGCTGGCTCTGGGATTTGGGAGCTGATTTTTAAGGGATCTGTCTCAGCCAGAGTTTTCTCCTTTCAGTTCACTATCACTGCCTCAGTTTTACAGGTGCAGAACAGCACACCTGGCACTTGAGCAGCAAAAAACCTCAGGTCTTAATGTGGCCCTTGAATTCTATTTATAGGACATTTTTTAATAACCTCTTTATTTAATAAGGACTGTTTGGTGGTTGTTCCAGAACAAAATTTTAAAATTTTCTGTGCTGCTTGCTCTGTTCCAAACCCGAACTCCACACTCGTATCTCTCTTGTTCATCTGAGCACTTCAGGCTGATAAATTCCTAATTTCTCCCAGCTCACTGCAAAGCCATTTTTCTTTGCCAACTATGAAATTACAGCAGCTTAAAGAACCAAATCCACCCCTCAGGTGTGCTTGTGATTCCGAGTGATTTGGTGATTGAAGTTGCTCCTGAACTGGGGGACATGATTTATCTTCCATGCAGGCTGCAGATGGATAATTGGGGACAAGGATTAGGGAGCAGTGTAAGACACAGACAGGAAGATGAGGTGCTTGGGGTTTGGGCTTAATAGGAACAAGGAAAAAACACCACCCACCTTCTGTGCTTTTTTTTTTTTTTTTTTTTTTTTTTTTTTTTTTTTGGTAGAGAAAATATTGGTATTATAAATATTTCAGACTCCTCCCAGTGATGCCAAAGTTGAAACTCCCAAGGTGGGCAGTGGTTGAGAATAATTCAGTTGGGAAAAGAGATCTGAATTCCTCAGGAAGGAGAAGGGTGGGGAAAAATCCATCTCAGGGAAAAGACTGCTGGGTTTTGGTGGGACAGGGGATCTCTGGGAATTCAGTGTCAGACCCTGAAGGTGAAACCCTTGAGGTGCCCTGGCCATATCCAAGCTCATTATGTCCTTCTTTCTCTTTTTTCCCTGATTTTCAGTGATTGTTTCCTGTGGGGCAGAGCAGCTGCTGTTTGGGGAGGAGGGGAACAGTCTGAGGGGAGAACCCAGTGCCACCAGGGATGGGGGACACTGGGACACTGGTTTGTCTGTCTGTCTTGTGCGGAGCTGGACAGACAACCAAGGAGGCATTCGGTCTGGAAAGTTCTCTCAGGTCATCGAGTCCAACCATGCCAAGGCCAGCACTGCCCCATGTCCCAAGTGCCACATCCACATGGATTTTAAATCTCTCCAGGAATGGGGACTCCACCGCTGCTCTGAGCAGCTGTGCCAGGGATGGAAAACCCATTCTGGGAAGAAATTTCCCTAAATATCCAATCCAAACCTCCCTGGCCCAGCCTGAGGCCGTTCCCTCTGCTCCTGTCCCTGTTCCTGGAGCACAGCCCGACCCCCCGGCTGTCCCCTCCTGGCAGGAGCTGTGCAGAGCCACAAGGGCCCCTGAGCCTCCTGTGCTCCAGGCTGAGCCCCTTCCCAGCTCCCTCAGCCTCTCCTGGAGCTCCAGACCCTCTTCCAGACCTTTTCCCTTCCCTGGGCATGCTCCAGCCCCTCCATGTCCTTGTGCTGAGGGGCCCAAAATTCCCCCAGGACAGGGGGACTGGGACAGGCACTGCCCTGCTCCTGCTGCCACAGCTCTGCTGCAGGTAAAGACCATTTCCAACCAGGTTAAAAAAGTGAACAATCAAACCTTTCTCTTCTTTCCCCTCATCTTGGATTTCTTCTGCACCTGGGCACAGGAAAATGCCCTTTGCTCTGTGAAATATTTGTGTGTGGTCACCAGTGAGGAATTCCACTTGTTGGAGGGGTGAGGATTTGTGCTGGAGGAAAAGCACTGGCAGTTCTGGGGCAAGTTGCTGCTGGTTTCTCTAACAGGGCTGTGTTTGCTGTCACCAGCTCCCCTGAACTGAGGAACTGGGTTCATGTTTGGTTTTTCTATTAATTTCCTTAGACTAATGCAAAGTATTAGATCTTCAAGCATCCTCTCTTAATGCAGATTTGCAGCCTCATAAACACCTTCTTGCAAGGAAAATAATCAGTGGTTGCAGCTTTGCTCCAACTCCCAAGTGCTTCTGATTATTGGCTTAATATTTTTTTTTTGGACTGGTGTTGCTCAGAGAGAAAAGAAGCAAAAGGCAGGAAGCAGAAGCACAGGGGTGCTGCTGGAAGGCAGGAGCTCCTCATGGATGGCAGGGAGCTGGCACAGAGGGGTCAGCTGAGTCCTGAACAGAATCTTGGAATGGTTTGGGATGGAAGGACCTTAAAGCTCATCCAGTGCCACTCCTGCCATGGCAGGGACACCTCCCACTGTCCCAGGCTGCTCCAGCCCCAGTGTCCAGCCTGGCCTTGGGCACTGCCAGGGATTCAGGGGCAGCCACAGCTGCTCTGGGAATTCCAGCCTCTCCCCACCCTCACAGGAAGAAATTTATTCCCAATCTCCCATCCATCCCTGCCCTCTGGCAGTGGGAGCCATTCCCTGTGTCCTGTCCCTCCAGGCCTTGTCCCCAGTCCCTCTCCAGCTCTCCTGGAGCCCCTCCAGGCCCTGCCAGGGGCTCTGAGCTCTCCCTGGATCCTTCTCCTCTCCAGGTGAGCACCCCCAGCTCTCCCAGCCCGGCTCCAGAGGGGCTCCAGCCCTGCAGCAGCTCCAGGGGCTCCTCTGGACCATCCCAAGCATAGGGATGGGAGATCTGTGTGCTGGGAAGTTCTGTGGAGTGCTGCAGGATCACAGCACACAGCTCCAGTGGGGTCTCTGTGCTCCTGTTGTTCCTCCTGCCCATCTTGGGATGGAGGTTTGGAAATGGATGAGGGGAGGTTCAAAGAGCGACCTGAGCTGAACCTCACAGGACACAAAACACCACGAGTTAAAAACCAGATTCCAAGAAAAGCATCTACCCAGAGCTGCTTCTGTCTCTCCCTTTTTAAGTTGCTGCAAGTGCTCTCAAGATGAGAACCAGGCAGAATTTTGAAGAAGCCAATTTATTTGGGTTTTTGCTGTGGCATTCAATTCTGCTTTCTTAGCAGCTGGCTGAGCACTGAAAGAAGAGGTTCTAGGAATAAGATGCAAAAGTAACAGCAAGGATAGTTGTTATGAAAGGAAAAAACCCTTTCTGTGCTGTTTTGTGACGTTTGTAATCTAGATAAGATAAAGAGTTGGGGCATGGACTTGCTTGTGCTCTGTGCTTCCTCAGGCAGAGTAACCACGAAGAAAAAGCCTCTGAAAGAAGCTGCAAGTGGTGAAATTGAGATTTCTTGAGCTGTTTTACACTTGCAAACATAATGTCTCGTGCTCTGGTGATTCCTTTTCTCTGAGTCAGAAGAGAGACATCTCCATGTCACTGGCTCGGGGACAAAGGCCTGGCCTGACAATGTTGTCCTGTGTTCCCCTCGCTGCCTTTTCAAACGGGGAGGTTCTGTTTAATGGCTCCTTTGTTTGCTTGGTGTGTTTTGGACACTTGAACGATTGGGTGTTGGCAGAGTCTTGTCTTTTCTCAGTTGTTTTGACAGGGGGAGAAGCAGAGAGAATGTCGATCAACTCCAAAGACAGATTTCGTGCTCCGTGCTGGCGGCTCGCTGTCGGGCCTTGCTGAAGTTGAGTTTCATGAGGGGAAATTTTTAACAAATTAAACAAATCTGGCAAGCACTGGGTGGTAATCCCCCCCTCCCTTCTCAATATTACTATTCTGCTGAAAAAACACGGAATAAAACCACCTCTTCGAGGAAATTCTCCATGTTTTTGGTGCAAGCTGCACTCCTCAGTTTCCATTTCTCAAGCAAAAGCAGAAAGAGCGAACCCTAATTCTTCAAATTTCCACGAAGTTTACATTTAAGCAGCCCCAAACTAACCTTTGGATAAAAAGCTTTAGGCTCAGGCAGTGTTAGTTCTGGAATTTTATCCCAGCAAAGCACAAAAAGAGGTTCTTGAGCTCTCTACCCCGAAGTTTGCTGCCAGAGGCTCCGAGTGATTCCCACAGGAGGTCAGGGACCCTTTTTTGCCCAACAGAAACACAGAATTATGGAATTGCTCAGGCTGGAAAAGCCCTCTCAGACCATCTTTTAAATGGGAAGACCATCTTCCAGGGATGCCTCTTGCCAGGGCTGGACAACACTTTTGGGGAAGAAATTTTCCCAATATCCAACCCAAAGCTCCCCTGTTGTGAGGCATTTTCCATCTCCTCCAGGCAAAAGGCCTGGATGGGGCAGTACCAGTAAACTGGAAACTGCAATAAACTGCTGGAAAGCTGCAGTAAAAAAACCCCAAACAACAACCTCCTAAGCAACAGCTCCCTGCTCAGCTGAATAAATTATTGAAGATATCTGGTGCTGGGGATGCTTCTGTGCCTCATGATTGTCTGCTTAGGAGAGAAATATTCTGGTTTTACCCCTTGGATGAGGATCTGAAGTGAAGGGAGAAGGGGGAATACCTGGAAAATCCCAGAGGGAAGGGTTGGATGGATATTGGGAAGGAATTCCTGGCTGGGAGGGTGGGCAGGCCCTGGCACAGGGTGCCCAGAGAAGCTGTGGCTGCCCCTGGATCTCTGGAAGTGTCCCAGGATGGGCTTTGGAGCACCCTGGGACAGTGGAAATGTCAGGATGAGTGAAACCTGGGCTTGGGGGGGTCTCAGCACTGGTTTTATCAAATGAGTAGAGCCTCTTCTGCTCTGCACAGGTTTTGCTGCTTATTTTTATGGAATAACACTTTAAGATATCTGTGCTCAGCCTCATAGGGAACCTAACTCTACCAGGAATCTGGGACAGTGGAGGAGGAGGAGGAGACAGATGGGACTGGTAGCAAAAAAATGGGTAAAAAACTATCAGTGTTTGGGATCTGTGTGAGTCTGAGGAACTTCCCAAGTAATTTCTGCAGGTTTTCCCTGTGAATGCCCCTTTGTCACTGTTTTAGTTGCCTCTGCTGGTGGTGATTTCTCTCCCAAACCATCACCCAGTGACTGTTGAAAAGCTGATGTAATTGTGGCACTTGGGCTGTGTCTGACCCAAGACAGGATGCAAATGCCCATAACAGCATCGATGGTTTAGTCTTGGCTTAAATGTAGTAAAGCTCAGCTGTCCAGATGAAGAATACGTGCTGGAAGGAAGGTTTGGGGTTCAAGATGTGATTTTGTGTCCTTAAAACACAGTTAGAACCAGAGAATCACAGGTGATTTGGGCTGGGAGGGATTTTGAAGCCCATCTCAATCCAAGCCCACACTCCACCATCCCAGGTTGTTCCAAGCCCAGCTGGCAGGAGAAGCCCTCAGATCTGTGATATTGGTTTTGATAACATCTCAGCTATTGATTATCCCTGGGTGCAGAGGAGCCACTGTCCAGAGATTTGCTTTTAGGAGCTCCTGCCACCCTTGCCTGGGCAGGGAAGGTGAAATTCCTCTTTGCAATCCTCTGAAAGATGGACTGAGGGGAACAGCAGGAGCTGGGGATGCTGAGGGTACCCAGGGATGTGGATTCCCTGCTCTGCACCCAACACCCCTCCAGCCATGGGAAACCCTTTAAAGGATGCTCCAACCCTGCTGGAGCAGGAATTTCTGCTCCAGGGCTGCTCCTCCTCCCCTGCAGACCCTTCCAGGAGTGGAAATCATGTCAGTGTGATCCTGGAGTTGTAGCAGCCTGGCTTTGCTCCCTGCAGGCTGGTAGGAAAGCACGTCCCACATGAGGCAGGCTTTGCTGGGAGAGCTGGCTGGGGGAGGAACGTGAGCTCTGCTGGCTGCTGGGGGGGGAGAGGCACAAAAAGCAGCTTTTTTTTTTTTTTTTTTTTTTGCTGAGTGTTCCTTAAAAACAATCTAGGCTTTGTTGCTGAAGCCACAACAACAGTGGCTCGACTCCTTTCAATGCAGGGAACTTAAAAGGGCTGTTTCTGCCCAGGCACAGGGCAGCCTCCACCTTTATCTTAGGGGATAAAACAAGCAAAAACCCTTTCTTTCCCCCAGAAAATACCTCGTGGGGAGGGAGAAGGCTGCAACAAGCATAAAAAAAATATCTAGAAATGGGGAATTTGGGACACAAACACAGGAACAAACAAATGTTTTCCCATTGTAGTGCCAGGCTCTTGTGGTACCATTGGAAGAGAAGTCAGGGGGGATTTAAAACTCCCAAACCTCTTTTTTTGGGAAGGTGGGAGATGAGCCTTTAAGGCTTTTCTGTGCTGGAATGAGAAGGTCTTTCAGATCCCAAACCATTCTGTGATTCCATGATGAGGAACAGGGAATATTTAGATCCTTCCTCACTCCACCTCTAACAGAAGCACAGGCAGCAGCTCCCTGAGCAAAAATAAAACCCCTCATTTGACACTGAAGATATTGTTACACAAAATCTGGGCAAGCTGAGGGAAACCTGCTTCCTTTCCTGTGGTTTCATGTCTGCTTTTTGTCTGCCCTTTCCAGGCAAAAAGGGTCTGTTCACTCCTGCTAAGTGACCTGGGAAAGGCAGCACTTCTCTGCTGAGCCTCAATTTCCAGGCGTCTTCCTTCCCCCTCCCCTCTCTGAGGCTCAGAGTTGCTTCATCAGCACAAATACCCAGACTGGCAGAGTCTGAAATGCCTGTTAAATGTCGGCTGGCTCCCCCTGGGCTCCCAGGAGAGCTGGAATTCAGGCCTGTGCTTTAAGGGGTTCCTGCCTTGTCTGGGGGGGCTGCTCAGGGACCTCCCCAGGCAGACAGGACCTCCAGCAGTGCAGGTTTTGCAGGGAAAGATTCCAAATCTGGAATTCCAGCAGTGAACACCTCCCTCAGCTGGTGGCAGGGTGTGACCTGCTGCTGCTGGTCACTCTGGGGCACCTCTGGCTGCAGGTGCCAAAATGTCCCCATCACTTGAGGTCACATCTGTTCCACTCTCCCATTTCTGCCTCCAAACCCCTGCAAGTGTTTGGGTTTTGAGAATAAGCACAAACACTGCTCGTGGCACTGCAGGGGACAGCAGGAGGGGGTATTTCCCTTCTGGATTTGTGGTTTCTTTCCCTTTCCCTGGGTAGGAAATGTTTCCTGGCCTGGCTAATCCAGACATTGATGGTTTTGCCACCCTCATCTGCTCCAGTACTGAGCACATCCCCCTGAGCTCCCCTGGATCACTGTTCTCTTCCAAAGCTCTCTCTGCCTTGGGAGGAGAAGTTCTCCTGCACATCCATCTCCTGATCCTCTGTAAAATTAGCACTTAAGTGCTTTAATTAAGATTTGCACACCCTCCAGCTCCCATCCTGTCCAACACCAGGCTGGTGCTGTCAGCAGGGGCTCCCTCAGCTGAACTCTCACTGCTGAGGGTGGACCATGGCAGGAAGGCTCCCACCTGACATATTTCAGTTTTGGAAGGAGGTTGTTGCTCTGTTTGGTATTTCCTTATCACTCTGCACAGCTCCCTGAAAGGTGCCTGTGCTCAGCTGGGGCTGGGCTCCTTCTCCAGGAACTGACAGAACCAGAGGACAGGAACTGACAGAACCAGCCTCAAGCTGCACCAAGGGAAATTTAGGTTGGATGTTAGGGAAAAGTTTTTTACAGAAACAGTGATAAAGTTCTAGAATGGTGTTTAAAAAAAGCCTGGATGTGGCACTGGGTGCCAGGGTTTAGCTGAGGTGTTGGGGCTGGGTTGGACTTGATGATCTTGAAGGTCTCTTCCAACTCAGTGATTCTGTGATTCTGTGAATTTTGGGGTTTTGGGATTCTGGGACTGGTGACTGTTGGAGGTTTATTCCGAACACAGAATGGTCCAATCTGGCCTTGGACACTTCCAGGGATCCAGGGGCAGCCACAGCTTCTCTGGAAATTCTATTCCAGGGCCTGCCCACCCTCCCAGGGAACAATTCCTTCCCAACATGCCATCTATCCCTGCCCTGTGGCAGTGGGAGCCATTTCTTGCTCAGCCATCCTTTCTGATTCTCTGCTTTAGGGGACACAGGACAGGGGGCACAGGAATTGATTCTTGCAGCTTCTCTTAGAAATACAGTGAAAGTCTCCTGGTCTCTGTTTCTCCTCTTCTCTCCACTTTCTAAATCTTCAGATTGATTTCTAAAGATTTTAAGTTTTCCATACTCTCAGAGCCCTTCTGTTGCTCTCCTACAGCATTTCCAGCTGTAAGAATTTGCCCAGTGCTGTTGAACCTCTGATCCTTTGTCCCCTTTTCCCTGTTCCAAGCTACCACTCTTCTGCCTTGCTTTCCTTTAAAAGCTGACCTGCAGAACTAAAAGCCCCCTTTGAACATCTCCTCCTTCCAGCCCTGCCTCTTCCAGCACAGAATAACATGAAAACAACTTTTTTGAGGGGAGATCAAACACAGATTCCATGCTTGGAAGCCAACAAGCTTCTTTGATTTTTTCCTTTCTTTTTTTTTTTTTAAATTTTATTTTTAAAATCATACTCACAGGAAGTTTGGCAAAATAAATATTCCTGTGCCTCAAGGAGGCATCTTCTGTTCTGAAGCAGAGTGTAGAGGAGAGGTGGCCTCTAATTTTACCAGTCTAGGACCTGGATCAGGTGCTGTGGATCAGAGCAGCATCACCTTCCCAGTGGAATCTCCAGTTTCAGGATTTATGGGTAGCTCACCATGGGTGAGGCTGCCTGAGGTGGGGGGTGCGTTTGCAGTTAAATTATCATTTTATCATGGAATTGTAGAACAGTTTGGGGTGGACAGCCTTCAGTCAGCTGGGAGGGTGACCCTGAAGGGACCCCTGTGAGGGACATCCTGGGGGTGGGGAGAGTCTTTTTCTCACTCCTGAGGAGGTGGTTCTTGGTTGTGATAAACAAATCAGCCAGGTTGGGTTGGGTTGGAGGTGAGGGAGTTTCAAACCAGAGAATGGCTTTGGTTGGAAGGGACCTTGAAGATCACAGAATCCCAGAATTCATTAGGTTGGAACATCCCTAGCTCCCTCAGCCTCTCCTGGAGCTCCAGACCCTCTCCCAGCCCTTTTCCCTTCCCTGGACATGCTCCAGCCCCTTAGGGTCAGTTTTGTCATGAGGGGCCCCAAACTGGACACAGCCCTGGAGGTGTGCCCTTGCAGAGCCCAGCACAGGGGGACAATCCCTTCCCTGCTCCTGCTGCCACCCAATTCCTGCCACAGCCCTGGTGCCATTGCCCTCTTGGCCACCTGGGCACACCTGGCTGATGTTCAGATCACCCAGTTCAAGCCCCAGTTTAGATATTTTACCCTGTTGTCCTCCCTGTGTTGAGACTGAACACTCAACCTGCACACAGGGCTGAGAGCTCTGAGCCCAGCTGGCAGGAAGGAGCCATCCCTCATCCCCTGGAGGAGGAAAACCACTTTTCCTCATGCCTGACACCCAGCAGCTCATGGGGACCTGTTTGGTGTGGACAGAGCAGAGGGGTTGTTGGGGTTTGTTCCAAACCAGTGATGTTGGCTTTGGTTTTGTTGTGTTGTAATTCCTGGTTTTGCTGTGTTGTAATTTTTGGTTTTGCTGTGTTGAAGGTGCCTCGTCACCAGACATGGAGTCCAGCTATGGGGGAGGCCTGCTGGACATGGTGAAGGGAGGAGCAGGGAGGCTCTTCAGCAACCTGAAGGACAACCTGAAGGACACCCTGAAGGACACCTCCTCCAAGGTCATGCAGTCTGTGGCCAGGTACAGTGCACCTGAAGCTGGAAAAACCAGGAGCTGCTGGTTCCACTGAACGAGCATGGCACAGCTCACAGGGATTGAGGAAAGGGGAAAATCCCCAATAATTTCTTTGGTTCTGTCTCATAACTGGGATTTGGCCTCAAGGAAGTGGGGAAAAACAAAGTAAAACAATGTGAGCTCATAGTGAGTGTCAGCACCCTGAAATCTGGGAAATGCCAGTGAAAGTGGAGCACCTGGTCTCCAGTTCCTGGAGGATTCCCTGTGGGATCCTTCCAGTGAACCACCATTTGAATATTTATTTTGTTGCTGGTGTTGATTGTTGATTTTATCTCTGCTGTGCTCGCTGATGTTCCCATCCCTAAATCCACCTTGGAATGGAAGAGAGGCTGAGGTGACTTTGCTTTGGGGACTCTCCCTGTGCCCAGCTCCAAGGGATTGGGGGCTACAAGAAATGAAGGAAATTTAATGCAAGACCCCAGAGGGTTTGAGGGATCTGCAAAGTGCAAACTGCTGGAGATTTCTCCTGGAAACTGACACTAAAAATTAATAACAAAAGGGAAAAGGGACCTTTCTTGCAGGTTTTGTATCCAGTTAACTGCATGTGGAGAGGGGGAGGCTGGGTCACTGTCTGCATCTCAAGAATTCACTTGGAAGATGATTTTTCCTTGTGTGATAAGTAGATCTTTCTGGGCAACACTCCTAATGTGCTGCTGAAGTGCCTAAATTCTGTCCCCTGCTTTGTCTCTTAGTTACACCAAGGGAGAGCTGGATATTTCCTACATTACCTCAAGGATCATAGGTAAGCACTGCTCCCTGGAGAAACACAACCTGCAATAGCCCAAACCCCAGAATTCCATCCACTCCCACTGATCCTGACCTCTCCTTGCTTTGCCAGTGATGTCTTTTCCTGCTGAGGGCGTGGAGCTGGGATTCAGGAACCACATTGAGGATGTCAGGACGTTCCTGGACTCCAGGCACCCCGACCACTACACCGTGTTCAACTTGTCACCCAAATATTATCGCAGCGCCAAGTTCCACAACAGGGTGAGTGCCTTCCACGGGGGCAAAGTGCTCAGGGAAAGGGGCAGCAGCTCCTGTTGTGCCAGAATTGAAGGGGATTTAGGAGTTAGAGGTGTTTTTAAGCTCCTGGGGTGGGTTTGGGAGTTTTAGCTGGGAGCACGGGGATGAAAGAGCTGGAAAGTTCAGGGATGATGTTCATGTGAGGAGCCTGAAGGGGTGAAGGGCATTGTATGGAGGGCAGCCTGGGCTGCAGTAAAATAAAAAATAAATCAGAGTTTATTCTGCTCCTACAGAGTGTTGGAGCTGCTGCAGAAAAAGAATAAAATGAAAAGCCTTTGTAAGAAATTACCAGTAGAAGGAGGGAGATGATTTTCTTGCAGCTGGGCTTTAATCAAGCAGGCAAAGCTCGGGATGGAAACGGGATCTGAGGGGCATTTTGGCTCTTGTGACTTTAAAAAGCCACCTGCACTGCCTGGCCCAGTTTCCCTCTCTAAAACCAGAGCAGCATCAGGGAGCACTGCGAGCCTCTGCTTCATTAATGGCTTTTAGAGGAAATCTCTATGAAATGCTGCTGCTGAAATGCAAGATTAGATTTAATCTTTCTGAAAACTTCCTGTTCTTTCCCTTTCCCACAAGGGAGTGCTGTGTTTTGGGGCTGTGCTCTGGTTTTTTTTTTTAATTTCTAACTTTTTGCTGCCTTCAACCCAAAAGGCAGCAGCAGTTGCCAGGCTTAACTCTCAGTCAGGGTAAATGAATCTAATCTAAGGCTAATTTAGTTTTAATTTGAGGTGTAGCTGAATTTATCTTTAGTAATTCTGATCACCAGAAACCACTCACTGACACTTGAAGCAAATTTCTCTGTGCCCATCAGTAACCAGACTTCAAATACGAGTAAATGAACAGGGAAGACTAATTAAGAGATATTAAGAACTCTGAATCTTCAGTCTTGATTGATTTTCGTGCACCACTGATGCTGTTTGTGGGTGGAGAAACATTTATCTACTTCTGAAAGCCCAGCATTAAAGATCTATTGCTGTGTGAGCTGGCCATAATTGCTGAATCCCTGGAATTATCTCCAACCCTGCCCAACACCTCAACAAGTGACTTTTAACGTCACTCTCAAAGGACAGCTCGGTGCTTTGGAACCTTGCCACCTTGCCTTGACTCACACAGGAAGAAAATGAAATGATCTTTTATTAAAATATTGTGCTTTCAGTTTATGGGCTGAGAAGTCCTGATTCCAAGTATTTTTCATGAGAAAGAACTGTGAACAACACAATACATAAAATAAATACCAGGCTGAGCTTTGTATATCTTGTAAAAAATACTAAAGGGCTCTTGAGGAGGTGAAACCCCAGTGAGTTTTCTGCTGGGATGAGGATGTCAGCTGAGCTGCACTGGCTCTTTGACAGGAAAAGCTTTTCAGTCCCTGCTTTCTTTAAAACTTTCTGCTCCTAAGATCAAAGTGGGTCACTGTGCTGCGTGGTGGCACAGGAGGGAGGTGAATTCGTGTCCTGCTGGGCCATTTCCCTGCCTAGGTGTGGCTGAGTGGGTCAGCAAGCCCCAGGTGCCCAGTCTGCTGAGGAGGAGAGGGCACTGAGGCACTGGGAAAGGTTTTCCAGAGAAGCTGTGGCTACCCCAAACCTGGAAGTGTCCAAGGATAGAGCTGGGAGCACCCTGGGATAGTGGAAGGCAGCAGGAGGTGAACAAGATGATCTTCAGGGTCCCTTCCACCCCACCCAGAGCTTGACTCTGAGCAGAGACCTGGCTGTGCTCCGTTGTCCCCTCTGGGTCCCCAAGAGGAGAGGAGAGGAGAGCAGTTTCAAACCACAGAACTCAAATCTGACAAGAAACAAACCCAAACCTCAAAGCCCCTCGTGGGTCACGTTCCTGGCAGTTGCTGGCCTGCTGCTAAAATCAAACCCCAGCTATATCTTCCAACCTAAGACACAAGTGCTGAGTGCTTATTCCCAGAGCTGGGTGGAGAATTCCAGTTGCTTTTCCCTAAGGTTGTCTGTGCTGAGTGCTGGTGAGGTTCTGTTTGATAGAAACACCAAGGACACATTTAATTTCCTAATTATGAACCATCAGGCAGATGTGTAATTAGAGGCAACGTAAATATGTAATTATGGACTGGTGGGAAACGTCTATTATTTACTAGAGAAGTGATAATGGCTTTTCCAGATGCTTGGCAGGGAGAGCTGCTCTGAGGACTGTCAGTGGAAGGGTCACTGTAGGAATTGTAACAGGGACAATCAAGGTTGTACAACAGAAAGAATGAAAGAAACTCTGGAGACAGGAGAAGGTGGAGAGGGTAAATAGGGAATGGTCACTCCCTGCTCTCCAAACTTTGAGCACTGCTTGATCTGTTCAGTGGCTTCAACAACACAAAGCCACATCTGGATATTCTGGAGGCCAAAACTTTCACAGATCTAAAAAGCAATCAGATAAGTATCTAACTTGCTGTGAGACAAAAATGGAATTTGCCAGCTTGGCCTGGCCCTGCATCCCGTGGGAGCCTTTGGGATCCTTGCTGGACACAGCACAGCCTGGCAGGGCTCTGGTTGGAATCTGGGTGTCTGTTTCTGCTCCAAGATGTGCAGGTGTCAGACAGAACCTGCAGTGCAAGTTTTATAAAACCTGGAGCATTTCCTTCCTGTAGAGATGAAACAGTTCTGGGGATCATGTGGCTGTTTAAGAACATCTGGGCAAATCATCTCCTTCCTTCCCTGTTCCCACTGAGCAGCAGCCAAATGTCAGCTGAGAGAGAGAGAGAGAACCAATTCTTCAGCTGAGGACAAGCCTCGGGACATTCCTTCTTTAAGTTTCTTCTGGCCAGAAATGCCTTTAAAAAAAATGATATTTCAGTTAAAACCAGATGAAAGGGAGATGTCTGTTGAGGGCTGTTTGATGTGCTGCTTGGGACTGCAAGGACTGACTCAGAACCAGCATGCTGAGGAATAGGAACCAGACAGACTTTAAGATTTGTGGGGTTTCAGCTCTAAGGAGCCATTCATTTTTCTGGCTCATACGTTGACATGCTTAGATAGGATTTTTTTTTTTTTAACAGAATTTTCCCTTTCATCAGTTTAATATCTGTCACATAGGGCTTGGAAATCCTGTGCCAGAGAAGGATTCAGAACAACAGATGCTCAGTGCCCTGTGCAAATCAGAGCAGTTTTTAGGGACACGTTGTACAAAGGCTTTAGAAATCGAGGCGAGACTGGAGCGTTCTGAAAGAGCCCCTCCAGATGAGCTGATGTGAAATGTAAATCTTGAAAAATGTGCAGGCAGGAACAACACATCAGCCCAATGTCATTCCATTGAGAAAGCTTTTTTATCTGCCTCCTCATAACTCACGGGAGGCACGGCGCGGAGTTACGCACGAGGAGAGGTGGAGTAAGATTCCAGCACACAACTCCGGGTTGTAAAGGACAAGTAGGTGTCTTGGAAGGGAGAATTAGTAGAGCAGGGCTTGTTTAGTGCTCCCACAAAGCTGTTTTTGTGGTGCTGCATCCCTGCAGGTGTCTGAGTGCAGCTGGCCCGTCCGGCAGGCGCCCAGCCTGCACAACCTCTACGCTGTCTGCAAGAACATGCACAACTGGCTGCAGCAGAACCCCAAAAACGTCTGTGTCATCCACTGCATGGTGAGTGCGCCCACAGCAGCCAGCCACAGCTGAGGAGTGCCACGTCACACTGCTCGTGGAGTGCCTGCAGGATGGGGACAACTCCTGGGATGGGATGGGATGGGATGGCATGGGATTGACCCAGAGGAAGGGACATCATCACCCAAAGCTCAGCTGGAATAGAATCACTGAATGAGAAGCAGAAATGCAAAGCAAGAGAGGTCAAAATCATTCTCTAGGAGGAAGGTTTGAATTTCACCCAAGAGCTGTCAGCTTGCTGTGACTTGGCCAGGGTGCCCAGAGCAGCTGTGGCTGCCCCTGGATCCCTGGAAGTGCCCAAGGCCAGGCTGGACAGGGCTTGGAGCTGCAAGTGCAGGTTCTGTGCCAGCTGCATCCTTACAGAACAGCACTGCAAGTGCAGGTTCTGTGCCAGCTGCATCCATACAGAACAGCACTGCAAGTGCAGGCTCTGTGCGAGCTGCAGGGATGTTGGAGCTCATGGAGACTCCAGTCCTGGGCCTCCAAAATAACAGCACTGCTGCTGGATTTTGAGGTAGATTTTGAGCATGAAATGAAAGAAATGGAGGTTTCAGCCCTGGTTTTCTCTGCCTGCAGGTACATAGGGTACATTTGTGACCTAATAGCAGACAAACCTGTCATCCCCCACTGCAAACCACTCACGATCAAGTCAGTCACCCTCAGCCCCGTCCCCTGCTTCAACAAGCAGCGCAACGGCTGCCGGCCCTTCTGCGACATCCTCAGCGGAGAGACCAGGATCCTCACCACCTCCCAGGAGTACGAGAGGATGAAGTGAGTCCTGCCACCCCTGCCTCCCTCAGCAGCTGGATGCAGCCACTGCCACTTTGCTGGGGGATATCTGAGCTGCAGTCATTGCCTGGCTGCTGATAAATGGAGATATTAATTGAGAGTTAGTGCCTGGGGTGGAAATAAATGGCCAGAGGGAGTCTGAGGTTCGAGGAGTGGGATAACTGCACAGACATCAGGATCTGAGGTTGGCAAGAAGTGGGATACCTTCCTAGAGATCATCCAGTGCTCTGTTGGTTCCCCCTGTCGAATATTTTTGTTCTAACCAAGTAGAGCATTGAATGCTCCTCCTTGCTTGGCCTGAAGGAGGTGAGAGCTTTGATGTGGACACGTGGTGGGAGAGAGCATAACCCTGGCTTTCCTCCTCTTCCCCTCCAAGAGAATACCGTGTGCAGGAAGGGAAGGTGCTGATCCCACTGGGAGCCACTGTCCATGGAGATGTTGTTGTCTCTGTCTACCACATGAGATCGACCATCGGGGGACGCCTCCAAGCCAAAGTAGGAGCTGGTTTCTCTTCTCTTGTGTGGGGAACTAAGAGCTGGCCAAACATGGAATCTCCATAGTTTCCTTGAGGATGTGTTTAAAACTTGAATATTCAAGTTGCAGAGTGGGCAGTGAATATTTTCCTCCTCTCCACTCACTGTTGGTGCCCTTTGCTGTGTAGATGACATTTCCCTGAAGCCTCTGCTCCAAGTGAAATGTTTTATATTTTTTGGGACACAAGCCTGTTGCTCCAATGTAATCAGTGGGAACAGCTAATTTCATTGCAAAACTGGTAAGTAGATCCCAGAAATAAAGACAAGCCTGGAAAGAAGGCCTATTTCTGAAGGTTTTCTGCTGTATGGAGGCTGCAGCAGCAGGGTTGAAGGCAGATGGAAATACTGGGACTATCTGGGAATATTGAGAAGGAAATATTGCCTGTAGAATAAGCAGAATGAATTCAGTTATTCAGCAGTTAAGATTAGGGTTGACTTAACTAACTCCTGTATTTAAGCCCTTGTTCTCACTGCTTTTTTCTTATTTTCAGATGACCAACACACAAATATTCCAAATTCAATTTCACACTGGATTCATAGCCCTGGGAACAACCACTCTCAAATTCACCAAGTGAGTGTTTGAAGCCAAACATTAATCAAACCTGATGCATAAAAGCCTGAGAAGGCTGAGGGAGAACAGTCACAGATGAAATATGAAAAGCCTGAATGTACTGAAAGCCTTTTTATAGCCTTCCAGAAATACTCTTCCCTTTTCAACTGGACCACTCTTGTCCCCTTTAGGCCTGAGCTGGATGCCTGTGACTCTCCAGACAAATATCCTCAGCTTTTTCATGTTATACTGGACATAGAAATACAGTCTGCAGACAGACAAACTGAATTAACTCCCCCATGGGAGAACTTCACGACAAAAGACATCAATCCCTCCATTCTCTTCTCCTCCCACCAGGAGCACCAGGACACTCTTGCTTTGGCAGGTAAGGGCTGCATGGATTTGTTCCCTTCCCACTATTTCTTCATGCTCAGCTGGGTTTTGTTTAATTCCACCTCTCTGGTGCTCTGTGCTGCAGGTAGAGGTGCCACGGATTCCCCTCAGGATAACATCAGGAACGTTGGGCAGAGTGCATTCTTCTCCTCTCTCAGCTGGCAAGGTAGGCAAGGCTTGGTCTTCAGAGTCAAATCTGTTCCAAAGAACACAAACAACTCCTGTTCCCTTGGCTGGAGCTGGAGTGAGGCTGAGGGATCCCACTGTAGCATTAGATCACAGAGCTGGGCACACCCTGGTGTTGCCATGGAGCGGGAATTCCTTTCCTTTCCTACAACATCCTCTTCAAACTGTGCTCTGTGGGACCATTGTTGACACACTTCTAGGGTGAACCTTCACCCAAGGCCTCCTTCGTGCTAAAACTTGAAATAAATCAACCTTGATGAGAAAATTTAGGTTAATCTTGGCAAAGGAATCATGGGACCATTTAGTTTGGAAAAGACCTTTAGGGTCATCAAGTCCAACCATTCCTCAGCACTGACCATGCCCCCAAGTGCCACATCCCCCGTGGATGGGGACCCCAGCTGTGCCAGGGCTGCAAAACCCTTTTTGGGGATGAAATTCGCCAGCTTTTACTTTAAAAAGCAAAATTATTTTAGCCAAATGCTGCTGTGCTATTCTCAGCTTTCTGTTCTGCTTGTAAGCTGATTTTTACGGGACCTTTGTGATGACCAAACTAACAGCTGCCTAATTTTATTTTCAATCATCATTTAGATCAGAAATCTGACAAAAGTAGCTCTCACCCCACCTCAGAGGATCGAGCAGCGTTGGTGCATGAGGAAAGCGAACAGTCAGATGACGAACTCTTGTCCCTTTCCAGTCAGCACAGTAATGCCAGCGGTGACAAGCCCCACGGGACACCCAAACACAGCAAAAAGCAGCAAGAGCCTGCAGCAGCACCTCCCCCTGAAGACGTGGACCTGCTGGGCCTGGATGGCAGCCCCATGAGCAAGAGCTTTCCCTCGCAGCCCAGCGCTGCCCCCTCTAACTCTGACCTGCTGAATGATTTGTTTGGGGTCGGAGGGCCGAGCTCCCAGAGCCCTGCTGGAGCTGCTGCTGCTGCTGCTGAGGAGGTTTTCCACGTGGGGGGAGCTGGATCTGTGCAGTCGACCCCGCGGCGCTCGGCAGCTTCGGCGTCCCCGTCCCCGTCCCCGAGGGTAGGAGAAGGTAATGGTGGCTTTATTATAAAAATATAACAGCATTATCTATTGCATTGTCTATAAATATATAGATATATGCTGTCTTGGTTTGAAAATCGAAATGATAACAATTCAGAGGGAGGGGGGTTTGCATTTTCCATTTCAGGGGAGGTTCCTGCCTTCCTTAGCAGACACAAGATAAATGCTTAAAAAATAATAAAAATCAGTAAGTTCACATTATATAACCAATATATCAGCAATAAGTGTTTGAGGAAGTTAAGATAAACTTTTTAAACATTCATATATCAAGGAAACAGCAAAAACTTTAAACAGTTTGATATTAATAGCAATCATTATTTTTTTGGTGTTACCTCCAGAAGGCAAAACCAGCAGAGACTGTAATGAAGAACAGAACTTTTGATGAAATTGATGATATGATGAACTGCACCCCCCGCAAGAGGGGGAGACTTGGGCTTGGAGGATCCCTCTGGGGGATCCTGGCTACCTCCCTTTCATGTGGGGGATCCCAAGAGGCTCCTCTGCTCCAAGCTGGTCCTCACCAAACCAGTCCCTGCTGGAGCACACCCGGGGTTTTGGAGGCTCCTCACACCAACCACCACTGCAGAGCCTCAGTTTTGCTCTCATTTTGTGTCCAATAGTGCACATGAGTCTTACAGAAACTCCTCTGGGGGTTTGGGTAGACCTACAGCACCATGAATGGAATTTCTCTTTTAACTTAGGGAGTTTGGACCTGTGAGAGGGATCCTGGATTAGGAAGTAGAGAATTTCTGTCTCTTGCAAGACCAGGCTGCAGGAGTGGTTGGATAGATATTGGGGAGAGGGATCTTTTGAAGGATGAAACAGGGTAAGTGCAGAGAGAGAGAAGAATCCAAGTTTCAGTGGAAGAAATTGGTCACTTGTACCTGGAGAAGGTTTCTCTTATTGTAGGCTCAGTCTGAGAGCTCTCACCCAGAGCAGGTTTTGCATACACATCACACAAGAGGTGCAGCAACAGATCAGGAAAAGATTTAGGGATTTATGAGCTCTGCAGAGGCAGAATCACACAGCTCAATTGTCCTAAGTCAGGAAAACAAGGATAAAAGCTTGGGAGATGAGAAAAGAGTAGTGACTGAGTAACATAAGTAATGAGTAGCATCATTACCACAGTGCAGAGCTTCTTGGGATTGTACCTTTCAGGATGCTTTTAACCTTAAATTTGTTGACAAGAATTTGAGTGACTTCATAGGAGCTTTTTTTGGTTAAGTTCGTTGGGGTTTTACATGGAAGAGAGAAGACTGAACAGAGTGATCACAAATGGAGTTTGAGAAGAATTGGAGTTTTGTAATAAGTGATAAGTAGGAAAGATATCCATTATTTTCTAAAGCTGTGTCTGAAAGTGCCTTTATCCCCAACATGGATAACCTCAGCCAGCCTGGAATCATCTTGAGAGGAAGGAGGAATGGCAGGAATTGCACCAGGGCAGCAACTCCAAGCTCCGGACTGTCTTCCACCCTCTCCTGGCAGTTAAAACTCCACCTGAAATGCCTGAGTACTTTAACACTCACTTTCCTGGCTCTAAATTCAGCCTCTCTTAGGAAAAAAGAGATGGGGTCAGTTTGTTGCCTGGCCAGCTATGAGGCTCTTTAGGTGCCCAGAATTTGGGAAATTAATGCTCTCCAGTTGCTCCCCCACAGTCCTAGTCTGTCTCCTCTTTGCTACCTTCAGGTATCAGATTTCCTCTCCCCACAGCATTCCCTTACCCTGAAGCACATTCCTGCTGCAAGTTCATGATTTCATTTTCTCAAATATGTTTTCACAGCCACTGCCTTTGATCCTTTTGGAAGCAGCCCCAAGCAAACTGGTCCAGACCTCCTGGGCTCCTTCCTTGGCTCATCAGCTGTCCCTGGGGATCCTTTCCTTCAAGCCACAAGAAGCCCTTCACCAACTGTGCACAGCGATCCCTTTCACATGGGTAAGAAAGGGGAGCCTCTCCCAGGGTGTTTAAAGAAATGTAAAACGTTGCTTTGAAATAGAAATGGAACCATTAAGTACAAAGTGATGATTCCCATAAAACGACTCCAAACCACAGAAACCCCACGAAACAGGAAAGAGCTTTTTGTCTCTGGACTTAAAGTATATTCAGCATCTGAAGTGTGGTAGGATGAGCTGAGTTTTGCTCAGGTCTTAGACTTAATTAATAGGCTATTTATATAAATAAAAAAAGAGGCCATGAAGAATGTCTGCCCACATATTCCTGTGGTTATGAGGTCTCCTTTGAAGCAAACTACCATTAATTGCACTAAACAAAGGCATATTTAGAGAAAATACACATCCTTTGGTGTTTTTAGTTGCAGGCACCAGCTTTCTTTAGCTCCAGTACTAACCCTAACCAAATTCACAGATGAATTTTACTGAAGAGAAGGAATTTTCTTCTATTTGTTTAAAAGTTCTCTAATTTCTTCCTTCTCACTCCAAAATTTAATGTGTAACCCTGTCTGAAACACATCCAGTCATGGATTTGTTTGTGCCTGATCATCTAACATGTGCTCCTTAGGAATATCTCCCTGGAAAGCTGGAAGGGATCTTAAAGATCATCCAGTTCCAGCTCCCTGCCATGGGCAGGGTCACCTCCCTGTGAGGTTCTGGGACTTTGTGGAGTCCCAGTGGCTCCTGGTGGGCACTGGGCTGTGCTGGTTTTGCTGGGCTCATTTGAGATACTGATATCAATCATTCTCTTTAGCTTCGAGCACTCCAACGGTTTCCATCCAACCAGATGTTTCCAGTGGCTGGGACTGGCCCAACAAAGCAGGTATGTGCCATGAAATTCAGAGTGGTTAGCAAAAAAAAATAATACCTTTAGGGAGCTCTGAGAGGGGAGAGGCAGAGGGGAAATGCTGCCAGTGACTGCAAAGAACATCTTCCCTCTAAAGATTTCCATATTAAAAAAAAAATCTGGGTTTGTTTCCTCAAGAGCCCAGAGCAGGACAGGTGAGGTGAGGGTGTCCAGGGGTTGTTTCATCCCATGTAGAGCCATGGGAAAAACCTGGGGAGTGCTGTGCATTCCCAGGGTGCCACTAAATAATTGCATGGTTCTTTCTAACCTTGGGAGAGTGCGTGTAGCCTCCCAAAGTTGCTTCCTGAAGGCTTCTAGTTGTTAAAATATATGCACATGTCACAATTCCTCTGGCAGTGCAGACAGTCTTGGAACATTCCTGCTGCTGTTCCTAATTGGGAGTGGGAGTGCAACAAGTCTGAGGCTGCTGAGGAGCCTGACAATGGTACACTCAATTTTAATAGCAGTCTTCTAATATGTGGCTGAGCACTGGGGAAGAGCTGCACTCATATCAAACAGGAGGAAAAATGTCAAACAGAAGGAAAAATGCTCTTTTTTCTTTTATATATATATATATTTTTTTTTCCTTTTCTTTTTAAGGTGGTCTAGGAATGGGAAGTAAGTCTGCTGCCACCAGTCCTACAGGATCCCTCCACAGCACTCCCACTCATCAGGCTAAACCCCAAACACTGGATCCATTTGCTGATCTGGGAAGTCTTGGAGCGAGTTTAGCAGGTTTGCATTCCTTATTAAAAAAAGGAAAATAATAAATTACCAGCATTCTTTTAGAGAAATAGGCTGAGCAGCCTAGTATGTGTGGGGCCTCTCAACCCACCTGTATGCCAGTGCTGCTGCCAGGCTTTCCCTTCTGCCTGATTCTCTGTAAACTCTCACAAATCCGTGCTTTTCCTGATCCCTGGTCAAAAATGTGCTGGCAACGTGCAGGGAGCTCAGCAGGCTCCATGGATTGCAAAGCACAAGCTCTGATAAGTCCAAACATGCTCTGGCTGAGGATGCTCTGTGTTCAAGTGCTGCTACAGGCCTGGGAGGAGAATTTGGCTCTGCAAAGCTGCTGGGGTTCTTGAGGAATTGCTTCCTTCTAGACTTGACTCGTTTTCCTGCTTTGTGAGAAAAGCTGTGGAATTGATCTGCCTCTAATTTGCACTATTATCTAAAGGTGGGATATTTGCACCTGGCTACAAAGCTTGACTGCTTAGAAAAGCATTTCCCCCTTGTTTTATGCCGTAAAAAAATCAGCAAACCCTCAATTCCAATGTTTAAAAGGCAGTTCTGAGAAATTATTGAAGCTTTCCTTAAAGCCCAGCATTGTCTGAGTGTGGTAAATAGATTTTTCTTGCCTTTGTTTCTGCCCTCAGCTCTTTGGGAGCCCTTGTGGTTTGGTGCGATGTTTGTTTTCCCCTTTGCGTCAGTCCCAGCATGGGTCTGGAATTCGGTTTCCCAGTTCCCTCTGCTGGATTTCAGGCTGCTCTGCAGGAGCAAAATAAAAACTATGCCAAGCCCCATGTCAGAGCCACCGAGGTCCTTTTAAAACACACATTCTGTAGGAGAGTGGTGGGGTTTAAAAACAAATGGCTTGGCATCCCCAGGATATTTAAGCACATTTTTGTTGGTCGTGACTAAATCGAAAGCACTTCATCCAGTTTCCATGACACATTTCTGAGCTGGGAGCTGAGTGTGGATGTCAGTGTGAAATAATAAAACACTGACACTGGGTTCCTCCCACAAACACAACCGGAGCCAGGGGAGCATCCCCTAAAGCTATGAGGTGCTGGGACACATCTTTGTGCATGGTTTTAATCAGCACAGCATGAGGAGACACAATTCCAACAGCACCAGCTTGGTGTTGGCACTGGCACAGGCTGCCCAGAGAGCTTCCCCATCCCTGGAAGTGCTCAAGGCCGGGCTGGATGGGGCTTTGAGCAGCCTGGGCTAGTGCAAAGTGGAATGGAACTGGATGAGCTTTAAGGTCCCTCCCACATTTAGTCATTCTGTCACTCGGTGTTGCCACCATCCCCACGGAGCTGTGGCTCCTTGTTAGCTACATCCAGCTTGCCCCGTTTCCCCAAACCACCTCCAGTTCCTCAAACCCTCAAAGCCAGGTGCTGTCCCAGAAACAGCTCACAGAGCAATCTCGGGGCTAAAGCCCTGCTGCAAACATTCGTGGCAGGGCTGAAAACAGAAGCCTGGGGGACTTCGCTTGGATCAATTCTGCTTTGTGAGAAAAGCTGTGGAATTGATCTGCCTCTACTTTGCACTATTATCTAAAGGCGGGGTATTTGCACCTGGCTACAAAACTTGCCTGCTTAGCAAAGCCTTTCCTTGTTTTACGCCATGAAACAACCAGCAGATCCTCAATTCCAGCGTTGAAAAGGCACTTCTGGTTTGTCTCCCACCGTGACTCCCTGCTGTCGCTCTCTCCAGGTGGCCCCTCGTTCGCCAGCAAGCCGACCACGCCGACGGGCATGGGCGGGGGCTTCCCCCCGTCGCCGCAGAAGCCGCCGCCGCAGCCCATGGGGGGCAGCGGGTGGCAGCAGGGCGCGGGCTACGGCTGGCAGGGGGCACAGCCCAAGGGCCAGCCCAGCGTGCCCCACGCCTCCCCCCAGAACAAGCCCAACTACAACGTGAGCTTCTCGGCCACCGGGGCGCAGGGCGAGCGGGGCAAAGGAGCCGCGAGTGCGGGTAAGAGCCTTGGAATTCAGCGTCCACCAAAGGGTTGGCTCCCTTTGGGTACCCCTTGGTTTGCGGGTTTGGGCTGAGCAAGTCGGTCATGTGGATTATTTGGTGCTTTATCCTGTCCTGGACTGAACTGTGCTATTTAGGAAGTACTGTATTCCAAATGAGCTTCCAAAATAATCCTGGAAGTGTCCAAAGCCAGGCTGGATGGGGGTTGGAACAACGTGGGACAGTGGAAGGTGTCCCTGCCCACAGCAGGGGGTTGGAACTGGATAAACTTTAAGGTCCCTTCCAACACAAACCATTCTGGGATTCCATAATAATAATAACAACAACTTACAAGTAACATTAAGTAACACTTTTCATGACAACCTGCATTTTCATTAAGACAGATTGTTACATTCATTAGCACTGGGAGATTGTTCATGTGATTAACCGAAGGATGTATCTCATGTAGAAAGCCAGGGTTAAATGCACCCATGCTAATAATAATTTCAAATCTTCTCAATTTTCAAGATTCCAAGCCAAAAGTGTCTGCAGATTTCGAAGATTTATTATCTGGTCAAGGCTTTAATGCTCACAAGGACAAGAAGGGCCCCAAAACAATAGCTGAGATGAGAAAAGAAGAAATGGCAAAGGAGATGGACCCTGAAAAACTAAAAGTAAGCAAAATTCTTGGTGATGTCCTCCCAGTCATTCAATGTCCTCAACAGATTTAAAACTCCAAGGTTACATTTCTGTCCTCAACCAGACCACATCAACAATGGCTTGCTCAGTGTCACTGTCTGGGCTGCTGCTCTTCCACAGCGCTCCAGCCCTGATTAGCAGGCGCAGCTAATTGAACTAATCCTCTGCCTCATTAATCCTGCCTGCTTTGGAATTCTCTCATCTCTCCTCAATAAATTGCCAAACTGTAGATCTCTTATGGAAGGGAAGGGAATTCAGTCTGTCCTGCTCTGTATGCGAAATATGAGACCACAAATTGGAATTACAGAAGGAGAGGAAAAGCTGCAGCAAAAGCCAAGCAAAGTTCTAGAAAACAGAATGATCCTCTCAAAATGTCCTGGTTTTAGCCTTGGGGAAAGGTTTTAACCTTTGGGAAGTGACAGCAGCCACGCTGAACACCACCATCAGCCACAACAGCTGGACATGGAGTGGGCAGGAGTTTTCCCAGCTCCCATTTTTATCCCCACAAAAGCTGTCGAGTCTGAAGCTCCCAGATGATTTGGCCTTTCCAATATAATTCCCTTTGCTCTGATGTGTTTTTATTTCACTGGGGCAGCTCAGCCTGGAACTGTAAAAACTATTTATGCTTTGGTTTTCACATTTACATTTTAGCTTAGCAGAGCTTAGTTTAGGTGTGCAATTAACCTTGCTAAAGAACCAGAAAGTTAAACACTTAATTTTGGCTATTCCATTAAGCATTACTAAGTCAGTGTTTTTAGCAGGGATGTTGCTCATAGTCCATCTTAATTTTCAAGCAGCGATATAAAAATTAATGGCAATTAGATAAAGGTTTTCTGAAGGTTTTCTAAAGCATTGAAATAAATTTAAGATGTTCCTCGGGGTCACAGCTATTCAAATGAAGAATAGTCCTGGTGTAATATCTAAAGTGAGGCATAAATAGAGACTTAACTCTTCTTCCTGCAGGTCCTGGAGTGGATCGAAGGCAAGGAGAGGAATATCAGGGCTCTGCTGTCCACCATGCACACGGTGCTGTGGGCAGGGGAGACCAAGTGGAAGCCTGTGAGTATGGCAGACCTGGTGACTCCAGAGCAGGTGAAGAAGGTGTACAGGCGGGCTGTGCTCGTCGTTCACCCCGACAAGGTAAGGCTGGGCTGCCTCCACCTCGGGGGGAAACCAACATTGATTATAAAGGGTTGGATGGGATCACTGATTCATTGCTGCAAACAGCTCTGTGGAAAGTGGGAGCTCAAGATCTCTGCTGGTCTCCGGAAGCTGAGAACTCTAAACTCATCCCTGGAAGTGTTCAAGGCCAGGCTGGAGCAGCCTGGGACAGCAGAAGGTGTCCCTGCCCATGGAACCATTTAGGCTTGAAGGTCTGTCCCAGCCCAAAGCAGTCAGGGGTTTGTGAAACCACTGCCAGCCCCAAGACTGTGCCTGGAACCTGCTGCTTCAAGCAGCAGAAGTTCAGAGCTTTTGTCACCGTCACTTTGACTCTCAGCCATCCTGCTGCTGGACAGCAGCTCCTGCTAAAGGAGATCCAAGTCAGACTCCTGCAATGCAACCATCAGGTTGTTTGGTTGCCAGTGGCTCGTGCTCTGGCTGCTGAGCAGGGAGCAACGAGTCCCGCTGGGACACCCCGTGGGGAGGAGGAAGCTTCCACTTGGCAGGGAATGGAGGCCCTGGGAGTCTCAAGGCTTGGGAGGATGTGGGCTGCCTGAGCTTTGCAGGAATTCACATTTCATCCAGGAACCGTGTCAAGTGGCAGCGCTTCCCCTTCCATGCAGGTAAAATCCTCTCCCAATGCCAAGGTTATATTTATTATTTAGAAGGTCACATTTATGATGCCCATGGGACAGTCAGCTCTGAGGAGCAGCAAAGCCAAGAAATTCTTAAGGAAAGCAGCCCTCCAGAGCAGCTGATTTTTGTCAAGGAAAAAGTGAAAATTCCTGGAACTGCTTGGGGATCTGCTCACGTGCCAGCTGTTGTGGTTGGGTTTAGGAGCTCTGATATCCCTCTTTTGTCTCTGTTTTTATTCCAGGCTACTGGGCAGCCATATGAACAATATGCAAAGATGATATTTATGGAGCTGAACGATGCCTGGTCAGAATTTGAAAACCAAGGACAAAAACCCTTGTATTAGGTACTTTCTCAGCCTCCACTCCAGACCCGTGCTAGTGCTTATTTAGTCTTTTGTCACAAATGTCACAGATCAACCAAACTCTGGCTGGAAATTCAGAAGTTTCAGAAAACTAAGAGCCTAATACTTATCATGAAGAACATGAGAAAGGTTTCCTAACACTTGTCTCCAGAATCCTGAGCTCAGATGAACTCTGGCCACCTGGCTCGCCCCACCAGAGCCACAGGGTTACAGTTTCTGGTAACTTTTCTATTTTATTTTGGGTTCCAGTGGGACAAGAGAGAACACATACTGGGAAAAGGTGGAACTGGTCTGTCTCCAACAAAGTGTAGCTGGTGAATTTCCTGCCTTTTTTTTTTTTTTTTGTGAGGTGTGATATGGCAACGCTTCAGTTGAGTTCAACAACTGCTGGTGGGGCCCAAACTTTTATGTCCTTTTTTTTTTTCCCTGGGTTTGGATTGAATTATCCACTTGAAGTGCTCAGCTGTGGTTTAGGCACACTCCTAACAGTCACCATTTGCTGCTTAATTGCTCATCTAGTGTAGTCTGGCTGAACAGAGCCAAAGCTGAATCCTGGGCTGGGTCAGTGTGGCAGCTGCTTTTGCATTGATGCTGTGCTTCACCTCACAGCCCCGCAGTGAAACGTGCAGGCAGAATTCCTCCAAATGCTTTGGAAAGCGAGCAACGAGTCCTTGGGCCAACAGCCCCTTGCTGGTTTGTTAAGCAGCAGTTTTGGGGGCAAGGGAGGGTGAATCCACCTTGTCCCAGTGAGGAATGAGCACGTGCTGCGTTTCCCATGGTTCTCATCAGCAGCTCGAAACCATCAAGGAAATACCAACAACTGAAAATTCTGCTGGAAAGGTTTAGAAACTTCCCAGCTTCTAGGTAGCACTTCCCCTCCTGCGGATTCAGAACTTTTCCCAGCCCACTTGTATCACCTTTATGCCTTTATCAGCTCCAGAGCACTTGGCCGAGGCTCTTGGCAGGCTGAATCCTGTTGCAAGTTCACTTTTCAGATCATGGTGTACGAGCTGTCACACAGACACCCACAGACCGGGTCTGATCTCTGAGGTCACTCCAGTGCAAATTGATTAGCTTAAAAGTTTATATTGGACCAAAGCAAGGACATCACAAGGGAATCTCTCTGTTGCTGAAGCAGCTTTCCTAGTTCAAAAGCGAGTTGAAATTCAAACTTCACCCCAGATTCTGGCGTTCTTTTGCAGAGTAACTAAAGCTAGCAGTTTATTTACCAACACCTATCCGTGTTTGAGGGATACTCAGTAGATGGGCAGGAAATAATCTGTATTTACTGCCTCAGGAACAGGTTGCCATCGGATGTGAGTCTTTAAGGCTGGTGGTTTTCCAAGACAATCCACTACTTGTTGCACTTACATTTTCAAGTGGCAAAGCTATTACTGCAAAGACAGTGTGTCAAAGTACATGGCTTTCTGTATAAAACTCATCCTTTTGTTGTACTGGTCCATTATTTACTGCCATTAACTGGAAATGTGAAACCAACACATAGGTCTCCTTTTATATAAAAGACCTTAAGATAATAGTAACAAACTGGATGTTATTTATTAATGTTTTGATCCAGTATGTGCTCGTCTTATTTAAAGAGGTAACTGGAATGTGAATCATGTTCCTGTGATTTGTTGGTTTATTGTTTCTCATTCACATTTGTAGATATTGTGACCTATGCCTATATAATAAAAAGGATCTCATTACTATAACGTACTTTTTTTAATGATGAAAACCTCATTAGCTTTGTACCGAGTTTGTCACGGCACATAACTCTGGATACTCATCCATTCACAAAATACAAACCATCATTAAACTGTACCAAAAAAAAAAAAATCCAACCCTCTACCCCACTTAGGCTTTGATTACTTCCATCCCTAATGTTTTTATGGATGCATGAAAGTATTAGGATGTATGTATATCCAAATAGTTAACTAAAAAAAAAAATCCATTCTTGTCATATCTGGTAGTGACAGAGGTTATCAATGTTCAGGTTTACTGTTTGACTAAATTATTGTAATTTTTGTAAATACGGTATATACTCGATGAAATTGTGACTGGTCTAAAACATTTGTATATACATTAAAAAGCTCAAATTAACAAATTCAGCTATCTTTTGTGCTTGTGACCACGAGATTCAAGTCCCAAATCTCCTGTGTGAGGGGTGGTGAGCCCTGGCTGGGTCGGTTTTGTCACTGTCATTATCCACAGGTTGGCATTCCAGGTGCTTTTCCCAAATTATTTGGAAACAACTTGGCATTGCTGTTCCTCAGGCTCCTGCCTTCAGAGACCCACTGCCAAACAACCCAAATCTTTCAAGCTTTTTGGGAAGCATTTAGTGGATTAAGCCGGTTTTAATAAGCCTTCTGGCTCAAAATAACTTAAAATAATGAAAAATGGGGAAAAATATGCAGCAGGGTACATAAAAAAAGAAGAGCTGAGGAGGGAGGTATCTGACTAAAAGCTCCCTGGGGAGGGTTATTGGAAAGGCTGTGCAAAATCTCCCTCTAAAAGGCTTTTCTTGGGACAAAAATCCTGTTACTGGGTCAAAAAAGGTTAGTTTTGGGGCAAAAATGCTGTTCTTGGGGCAAAAAGAAGAGTGTTCTTGGGGCAATAAGGCCATCGCTGAATTAATTAGGCTGGTTTTGGGTAAAAAGGCCAGCGTTGGGGCAAAAAGGCTTCTCCTGGGTCAAAAAATGGGAGCTGCAAAGTGTCCTCTCAAAAATCCAAGGCTTGAAAAACACGGCTTTGAAAAAAGCTGTGCCTTTCTTCGAGTGGATTAGAGGAAGGGTGGATGATGTAGGTGCTGAGGTGGCCCTGCTTGAGGCAAACGGGCGGCCGCCTCCATTTTTTGGGGTGAAAACAGAGGTTTTCAGCAGCACCCACAAAGCGGCAGCGCCTGAGGGGCGGGAGCTCTTTAAAGCGGTGTTTATGGATTCAAATCCACACAAATATACATTTGCGCACAAATATACTTTTCCTACGCACAGATTCGAATTTAACGCACACATATACACATTTCTTACCCTCATACAGGGATGATATACAAAAACAAACGCGGTTTTTC
This sequence comes from Pyrgilauda ruficollis, assembly GCF_017590135.1. Taxonomy (NCBI): domain Eukaryota; kingdom Metazoa; phylum Chordata; class Aves; order Passeriformes; family Passeridae; genus Pyrgilauda; species Pyrgilauda ruficollis. Next base: position 18,048,200 of record NW_024527710.1, read on the forward strand.
GCGAGGTTTACGTGCCTTAAACCCCACCCAGGGCAGTCCCCTCAGGACGCCCCGCCCCCCGTCGCGAGCGCGGGCGTGGCGGGAAAAGGCGCGCCCGCCCGCCGCCCGCCCTTTTAAAATCTCGGTCACGTGACGCGCGCGAAAGGGGCGGGGCCAGAGGGCGGAAGTCGCGCGGTGCCAGCGGAGCCCGGACATGGCGGGCGTGAAAGGTACCGGGGGCTCCCTCATGAGGGAGCGCGCCCCGGGCAGCGCCTCAGCGCGGGGGCGGGCGGCCGGGAGCGGCGGGGAGGGATGCCCGCCACCGGGGGAGGTGGTACCCGGCCCCCGCCGAGGGATGCCTGGCCCCGGCGGGGCGGTGGCCGGTGCCCTGGGAGGGATGCCCGGTGCCTCACCGCCCGCCCTGTGCCGTTGCAGCTCTCGTGGCCCTGTCCTTCAGCGGAGCCATCGGGCTGACGTTCCTCATGCTGGGCTGCGCCCTGGAGTACTACGGGTGAGCGGGCCGGCGCCCTTGGCAAAGCTTGTCCCGGTTCGGAGCCATTAATTAAGGCGTTTGTTGTTTAATGGGGCTCTTTGGCTCCTCCCGCAGCCCCCCGCTCCCAGGCTCTTGGCACGTGGCACTTTGTTGTGATTAAACATCACTTCCTAAGGCGGTATTTACATTTGCATTAAAATAAAAAGGCTGCGAACAGCTCTGTGCTGCCTCAGGGAAAGCGGTGCCACCTTGCTTTTTAATCTCGCAAACATTTTCCATCATTTCCTGTTTCTTTGAGCGATTCCATTTGGGATGTCCCCACCCATGGCAGGGCTGGAAGTGGGTGAGCTTTGGCTTCCCTTTGGGTCTGTAATTCCGTGATTCTGTGTCTGTAAAACACTTTGTAAATTGGCAGGAGGCTCGTGAGAGCTCTGACACGGAGAGGAGACGTGAGGGTTGTGCCTGCTTCATCCCTGTAATTTGGGAAAGCTGCTCCCGTGCATTTCCTGCTCCCTCTGTGCTCAGAGCTGAATCAGCAAAACGATTCAAAAGTCAAATAAATTAACCCCTGCTCGTGTGAGAGGCTGCTTGCTGCTCTGTCAGTGCAGGGCAAACGAGGTGGAATCGCCCCATTTTGGGTGCAATCTTCTGATCAATCCGCTTTTCAAGCCAAAAAGCAGCATTAGCAGTTTTGTTAGGAGTTTTGCACCGGCTTTCTGATCGAAGTACCTCTTTTAACTGATGGCACATTTCTCTTTCCCCCTCCCCAGTGTGTACTGGCCCCTGTTTGTGCTGATCTTTTACTTCATCTGCCCCATTCCCCACTTCATAGCCAGGAGGGTGGGTGATGACAGCGATGCAGCCAGCAGTGCCTGCAGGGAGCTGGCCTATTTCTTCACCACGGGAATTGTTGTCTCTGCCTTTGGATTTCCTATCATCCTTGCACGGGTGGAAGCAGTAAGTCCTTGCTCATTTTTCTTCTCAGATCCCACTTTGCTGGGTATCATCTTCAATCCTGCTTTCATTTCATTACTCTGCTGTCTCCAGGTGAAAATAATCCACTGAAATTTGCCTTTTTGAGCTGGAAAAAAGAACTCACATGACTGAAAAGTTTTTTTAGCTGTTTTTTTTTCCCCCTCCAGCCTTGTTTTGGCCCAACACAAGATAATATCTCCTCCTGCACCTCATGCCTCTGTCTCATGACCCTTTGCATCACTTCTTGCTCCAACTTCCTGATTTTTCTCTTGGAATTTCTGCTTTCTCCATTGAGGGTGCTGCAAACTTGGGGCCTGGGGAGGGTTAGGAATTAAAAGATAAAAGGCCAAGCTTCCAGAGCTGCCCTTGTGGCTCTCAGGGCATTTCCCAAGTTTGGCCTCTCAAAATCTGAGGAAACTCTGCCTAAATTCTTTCCTCTTTCCTCTCTGAACTTCTCTCCAGTGGTGAGATTTTGGTCACATTTGTCTGAAAGGCAAAGAATTCCCCCAGTCCCAGTGATTTTCTGAGTGCTGTTGGTTTTCCCCTTCACTTTCACGGCTTTAAACTTTGTGTACTTGCTCTGAATTTATTTGCAATGCCTGATATTTTCATTTTGGGGCCTGGCAGCAGCAGAATGACCACGAGAGGGAACTCTCAGTCGTGTGTTTTAAGAGTAAATGTTCCTTATTTAAGTAAATTACTTAAATGCAGCTCATGCATAAAAAAAAAAGCTGTTTACTTTTAAATCCGTGTTTTCCATGCCTGTGACTTCTTTAAAAGGAGATCTTTTTGTTGCTTGGCAATGAAAGGAGAGCACTGATTTCACCAGCTTTCTCTCTGATTTAGGTGTGTTTTAATGATTTGGAAGGCAAGTCATCATTTTCTTCTAAATCCTAGCAGTAGCTTGGCTGAAGTGTTTATTAGTGATACAAGTGGCTGCTAATTGAATAATTAGTCACACAAATGGAATTCTTTATTGTTTGCCTGTTCTGCTTTTAGCACCTTTCTGTAGTATTTTGATTTTTTTTTAGTGTTTTAGCTGATCTAATGCCTAGAAATAACTGCCCTGAGCATCTTTTCCAAGAGCTGCTTTGACTGTTCCATTTCTTGCATTTCAGATCAAATGGGGAGCCTGTGGCCTGGTGCTGGCTGGCAATGCAGTCATTTTCCTTACCATTTTAGGCTTTTTCCTTGTGTTTGGCAGAGGAGATGACTTTAGCTGGGAGCAGTGGTAGGAGCTCTCTGTGGTGCTGGTAATTTTCAATATTTTACAGCTTTTTTTTTCTCCTGTTCTGTGTGTTTGTATAGTTATTCTAATGTGTGTGGTATGTTATAACATTCTCCTGGCTTTACATGATCATGTAATAAATTGCTTTTTTAAATGCACTTCAGCCAAAGGGACAGTGCTGACAGTTGGCTTGAAGTAGTCACTAAAATGGGGAATTATTGTGAATTTATCCTTGAAGAAGTTTACAAAACAGAAGCAGTTTTACCCATTTTTCACTGTATTTGCATTAATTTTTGGTTTATTGCAGTGTCTTTGTACCATTGGTCACTACTCCTGTTGGGTTTTTAACCATGTAATCAAAGAATAATATGAAGATGATCCTAATTGGGATTGTTCAACTTGATCAATCTTTCTGCTTTAATTAGGATCAGTTACTATTTCATTTACATCTCATTAATTGCAATTTGAGAAAAATTGTAGTTTTTCTTAATGATAATAAAGCCAAACATAAATGATGTCAACTCTTACTGCCTGAGGAAAGCAAAAGAAAATAACCCTGCTTAAAAACCCTTCCACTTATGTTTGTTTAAAGATCATTTTCTCCCCACAAAGATATTTTCTGTCCCTATTTAATTAAAAATTGTGATTACATTTGGGGAATAACATATTTTAATGCATCTTAAAGCTGACATGACTTCTATGAAGGCTCACAAAAGGAGAAACTACCCTCAGAACACTTAAAATCACAGTTTAGTGTTCAACTCCATATTTTTGTGGGTGTGAATTGCAAGGAATTGAGTGTTCTGCTGGGTAGGATTTCTTATTTCCTCCTTGCTTTTAAAACACCCTTCTTCAACTCCTCTTTTTTTTTTTTTTTTTTTGTCTGGAAGAAGTTTGTTATTGCATTAAAACACTATATTTTCAAATAGCATTATCCTAGTAAACATTCACATAATCACACTTAAGAAAATATAATTTTATTACTTTAGTCGTGTAAGAATAGAGGGATGGGTCAGTAATTAATTACTGTCAAAAGAAGAATTAACATTAAAGGACAGTTTATTTCTGGATGTTTATGCTCCATCCAAGATATAGCAGGATAAACTTAAAAATCCTGGGAATAACAAATTATCTGAGTGTCTTCTTCCTGCTTCTGACGAAATCTGTTGGAACTGGGAATATTCTTTGTTTTAATGATAAACCAAAATTTTCAGATGAAACATCATTTCCATGTGTAAATCCTACTTTGATTTTAAAAAAGATGCCTTTTTTTTCCCTATGCAGTGGCATTTTTCACACAATAATGAGTAAAACAGTGAAATAAAACCCAGTCAGTGCCTGGTGATAAATTCTTAATGCCATTGCTAAAAATTCCATTTAACTCCTCTTGGATTGGGGCTGGATTCTGGAAAGCTTTTACTCCATTTATGTACCAAAGGCTGAGATAGAAATCTACAAAACTACTCAAGTACTGCTGGAATTTTGGGGTGGAAAACCAGCTGAGATTGAATTTTTCCTGAAAATAAATCATTCTGTAGTGTGTGACAAGAACAGTGAACAAGGACAATCTAAAGGGACCAGGAGGACCAGAAAATGCTGTTTTAAATTGCTTTTTGCCAAATGATTCCATTGTACTGTATCCCCTTTGGGCTGTGGTTGGTGGGTACCTCATGGGTGCTGAGTGGAGAAGGTCAGTGCTTTTTTTATTATTGTTTTTATTATTTGTGTTATTATTTGGAAGTAGCTACGTGCACTAATCCCTAATGTGAATTTCATGCAGTTTTCACATGGGCTTTACATTTAATGTTTAAAATTGTGTTGAAATCATGGAGATCTCCCTTAACCTCTGTAAATTTACTTCGTTATCAAATATTGTAAAAAATAATATTTCAGTGGGGTTTTTTTCTCCAGAGCTTCACTCCCACTGAGCTCTGAGGGTCTGCACTGGGAATTCTGTCCCATCCCTCCAGTGGGAATTTATTGTGGTTTCTCTGGAATGGTTTTCCTGTGTGGAAGTGAATACTGTGTATCCAAAGTGCCTTAATTTCCACACAAGGCTGATTTTTGTGACTGTACCTCCGTGGCAAGATCAGTGTTCCATAATCAGCTGGAAATCTGTGGCTGCATTTCCCAAAGCTTCCTTGCCAGCTAATCCTGTTCCTGTTGTTGGGAATGCAGTGCAGCTTTTGTACCTTTTGTAAACAGTTTTTTATGATTGCCATATCCCTGAGATCATCAAGTATTAAAACATGGACATTCAAATACATTCTACTTTTCTTTCCAAGTTGCTTACTAAAACTGACTTTTGGAATTGTCTAATAAACATACCTGATGCTTAAAGATTTGTCTGTCTTAAATTTCAAGAGGTGACAGCAGACAGGTGTGAGGGGCAAGGTAAAACATGTCCAGTGCTGCTTTCCTGATGTGGAATGGGCAGTTCCAGGAGCCATGGAAGTGGAATTAATGTAGAATGTGTTGGAAAGGTAAAGGATCATCACTTATCTCTTGTGTACGTGGTGAATTTGGGAGGTTTTTAAAGCATTCCCTAAAAAAGATGGGGTGTAGGGTGGGGTTTGAGCTTTTCCCTTTCTTCCAGGGAGCCTGGATAAAATCCATTCTCTTGTCAGCAGGGATGCAGAGGGCATCAGAGCTCTCCTTCTCTTCCAGGTCACTTCTACTGGTATTAAGGTGATGAAAATATTCAAGTGGGGAATTCTGATCTCCCCAGAGCTTGGGAAATTGAGTTATTAAATCCCCCACCATGAGGAGGAGTTTGGAAGAGCTGGAGCTTCATTTTCACAGCAGTGCCCTGAGTGCAGGGCTTTGGAGGAGGTGAGTGTGGGTCAGAGAGCTGTGCACAGGGAGTGTTTGGGAATGCTGCTCACCTTTGGCAGGGTCACTTCAGCTCCAGGCTTGGTGCTGAGCTCCCAGAGCTTGGGAAAATGGAGTTAATGAATTCCCAGAGCTTGGGAAAATGGAGTTCTGAAAGCCCCCATGGTGGGGAGGAGTTTGTGGTGTGTGTTGGGGAGAGCTGGAGCTTTCTGCTGCCGGCAGTGCCCTGAGTGCAGGCTTTGGAGGAGGTGAGTGTGGGTCAGAGAGCTGTGCACAGGGAGTGTTTGGGAATGCTGCTCACCTTTGGCAGGGTCACTGCAGCTCCAGGCTTGGTGCTGAGCTCCCTTTTTTAACCTGCTGCTGGATTTGGGGGTGTTGTCTGTGTGGGGTAACTTGGATTTCCTATCTCCCACCCTCGTTCTGCTGTTTTTCTTCAGTTTTTCCCTATCACATCCACTGGGTTGGATTAAAAAGCCAGCACAGGGGATGCTGGTCCCAGTCTGGCACTGGTTTTGTGGCTTCTTCAATCTCTCAGAAGCTGGTAACCTTCCTGAGCAGTTGTTATGACCTTGGGAAGTTTCCTAAAACCTTTGAACAGCCTTTAATCCCACAAAAGGAGTGTGAGCTCATTAACTCTGGGGTGATACCAAACAGAATGTCCTGCTAAAACACATTTCAAATTGTGGTTCCTACTGCAAGTGGTGGAAAGCTCTAAAATGAGTTTTAAGCCCTGATCTCAGTTCTTAACACAGCAGGACTTGTCAGATCCTCCTCTGTCTGCTCTGCAGGGATTGTTTGGGCTCTGATAAAGGATGGACAGGCTCTCTCATTAAGCTGGATGCTCACCAGGTACTAATGAGCCATTGATTTGTTTAAGTGGCCCCTGCAAACACGGGACCAGTTCCTACTGCAGGGCTTTCCAGGGAAAATCTGATAAAATGGGTGAGGAAGCATTGGCTGCTGAATTGGGATCAGATTTTAAAGATCAGCTGGAGACATTTTCTCCAAAGGCCTGTTCTGTATTTATCTTGTTTTATTGCTTTGCTTTTGCCCTTTATTTTGAGGTATGGCTCAGCTGTTTCTGGGTTATATTAAAAATGGGTCACAGGTGTTTATTCCCTATGGCCAGTACTTATTTTTTTTAAATGGAATTACTGCTTCCTATAGAATAGTTCTAGACTGTAATAAATATTCTGGATATTCATCTTTCCAATGGACTGCTTGGTCCCTGCTTCCTCTCCCACCCTGGTCTGCCTGTGCAGGGGATTCCACACTTGGAGTTCCTTCTGGTCACCTCTGGGGGAAAATCCTGCTGAGGACACAACAGGGGTTATAAAACATCCCTCTTTTCCCTCAGGAAATTCCTAGGGAACAGGTGGAAGATTGTTTTCCAAGTGAGATTCAACCCATGGCTTTCTTTAATACAGTCATTTAGATGTAGTGAACAAAACTGTGCAAAATGGCATATAATATTAATAATAAATACACATAATGTTAATAACAAACACACATTATACATGATAATAAGCTTTCCTTTTGCAGTTTTGCATTCAGGGAAAAGTTCTGTGAAATGAATATAGGAGGAATTTCAAATCAGCCCAGGTGTTGGGATCTGAACCCCTAATATTTTTTAGCTCTTTGCCTGCCCACAGCCAGACTGGTGGAAACTGCCTGTGTTACATTGTTACATATTTTCAGTTGTACATTTTCTTGGGGAATGCTGAGAAAATGAATTGCTCACTGTTGTGGAGTTAAAAAAACCAAAGCAGAAATCATACTCAGGCTGGAGTTTATATTATTTGAAACCCTTAAAAGGAGAATAATTCTGAGGTACCAACAGCAATGTTGGTGTCTCTGGTAGGTCCAGGGGGTCATTTCAGGTTATCAATACCTTTGAATTTGGATTTATCACTGCATGGAGCTTCATTTTCCAGTACTCTGACTGTGCTGCTTTCCTTTTCTTGGTCCATGGCAATAAATGGCAGATGCTGCCTGGGTGTTTTTGGTTTTTTGGGGATTTGGGACAAGTGAAAGGGTGTTTGAAGTGCCTTTGAAAGCAGTACTTGGAACAAGAGGATTGAGGGTGACATTTGTATGTTTTGCTTACCCTCTGTTGGGACTGGGGACTCTGTTTAATCTGGGGTTGGGATTTTGCTGCTCTGCTATTTCCCAGTATAACAGGAGCCTTTGTTCCCAGTTCTCCATCTTTAAAGGGGAGAAAACAAACCCTTTCCACCACCCAGAAACAAAGGCTGCAATAGTTGTCACTTTCTGGCTGCTGACCAAAGTCTCCCTTGGGAAGTTGATGGGAATTTGGGATCAGGAGGGATGAAAGCCTGACCCAGCTGGGTTGGTGACCCCTTTAATGTGAGTGGGAGTCACTGTCCCTTGGCTGAGGGCTGGGATTTCTGGCTGTGCCTCCCAGGAATGGGGTGTTGGATCCACAAATCCCTGCCTTAAACACGGGGAGAGGATTTACCAGCTTGTCCTTGTTCCTAGGAACACAACTGAGTGTCACAGTGTGGCAGGTTTTTATCACCAAATAAATGATGTCTCAAACACCTCCAGGATAATAAAACCATTTCCCATATAAAAAATGCCCAAAGAAAACTCTGCTCTGTTCAATTTTAACTGATTAAGAAATGCAGAATATTTGCCCTGCATACAGAAATGAATTTTATCTTTGAAATCAGGTTATACAAACTAATATAACTTAGCCAGTCCAGAGTATGCTGGGTTTCCTTTCCATTCCTTTAAAGACTGCATTCCTAACAAATATTTTGCTGCTTAATTGAAGTCTACAGCAGAAAATAAATCAGTTTTCATGGATCTCTTAAGAGCAGCCAGTCCTTAGGCACAATTTCCAAGTGCCCAGCCTTTGTCTGGGAGTCTCAGAGGTGAGCAATGTGGGAAGTTAATTAGGATGCAGCCAATCTCCTCAATTAGGATTGGGATTATTCACCTCCCTTTGGACACCTGAAGGTGGTCACAGGTATCCCTGTTTCTCTGCTCTTTCACAGGGGTTGATTTGTCATATTGGGAAGGTTTTTAATGTCAGAACAATTTTTATTAAATACAAACCTTTCATCACTGCTGCTGATCTTTGAGAAGAAATGTGTTTGTTTTACTGTGTGATGGTTTGAGTTGGTTGCTCAAGCTTTGTGGGCTGTGAGGTATTTTTAAAGTGTGGCCTTTGCTTTGGTGTGAAAAATTGCCCAATTAACATAATTTTAGTCTCATCTTCTTGTTGATGCAGTGATGCTTCTGACAAGTGATGGAAGTCACTGAATGACAGCACTGCTCCCTTTTCCTTTAGTGATGGGAAGAATTAAAACAGAAATAAAGTCACTTGGGGGGGGTAATTTCCAAATAGATCCCAAACTTTTGCATTCTTTGCAGAATTTTAAGCAAATCAAAGGGCAAAACCAATTTTCTGCCACCTGACACTGAATGCTTTTATTGCCCACGACTCTTCAGTTTTGTGTGAGGTGCTCCAAGTTCCTGCAATAATTATATTTTCTGCTCTGTAATGGGCAGGTAATGAGGTAAACTCATTTTGAGGGTCAGTCAACACCTGATTTCCTGTAGCACTTTTAGTAATCTCATTAAATGAATAGTAGCTAACTTTTAAATGGCAGTAATAGGTCATTCCTTAGGGCTGTATTTTTATTTGGAGACTGAGTGTGGCAGCAGGATTTAGGCTGGTTTTGTCCCATTTAAACCTCAAAACTCCTGCCCCAAAATGAAACCTTTTGAAATTAGTGTTATTAATCAAGTTTAATAGTCAATTTTATCTCTTATTAACCCATGTACAAAGGAATAGCAGTGATGATGTGGAGGGAAAGAACTGATGTTGAACTGGGATGATTCAGGGGTGCTCAGATATCCTGCAGCCAGCTCCAGGATGGAATTAAATAAATTAATTAAATAAATGTGACCTTTCTGAAGGGAAAACCTGTCCGCACTGAATAATCAAATCAGATTTGTGTTTGACAGCTTTCAAGGGGAGACCTTTTGCACAAATACCTGATAAATAAGGGAGAGTTTGGAGATTTACAGCAACTCTAAAAGTCCAAAAATGACATTTTAAATGTGCAGGGCCTGGGATGTTAGTGGAGACTGGAATGGGTTGTGGGTTTGGATGTTCTGGTCTTGCCTGGTGTGGTCTGAGCAGCTCTGGGTGTGGAATTCCTGTCTGATTCCCTTGGAATTCTGCTTTTTGGGGATCTCCTTGCCAAGTGTGGGAGAGCTGATCCCTGCCCTGCCCATTCCCACTCCTCCAGCCCCAGCAGTGCCTTGGCCTCTCCCTGCTCCTGCAGGAGCACCTGGCAAAGAGCTCTGCCCAGCCTCTGCTCCAGGGCAGCCTGCACAAGGCACCACTGATGCTGCCTGAGGGAACATTTCCATGTGGAATTCCTGGGGGAAAGGCACACAGAGCACCCCTCTCCATGGGCCAGCTGCTCCCAGCCTGCTCCAGAGGCACCCAAAACTGGCAATGGCTGTCCAGGCTGTGCTGCTCCCATTTTTCTGCTAAATAAAGAGAGAACAACTTCAGAATCCAGCATCCAAGTGTTCCCACCATCCCATAAATCTGAGGGCACAGCCTCCCAGTGCCTCTCCCAGAGATTTCACCCCTTGTTGGTGGGACTCTGTGTCCCTGACCCCTTCACTGCTGTCACAAATCCAGGATCATCCCTTCACTCACACTTCTCTGTGCCAGCACTGTCTGGACACATCATTCCCACCCCAGAAGGATCCATCTGCTTCTTGTTCTTGCCTCTTCCCATATCTTCCCTTCCTAGCCCAGTTTTTCCTGTTTTCCCACCCCACACTCAATATCCCTGTGTTTTCCCCCCTCATGCAACTCTTTCTCACCTATTATTATCTAGAAAATAAGCAGAAAATCAAGATGTCAGCAGGGGAATCCAGCCATTCCACTCTCCAACTAAACAATGATGAAATGCTGCCAGATTTTGGACACTGAAACCCAAATCTTCCAAGGATTTACCCAAAAATTATTGCCCAAACCTGTGCTTAGTAGGAGCTAAAAACTGGACACTATTCCAGCACTTCCCTTGATGTTTAGGTTAAATAATCTGATTTTTGAGAATAATGCAGCAAAAAAGAGCCACGAAAAATGTGTGAGGTTGTCTTTTATTTAGGAATGATATTTTCCCTTTTGGGATGAAAGATGTGTGAGGTTGCCTCTTACTCAGGAATGATTTTTTTCCCTTTGGGGATGAAAATGTGTGAGGTTGTCTTTTATTTAGGAATGATTTTTTCTCTTTTGGGATGGTGGGACAAGGTGGGGGAAGATCCTTGTACCCATTTTCAAACTTCTCCTGCTCTAATGAAAAAATGGTGACATTTTTTAAAAACTTTAAAGCCCCTTCCAACCCTTCCATGATTTTTATTTATTGTGGGCATGAGGTTTCTATTTCATCTTGGATGAAACTCATCACTGAGATATAAACATTTAAGTAAAATCCTCTCTCCATAGCCAAAACCACAAAAGTGGCCTCAATTTGGATTAAACCACCCATTTGATATTTTCTCTGAGTCTGTGACTATCACAAACTGAATTTTTGACAGATTTAGAAACATATAAATTGATAAAGAGCCTAGAATTTTTTTTTTTTTTTTTAATGAAGGCATTTACTGAAAATACCTTCCCATTTTCTGCAGCATTTCTCTCTCTGCCAGCTCGGTGCTGTGAATTCCTGGTCTCTGTGTGAGCTCCCACTTGAGAACCCAGATTGGTGCCAGCTTTTCTGAAGTGCTGCTGGAAATAGATCCCCACCACCACCCCCTGAGGGAAAAAGTCGTGGTGTTTACTTTCTCCTCCCTGAGATGGAGCTGAGTGTGTCATCCTGTGGGGATAACAGACCAAACAATGCTTTGGAATCAAAGCAAATCCTGGTTTTTCCATGGTTGTGACATCAGCAAAGCTGGCTTTACATGGCCAGCAGAGTTTGGGTTGTTCCAGAGTCCCATCAGTGCACGTTTTCACTACAAGCTGATTTCAAATGATGCTCATCAGGAACAAAAATAGAAGGAAAAATAGAAGGAAGATCAAGTCAAGCTGCTGGAGAGGTGTCCTTCACTCTTCCCATTATCTTCTTTATTTTCCAGCTGCTAATTCCTGTTAAGGACATGCACAACTGAAAAGTCTTTTTTGGGGATTTGAGAACCCTGGGTGCTTTCATTTCCTGACCCAAAGAGGGTCACGTTTTGCTGTGTGAATGTTCAGGTGCTGTTGAGTGAAAGCACAGTTGGACCAGGGAAACCTCATGGAGGAGCAGAAAAGCAAAATTTGGCCTATTTTATGGAAGTGTAGAGTCCAGGAAGGGTTTGGCTTGGAAAGGACCTTAAAGCCCATCCCATTCCTTTGGCAGGAACACCTCCCACTATCCCAGGCTGCTCCAAGAGTCCAGCCTGGCCTTGGACCCTTCCAGGGATCCAGCATGGATTTCCCCAGGCTGCAGTTCCCTTTTTATGCAATCCTTGTTCTCCCTGGCACCAGGAGTGCTGTTCCCACACACAAGGCTTAGTCACTGCAAAGCCAACCAGCTCAAATATATCCTCATTTCCAAGCTGAGAAGGAAAATACTCGGAAAAAAGGAAATGATTTATTAGAAAACAGCTTTGCCGTGTAAAATATCGGCGTGAAGCACAAAGGTGAGCAGAGCAGATTGGTTTTCTGTACCTCAGAGGCAGCATGAGCACAACCTCTGATGTAAATGTTACTATAGTAACAGTGGTTTTATTTAAAAGCCATTAAATAGACATATCAAACACATCCAGCCTGTCAAAATGAAAGTTAAACTGCACAGCCTGCTGCTTCAAGGACCACTTTTTTTTGGCCAAACTTGTATATTTTGCTGCAATTTCCCCCTTGAATGCACTCAGGATCCTCTTTTTGCCAAATGACACCGTGGCTCTTGGGAAATAAGCTGCACTAATGGTGACAGCACTAATTACCTGGAACCTCTTGTGCAGCCATGTGAAGGCTTAAAAAGGGATGGAAATTTGCTGTAGATCATTCCCTTCTGCCTCCCTCAAAAGCTTATTCCTAACAGAGCTTAACTATTAAAAAATAAAGAACATATTATGAATTCTTATCTGTTCATCCTTCTTCTTCCACAGGTTCAGCTGAACTTCCCTTGGGAAGCCAAGGGTGTTTGGTGCCTCTTGGTTTTCCTCCCTTTTTTCCTTCTTCCCTGTCCATGAGCAGCTGCTGTGGCTCTGCCCCTGCTGGCCCAGTGTCAGTTCTGCCTCTCAAACCAGGCTTTGATTATAAAGTAATTACAGATTTGCATAAATGAAGAGTCATATCTTGGGAATATCTTGGGTTTTATGACTTCTGTGCTCTTATTTTTTATTTTGGAAACTTCCCTGTGCTTGCTGTGGTGTAAACTCCTGGTGTTCTTTGCCTAAAAGAAGAATAGTTTGGACAAGGGATGGAGGGACAGGAAACGAGGGAGTGGCTTAAGGAAATTTAAAGGAAAGTAGGTTTGGATTGGATATTGCAGAGAAATTCCTGGCTGGGAGGGGGGCAGGCCGTGGGATGGAATTCCCAGAGCAGCTGTGGCTGCCCCTGGATCCCTGGCAGTGCCCCAGGCCAGGCTGGAGCAGCCTGGGACAGTGGGAGGTGTCCCTGCCATGGGATGGGATTTAAGGTCCCTCCCAACCCAAACCCAGCCTGGCATCTCTGCTCCTCCTCAGAGAATTTACATGGATGGAAAAGCAGGCAGGAGATTATTGACTCAGGAGAGCTGAGCAGGGGATTAGGAATTTTTCTTTGTAAGAGATCGGGGAATTATTATGAAGTGCCACCCAGAGGCTCTGTGACTGTATCCAGCATAATTGGTGGAAGGAATTGCTTTAATGTCACATATTTAAAATAAATAAACCTTCAAGGCTGAAGTTTTGTTCTGTTGGAGAACAGTTCTGTGTTTCTTGCGCACACTTAAATTCAAAACATGCACATAGGTCACTGAAATCTTCTCATGAGCTTTGCAAAACCACTCAGGGCTTGGTATTTTATGGTATTTTGATGTTTTTCAACATGAAACTCGTTGAAAGGCTTCTGGCCCCTTGTTATTTTTATAGTGCTTTGAGGGAGAGAATCTGAGGTGAAACGTGGAGGCTGAGGGGAAAAAAAAACATTTCCTTGTTTGTATTTATAATAAAAGCCTCTCCAAAAGCCAAAAGTTGTTCTGGTTCCACAAAGGGAGGAGGCCTGAGCAGAGGGGGTGCTGTGCTGAGGCTGGAGGACATCCTGGATTTCCATATCCTGGTGAATAAAGCACAGAGAAACTGAAAATCCACGAGTCAAAATAGAAACTCGCTGAGCTAATTCAGACAGGAAGAGAAACACAGCAGGGATGAAAACGTTGGAGCAGCAAGATGTCAAGAATAAAATATTAATTTTATTATTATTATTATTATTGATTATATATTACCTTATAACAAAAAAACTTATAACTACTCTTAAACTATAACCAAATACTTACTCCTGTAAAATCTCACAACCTCTAAAACGAATATTTATCTAAACAAATCCCCTTTCCATGGGGAAATTCCTGCTGGTCCAGCCTGAGCCTCCTGTCCTGTCCCTGTTCCCCTGTCCCAAATCCTGCCAGGGCTCTGCCCTGAGGCCTCCAGGAAAGCTGATCTATAAAGAAAGACAGAATAAACTGGAATTGAAGTTTACACAAAGGATGAAACCACAATGTAACACACGTCAAAGACCTCTGAAAGGAGGAATTACCTGTCTTCTGTCTTCCTCAAGAGGATTAAGCTCAAGGAAGTTTTAGTTTAGGTGTTATGGGCGGGGAAAAAACCTTCAAAAATAAATAAATTTGCACTAGTAGAGGCTTTGTAGGGGATGGGTTTTTTTTTCCTGGCACATGGGGAAGTGAAAGAAAACTCTGTCAAATGTTTGTCTCAAAATATTCTAAATAAAAGGATTTTCTAGTGGCAGCTTTTGACAGCTTTTGCTTATGCTGTGAAAGTCTGGGAAACGAAAGCTTCAGTGGCTTCCTAACCTCAGACATGAGCTGTATTTAGTCAGATTTCCCAAACTGCCATACTATAATCAGAAAATATTTTAAAAATAGAGTTTATCAATTAAGAGATGGTTATTTTAATAAGGAGCGAAATTGGCTGATGCTGCTTTGAGGAAATGCGTTGTGAATTACAGAAAGTCAATAAATAAATTAAAGCCAATCAGTGGGTTTGCTCATGGGAGAAGTGTTTACACCACCCAAAAGATAGTTCCAGTCTGGTTACTTGAGAAGAGCTTGCAATAGGGAAACAAAAATATTTGTCTTTATACATCAGGAAGCAGAGATAGTTGGTTTGCATTTCTTTTACAATAATATTGCTGAGAAGAAAAACCATTGTATAAAACCCTCAGCTGGGCCTGGCTGGGACTTTCCAGTCTCCAGTTCAGTGGTTCTAAATTATTGCTGCCTTTTACAAAAGGATGAGCACAAGCAAAATTAAAGGTCCATCTTTCCTAGCAGGGCTCAGTCCTTGCTTGAAATTCCATGAAATAATTTTTGGGTGTTATTTTTTTAATTGCAAGTTCCTGTTAAATACGTGATATTGCTTTATATCTGTCATCTCCTCAAATGCTGAAGAGCAAAAGGGTCAAAAATGTGATTTAGTCCATTACTTGTGGAGTAAAAGGTAATTTATAGCAACTGCTCTTAAATTAGAGCCAGCAGATGATGGATATGTGCATTATAGCACAACCAGGTCCTGAGATATTTGAATTAATTAACATCATTAGGAGGCGCCAGGCCAGGTTGGATGAGCCTTGGGCAACCTGCTCTAGTGGAAAGTGGCAAGGGTGGAACGAGATGGGCTTTAACTCTTCCAAGGTTCTCCCTCCTGCTGCGTCTGTAGGAATTTTATTTCCCGCTGCCTTGTTATCCTTCCTGCTCCTGGTCAGCATCGGTGTTTTTATCCCAAAGAGGAGATTCTGCTCCAACATGGGGAGCACAGCCCGACCCCCTGGCTGTCCCCTCCTGGCAGGAGCTGTGCAGAGCCACAAGGGCCCCCTGAGCCTCCTGTGCTCCAGGCTGAGCCCCTTCCCAGCTCCTCAGGGATTCTCCAGCCCCTTCCCAGCTCCTCAGGGATTCTCCATCCCCTTCCCAGCTCCTCAGGGATTCTCCAGCCCCTTCCCAGCTCCCCCAGGGATTCTCCAGCCCCTTCCCAGCTCCCTCAGGGATTCTCCAGCTCCCTCAGCCTCTCCTGGGGCTCCAGACCCTTCCCTGCTCCTTCCCGGCTATCCCGTGTGAAGGTCTCGGAGTTTCAAACCCTTCCCGGCTATCCCGTGTGAGGGTCCCGGTGCTCCAAACCCTTCCCCGCTCCCTCCCGGCTATCCCGTGTGAGGGGCCGGGGCGGGCGGGGCGCTGGGCCGGGGCGGGGCGGCGGAAGGGTCGGGGCTGAGGGGAACCGGGGGAAGCTGAGGGGAACCGGGGGAAGCTGAGGAGAACCGGGCTGGGGACGGAGGGATCGGGGCTGAAGGGAAGCGGAGGAGGCTGAGGGGAGCCGGGCCGAGGGGTCGGAGCTGAGGGGAGCCGGGCCGAGGGGAGCCGGGCTGAGGGAAGCGCCCGTGCGGGGCTCGCCGTCGGAGCCGTGGCAGCGTCGCTTCGGCCGCCAGTCGGAACCCCGAGAGCAAGGAGAAGCAGGTTGGTGAATTTACTTTTTATCCGCTTTTTTTAAAATCCGCTTTCCCCCCCACTCTATTTCCTGAACCATCCCCCTGAACACAGCCCGCAGCCGGTTCCACATCCCGCTCGCAGATCCGGGCGGTTTCAGCACTTTCCCTCCTTATATTCCCTGAGATGCAGTGTCAGAACAAAACAAAAATAAATCTGGGTGAATCTGGCTGTGAGTCCCCGGTGCTGCGGGAGCTGTGATAGAAGAGAACTTCGGAAAGTTAAAGAGAGGTACAACATTTATAAATGTGTTTTATAAGGAACACACTGAGAGCTCTTAACTCCCAAGCCTGCCTATAAGGGGATGTAACCTCTAAGTGCCAAGGAATCCCAGGAGCTCTGCTCGAAGGAAGGACAGATCCACAGCATGAATGAGGAGCGGTTTCACTACAAACGAGAGAAATTCGGCGGTCTGGAGAAACTCTGAAGAGTTCGGGACGTTTTGCTGTCGAGTCTTGGGGGAGAGGCTCCACCAGCAGGTTTAGAGTTGGATTTGTAGCTGTGCTTCTGCCCAGCTTGGGTTGCCTTTATTAAAGCTTTAATATGAACAAAATTATTCAGTGTGGGTCGTACTCATTTTCTATTTTGTGTGTACCACTTATTCAGAACTCTTTATTAAGAATGGTTTTTAATATACTCATTGGCAAATGGAATTCCATGCCCAGACTGACAGGACTGGAAAGCCCTTGGCACCCTTAAAGAGCAGGTCAGAAGATGTTGTGCATAGACATTACAGCTAAAATATTTTTGTGCTTTTTAGAGATTTTTAATATTTAAAATCAGCTGTAGTGCAGTGCTTGCAAAAATCAGGGATGGTTTATGTGGGTTTCCATGCCCAGTGTGGGTGTTTGTGGGTCCTGCTCATTTCAGGTTGTGCTGAACCTGTTTCCCATGCTGAGAAGCCAGGGAATTCTAGGACTTCTCACCTGTCCTGTAAATAAAAATGATCTTATTTCATTGCTCTCCTCCTTGCCTCTCATATCTGTTGTGTTTTGGTTTTAATCCCGACTCTTGGTGCTGAGCTATTCTGTGATTGATATGGAGAGGAATATAGTATTTATATAAGAAATCAGAAAATTTCTTGTACACAGCAGCAGCAAAGTCAGTGGTTCCAGAATAATTTAAGATACATTTGTTCAAAAGGACTCAAATTCCTTCCTTTTGTACAGACACTTCCCCAGCCTCAAATAAACCAATTTGTCCTGGCTGTGTTCATTTATTCTCTCCAGGACAGAGCTTGCAAGTTGTAATAATTCTCTGTATTTAACTTCCTGTTCCCTGTAAATGCTCCTGTAAAACTTGTATTCTTTCTCACAGTGGAGTAAGGAATTCTGGCAAGTTCACTGTTCTCACTGGAAAAGATTTTGGTGAATCCTGTCTGCTCCAGCCGTGCATTTATCCTGCCCTGGGATTTATCTCTTTTTACCCAAAGTTTACACAAGGAAGGCTGAACTTTGAACAGAGAGGTGCTTGATTCTGTGGCCATGCAGCTTTCAGGGCTTTTTGGTCATGTTCAGCACTGGGTTTGGTCAGGAATGTTGGAAAAACAGCTCTGTAAAGCCAGCCTAGTTTGATGTGACAGGAGATCCTAAGCTGGGATCAAAAATGGTTTTGCCTTCTGCTCCAAATGTGAAATTAGTGCTGACATCTCTGACTGCTCTGTCTGGCCATTTTTATGTCAGAATCCCAAAATCATTAAGGTTGGAAAAGCCCTCCAAGGCCATCAAGTCCAGCCTTGTCCCCAGCCCTGAGTGCCACTTCCAGGAGTTCCCTGGACACCTCCAGGAATGGGGACTCCAAACCTCCCTGGGCAGGATCCAATCCCTCCCTTCCAATCCTGACCACCCTTCCCAGCAAGAAATTATCCCTTAATTTTTTTTCCCTTCCATCTGGAAATTAAAAAACCTTTATCTTCACTAAACTACATAGAAATTATAATTTCCCTTCTGTATGGGTTCCAGGACTCTGTGGTTGTTTTTTTCTCAGTGTAAATGGGTATTTCATTGGGGAAACTCTAACACCCAGGGCCTATGGATAACTTTATACATTTTGGAAATGGATGTCCAGTTTTCTTGGAAGTGATCTCTGCCAGTTTCCTGCTGGGAAGTGGTTGAAGGATGGACAGGGATTTTTGTTGCACCCTTGAAAGAGGAACATGGGCTGTTTCTCATTAGATCATTTAATAGTGTGAATAATGTACATTTATGTCAAATGAACTCCTTTAAAAGGTACTTTTTGCTTCTGAAATTAGGGAAAATCTAACTAATTTCAGTTATTTGCAAATAATTCCTGTCTGTATCTTTGTGAAATGACCTGATAGCTCCATAATTCCTCTGGCCCTCATGGCTCTCTAGCAGAAATAAACTAATGGAAAAGGAACGGGTGAGGTGGGCCACCTACCTGCTGTGCTGAGAGCCAAATTGTCCCCTGAAATTGGGGCTGGGAAAGTCTGAGATTCCCTCTTTAATTGCTGAAAATGGAGCTGAAAAAGCCCAGTGGATGGGGAGAAAAGTGGATGGGATTGGCTGATCCTGCAGAGCACAGTGCTGGGGAAATTCAGCTCCACAGGCAGGAGACAAGGACCTGGGAACTGTGACTTCCCTGGGCAGCTGGCTGTGCTTCAGGTAGATATGGAACATAGAAATAAATCTATTTTCCAGGACATGCAGCCCCAAAATGTGTTACATAACCTTGGCACTGCCTCTTTTGGCTCCAGGGATGCTCTCAAGGAAACTGCCCTCAGAAATATTCCAGGAATGGAACCCTTTGGAGGGATTCCCTAACTTGAATTTCTCACCCTGGCATTTGCTGCCTGACTTGAGCTGTGGATTTTACTCAGCACTCAGCTCTTGACTACAACAGCAGCCAAACTCTCCTCTCTGGAGCTTTAACTATAAAAATAGATTTTGATTTTAGCAGAATTTATGTAACTATTGGATGAAAATACAAAAGAACAAAGTACCTGAAATGAAGGAACAATGATGAAATGTTGCTGTAAGGTTTAGTGAAGTCTTCACTGTTGGAATGGGTGAGTGCTTCTGTGTCTGCTGCACTTGGAAAATTCTGATTTTTTTCTCCCTTTCTGGCCTGTTCTTCCTTTCCTGGTGTAGAGAGAAGTGTCTCTCCCCATCCCAGTGTTGGGAATTAGATGATTTTTAAGTCCCTTTCCAAACCATTGTGGTTTTCCATGATTCTGCTTGCAAAGGTATGAGCACCAAATGAACTGAAGTGCCCCAAAATGAAATAATAGACTGATAATTATAAGCCCTCCATTAATTTTCTGTGTGTTTTTCAGGTCAGCACTACAAAACAAGATGTGTTGGCAAGTCATTCCAACCATGTTTGTGCTGATGGGTAAGTCACTAAAGAACATCCCAAAACGCAGCTTGGGATAATTTTTCAGATCAGGAAACATCAGCACACATCCAAATAAATGCCATGGACAGATCTGATGATACAAAAACTTGTGGGGAGTTTGTTTTGTTGCCCAGAAGTGCAAGGAGAGCTCCCCTGCTCCTGGGGGATGCTGCCTTTCCTGCTCCCATGGGCACCACAGGGCTGCCAAAGGGTGCTCAGCTCGCTCCAAATGCTGCATTAATAAACTGGGAAATGCCTCTGACAATATTGGCATCTGCTCTGCAAGGACAGCTGGTATTTGCCTTCCTTTTTAAATTTTTTCTTGTTAAAATAAGGACTATTTAAAGGGTTTTGGTGGTGGCGCTTAGGGAGAAAGCAGACCCTGTAATCCAGTGGAGTTATTTGGAAAATTTGTGTCATCTTTGCAAAATATGAATCAAAAAGAGGAATAAATCATTCAATTTAGGTACCTTTTATATAAATAAACACTTTTTTGTCTTGCTCTATATGCATTGTTATCCACTCAGTATCAAATATTGCATTGTTGAAATTCTTTTAAGTACCTTTTGTGATCTGAACATGTTGAATAGCTTTAATTGGAAAACCTGGATGCTGCAGGGAGGTTTCCTGGGATTTCAGAGCAGTTTGTCACCATCTGATGGCCCTGCTGCTCTGGGGACAGAACTGCAAGTCAGGCCTTCCTCTGGGTCATTTTAACCTCAATTTTTCTGTTTCTGAAGAAAGGGGCTGAGCACATTTCTTGACTTTATAATGTTTAATTAATCCCTTGAGATGATCTGTGATACACAAGGGGGAAGTTCCTTAGAAAAAGAGATGAGCTGGGGACAGTGCTGCTTCTCTGTCCTGCTCTGTGTCGCTTTTTTGTCTTTTTTTAATCATGGCTTATGGCCTGAGAGTTTGTTTGCTCCACTCCTCCTGCTGGAGGCCTAATGAAGCTGGGATTTACAGAGGCACAAACTCTGTTTAGTGGGAGAGGAGGGAAGAGAGAGCCCTGCAGGAGTCTGGCAGCACAAAATCTGTGTGGAGAGAGAGCAAAACCCTCTGCAGAATAACACTCTGCATCTTCTGCTTTTAACAGCTTTTTTTAGAGCTCTCATTTCATGTTTTGGTATTATTTAACTCATGCTCTGTGCTAGAGAATTATGAACTTCTATTAATCAAACAGTGCCAGAGATATTCTGGTATTTCTTGTTTTGGCTGTGGCAAGGCATAGAGCATCAATTAATTTCTATTTAATGAACTGCTTAAAATTTCTGCCCTTCCCAAGCAGAATGCAAAGTGCACCCATGCCCCTGTGCCTTGCTGCAAGCAGAGCTTTAATCTTTAAATTCAGAGTGTTTTACAGGAAGTTGTTCCCTGCTCATCCTTGTGAGCACAATTCAAGCTATGACATCAACAAATGTGCTCAGAGTGGTTTTATTTTAAGTTTTATGGAAAAAAAAATTATAATTTTCCTGCCTCTCACTTCCCAGATAATGCCCTGGGGTTGTGCAGTTGCACCCACAGTAATATTGCCCTTTTTCATTTCAGAGTTACAGTGGGACTGTGTTTTATATTTATAACAGGATTATATTTTTATTGAAATGGAGCTGTTTTAAAAGAGCTGGAGGGGATCTGTTCCAGCACTGCATGGGGAGATGCGACTCACACCCAGTTTAGGATTCACTTCAGGATTCACTGCAGTTTTGGTTGATAAAAGCCAATTTATCCCAAAGAGGTGCTTTGCCTCAATCTTGGCCTTGACTTTTTCAAGAGATTGAGAAAGCAGAAGTTAATTTGCAGTGAGGTTGGGGTAAAATCTGGAATCTGTCACCTGTGACATCATTCAGAGAGGATGTTTTTATTAATTTTGTCTTTACCTAGAAGGGATATTTTTATTAATTTTGTCTTTACCTCAGGGAACAACCCCTGGAAACAACCTCATTTTTACCTATTTCTGTATCACATAACCACTGTCTTTTAGCTGTTCAAAGATATGAACTTTTCCTTTTATTTCCAATACTTTTCCCTTTATATTTGCAGACTTCCTTCAGATGGCAGCTGCCCATTGCATGGTCCATCCAGTTCCTCCCAGGAATTTCACACTGCCCTGTGTGCTGCTGAATGAGACCTTTTTGAGCCCTTTCTCAGCTGGGAGCTGGTCTGGTTTGAGGAGAGAACTTGGAGCACCCAAATTTAAACCTTTAATGAATGAAGAAAATTTTCTGTGCTGCCTTTGGAGTGCCAGCAACATTGATTGTTCTTTGTACAGAGCAAGCATGCAGGCAAGGAAGTTTATTCCTTCAGAAATAAATCTCTCTGCTCCTCAGAAAATAGGTGGGTTTAGCACTCAAGGGCACACGGAGTTAATTATTCCAACAATATTTAGGGTTTTTTGTTGTTTGGGAGGAGAGGGGTGGGTTGGATTAATGAGAATTCACTTTTATCCTGGGCAGGCAACACAGTGTGGCAAATCCTTCCTTAGGGTGGCAAAATGCTTCCTCAGTGTAGCAAAATGCTTCCTCAGAGTGGTAAAATCCTTCCTCAGTGTGGCAAAATCCTTCCTCATTGTGGCAAAATCCTTCCTCACAGTGGTAAAATGCTTCCTCAGAGTGGTAAAATCCTTCCTCAGAATGTAGTGGAAGATGGAGGAATTGTACAGCAGAGTTTCAAAAGGGGAAAAAAAAAAGTTGGCTGTCTTTCCAGGGGAATTGTGAATAAAATATGGAGCACTGCATAAGAGGACATAAACCCAGATCTTCAAAGGAGTTTAGACAGTGTGAGGAATATTTTAAATATTTTTGATGGATGTGGGCTTTAAACTCCATCAACAGGCAGGGGAGATGGAGAGCAAATGGCATCATTTCTACATGAATTATGAGGCTTTAAATAATAAATGTGCAGTAAATGTCTGTACATGGATTAGGATTTTTTTCCCGAGGTTTTTTTTCTTCTCCTCCTGTCTCTGAGGAGCACGGAGCTGGCATCCTGCTGCCAGGAATCTCCTTGACCTCAGTGGGTAGAATTTCATTTTACAAATCCCCAGCTGAGGCTGTGCCGCTTCCCAGGACACAGCAACCACCATCAGCTTCATTTTTCTTCACCCTGCAGCCTTGTACCTAAATCCAGGTAAAAAATATTCCTTCTTTAATCATGACAGTGCACAACCACGTGGATTGTGAGCCTTGGGAGTGTTTAAGGTGCTCAACTCAGATTATTCATAATTATTTTCCCATCTGTGGTGCAGCCTCACTTTCAGGAATATCTGTTCCTTGTCCTCTCTTTGTAAGCAGCTTCTGTCCAGGTATTTTATTTTGTTTTAATATGGTTCAGAAATGTGTGATCCCTTTCTTTTGTCCAGACTGGAGCTGGAACATAGAATGTTGGATTAGAGGCAGGCTGGACCTGTTGGTTTGTAACCTGCAGCTTTTGAAGCTGGACCTGAGAGCTGACCTGAAGGTGAATCTTTTATACTCTGGGTAAGTACAGGACTTACTGTTAAATCTGTCTGGAAAACTGAAAGCATCTCCTAAAATATCAACATTCCAGCTTCCAGCATGGTGGGAGCTTTAGCTCTGCAGATTTTGCTTTGTCCTGTCTAAAAGTAATCCTAGGTAAGATGGAAAGTTTTTGGTTATTGGAATGAAAAGTGGTTGGAATGGAGAGTCCCCCTTCTCTGTCCTTCCCATGCTTCTTAAAATATTTTAATGAAATCATCACTGACTTCTAAAAGTATCTTTGCTGTTAGAATTTCTTAATTTTAAAGTCTTGGTTCTGCTTTGTATTTTTTTTAACCATAATATTGTCTCTCTTGAAGTAACTGTGGTACTTTACCTGTGATCCAATGGCAAATGCTGCTCTCTTCTCATTGTCACTGTGGTGAATATTGCCTGGAATGCTGAGAGATGGAATCCTCCTGCCTGTGGGATGGGCAGGTCTGGTACACATTGGTTACAAAAAGATCTGTTTGATACCATGAAACCACCCTGTTTTTTTCTGGATTATTGATAGGTTTGAAGAGACACACAGAGACTTCATTTCCTGATGAAACAGGATAAACTGAAATAGTTGAATTAGCTGAATTTATAGAGGAGGACTTCCTGAGCAGCCAGATCTCATTTGGCACAAATCATCCCTGTAGTCAGAGCTGAAACCAAATGTATTATTTAGGAATAAATATGGTTGTTCAGCTGACACAATATTTAAATCCCATCTTGGTGAGGTGGGTTCCCATTTCCAGTGCTCCTCATGACTCTGACTCCTGAAATACCATTCCATGGGTGTTTGTGGGGGAAGCAGCTCTGCCTTTGCTCTGCTCCATCCAGGCTCAGCTGCACAGAAAAAGCTTTGCCAGTGATGCCAGTGCAGAAATCTCTAGATGGAAATTTTTTGGGATGCCACCAGACTGGAGCCCCAGCTGGGCTGAAGAGATTCCTTGTGTTAGGAAGGGAATTCAGTGAGTTCCATGCAATTTAGGAGAGCAGGCCCTGTGGACTCAACAGGGTCTCTGTTTGATTCCTCTTTGCTGCAAAGATGAGAAGCAAAGCAAAACCTTGGAGAACTCATTTCCCTCCCCACATCCCCTACTAATATTTTCCTTTTAGGGCCCCTGTGTTCTGGAGGAGCAGCAAGCGCAAGCATTTCAACCTTTGGGAAGGTGACAGCTTTCCCCGTTGGCTCTCTGATACCTTAGCATTTTATTCCTGAGCCAAAATACCTTGAAAACATTCCCAGTTTTAAAAATATGCATTCCTGGCATGTGTTTCTCCCTGGGAGTCTGGAGATCCAGCCAGGATTCTCACATGCAGGGCAATGCACAAAAATAATGATACAGGAGAATCTACAACAGAAAGCTTGGGTCTCTCACAGCTTTTTTTTTTTTTTTTTTCCTTTTCTTTTCCCCAGCATTGAAAAAGTCTCCTCTTATTTACCACATCCACAGTTTTCCTGCTTGGAAATAGGAGGAATGGGAATGTTCTGTCCTGCCCATGGCAGTGCCCTGTGAGAGGCTGAAGTGAGGGAGAGGATGGGGCTTTGAAAAGGTTACTCCAAAAGAATAGAAAAGAAGATAAAAGGTTATTCCAAAGCTTCATTAGACTAATGGGTTGATTGTATACCAAACATCTTTCCAGCTGTCTGATCCCAGGAATGCTGTAAAGCCCAGGGTTAATTCCAGGAGCTGGAATCTTTAGCCTCAGGGATCCCCTTGGTTTAATTTTGAGCACTGATTATCATTTGCCCTTTGAACTCATGAGGCTGCATTCATATTTTGACTTATTTGAAGTACCTGGGAGGCTCTCCTGCAGTTCTGGGCCTAAATTCCCATGTTTTTTAAGGATAACTCATGCAATCAGTTGTACATTGAGCCTCTCCAGCCAGAGAAAATCAACCTCTCATTGGAGATTGATGAGCTCAGCAGCCCTCAGATCTGCTGCAGCTTCATGGGGCAGCTTCTTCAAATAAGGATTTTTCTAGAGCTACCATTGATCGAAAGAATCCGAGGTGATTGAGCTGTCAGGGTTTGTCTTGGCTTTGCTGCTGGGAGAAATTTGGCCACAAATTATTTGCACTATTAAATTCCCAATCTTGGGAAGGCTTTAGACACTGGATACCTGCAGAATTCCATAAATGTGGGTTTCTGGAAGAGCCTGAACAGTGGAGATGAGGATGAAGAATGCTTTGGGAACTGCTGGTTCTGAAGATTCCGATGGGATATTGGGAAGGAATTGTTCCCTTGGAGGGTGGGGAGGGCCTGGGATAGATTTCCCAGAGAAGCTGTGGCTGCCCCTGGATCCCTGGAAATGTCCAAGGATGGGGCTGGGAGCAGCCTGGGACAGTGGAAAAGGTCCCTGTCCGTGGCAGGGGGTGGGATGGGATTTAAGGTCATTGTACATTCCATGATTATATTATTCCCTGTAATGCTCAATTGTAGCAGGAGCTGGAGGGAACATTGACTTGTTTTGGTATTATTTCAGTGCCTCACGAATGGGAATTAGAAATTCATCTCTTTTGGGAGGGCAGGGAAGGTAAAACAACACTGTGTGCCTAAAAAGATCTGGGAATTCTCTAATGGAATTGTGTTCATTACTTGAAAAGGATTTTTCTAGAGCTACCATTGATCAAAAATGTTGGAAAATATTTATGGGAAAGATCCTGGAAGCCCCAGACAGCTTTGCTCCATCCTTTCCCAGTAAAGGCAGTGCTTGGAAAGGATGTGGGAATAATGTGACAGCAGAGTTACAATGGTGACCCTATTTCACAACCACCTGCTTGGAATGGACCTTTCCTGAAAATTCGGGTGATTTGCCCTAAAAAGAGTTTTACTTTTTCTTTTCAATTGCAAGAACAGGATTGAAATTCAGTCAGGACATTTTGCAGCATCTAATTGAAAGTCTCCCAGTTCCCCATGGGGCCACAGATGAATTTAGCAGGAGAAGCATCACCTTCTGAAGGGGGTTTGAATATAAATATAAAACATTTAGGACTTCCTACATGTTTTTTTCTGAAGTTTTCCAAGGTGTTGGCTAAAAGAACTCTCTGTGACAGGATTTGGGTGGAGGAGCCACTGACCTCTCCTCAGCTTGTGAGGGTTAATAAGTCAGGAGAGGAGGTCTTTAGCATTTTTATTCCTTTATACTGCTTTTTTTTTGGTGCAAACAAGTTCATTTGGATGGTTAAAATTTGAAATAATTATTAGGAATGATGAGGAGCTGGTGTGGTGGTAACCACTTTCCAGATAGATCAGATCAAAGACATGGTTTGAAGAAAAAAATATGTTTTCATGGATTGATTGTGGCTTTTGGAGACCAATAAAATCTGTGAGCAACAGGAGAAGGCAGAAAAGCTTCAAGCAAATTCTGCAAAGTTTTTGAAAGGAAATTCAGGAGAAAACAGCGGAGCCACATCTAGAAAAAACAAATTATTCCAAGTAATTTCAGAGCTCTATGTCTGCCAGATTCCATAATTCCTGTGTCCTAAAGTCTGTGAGTCCTGGTGAGAATTACTCTAGGAATGTCAGGATTGACTGTCTGGGGCATTAATAAATGTAAACCATACCTTGACATGGACCTGCTTGGGGTTGTTCCTGCAGAGCACAGGAGCTGGGAGGGCAGGGCTGCCCAAATTCCATGGTTTTCCAGCTTCAGAGCATCCCAAGATGCAGAAAAATCAGTGAGGGATGAGGCCAGTGGGGCTGGGGTGATCCAGGAGTGGTTCCCTGCAGTCCCAGCCTGAGCTCTTCCCATCCTCCGTAATTCTCCTCAGTTTTTTGCCCTTTTCCTCTCTAAGCAGGGCAGGATATGGAAATGGAATTGGTGAATCATGGCCGGTTGCCTGTGCTCTGCTCTCAGATAAATGGAGCAGATAACAAATGGACTAAACCCAAAAAATAAAGCGGCAGATCTCGTCCTTCCCTCTCCTCCAATGCAGGGATCTCTGCCCTGCCTGAATCCAAGTGTTCCAGTGACTCATGCCAGCTAGAAAACCATTGGAAAAATGTACTGAAAGGCTCTTATTCCATGAATTTCCATTTCTTTCTCTGAATTAGTAAAACAAAACTGGAGAGAAGTACTTCCAAAATCACTTCAGAACAATTCCAAATAGGAGTTTTTTGGTTTTTTTTTTTTGGGGAGGGCCTGGGATAGATTTCCCAGAGAAGCTGTGGCTGCCCCTGGATCCCTGGAAATGTCCAAGGATGGGGCTGGGAGCAGCCTGGGACAGTGGAAAAGGTCCCTGTCCGTGGCAGGGGGTGGGATGGGATTTAAGGTCATTGTACATTCCATGATTATATTATTCCCTGTAATGCTCAATTGTAGCAGGAGCTGGAGGGAACATTGACTTGTTTTGGTATTATTTCAGTGCCTCACGAATGGGAATTAGAAATTCATCTCTTTTGGGAGGGCAGGGAAGGTAAAACAACACTGTGTGCCTAAAAAGATCTGGGAATTCTCTAATGGAATTGTGTTCATTACTTGAAAAGCATTTCAAAAGGGAGAAGCAGCAAAGTTAAAGTGATTGGTTACAATTATTATTTTTTAAATTAATAATTTTTTTTTTTTTTATAAATAAACCATATCCAGATGGCCACACCTATTGAGGTACAGAAAACTCTTTTGTTTCCTGGTTTGTTTTTCCCCCCTGCAGGTCAGAGCTGTCCCTGGGGGCTGCATCCACGAGCTCTCTGCAGGGCTCAGTGAGGGTGGCTCCGTGTGACTGCAGGGACCAGGCCACCTGCCAGTGCCTGGTGGCCACCCCGAGCCTCAACCACACCTACCTGCTGTGGCTGGAGATGGTGGCAGCTGGCACAGCCCTGGGGACACCGCTGATGGCCCTGCAGCCCACGGACATTGGTGAGCATGGCTGAACCCCCTGAACATGGAAAACTGAGCCAAGGGGTCGAGCTGGGAATGCAGCTAAGAGAGGGAAAATTGTGTATTTTAATTAAGAGCTTCAATGATTCAAGGGGTTAAGGTAGAAGTGTAGTTAGCAAAGGTCATATATTGAGTAGAGCTTAACAAGGAAATTAATTGATTCCAGGTGGGGATAACTGAAACAAGGTTGGGAATGACAGGTGATGGATGAATATTGAAAAAGTGCAAGAGCCATAAATACAAGTGGCTTCTAAGAGTGAGAGGAGGTTTGGACTGCGAGCAGCAGGCCAAGGAGCCCTGGCAGCTTGACATGGGTGAGGAGTTTACCATGGGGAAGAGGTCTTACTTCCTCTTCAAAGGAAGTAAGTCAGAACTTACGGTTCTGAAATGGTTCAGAGCCATTTCTTTGGGTTCTGATCCATTTCAGAGCCCACTGCCCATGGTGGGCTCTTCTGACCCATCTCAGAGCCCACCAACCCAATTAAAGAGGACAATTGCACAGCCCTAATGGACATGCAGCTAATTGTAATACAAAGTGAGAGGGTTAATGATTATGTAATAGGTGTCCTGGAAACCATCTGAATATGTAAAACCTTTTTGGATAAATAGAGAGTAGGAGTTTGGGACACCTCACACATGTCTTTGGGAGGTTACTCCCCAGGTGTCCAGCACTGTGATAAATAAAACCTCTTTTCAGCACTGTGATAAATACACCCTTTTGTCTGCACTGTAATAAATGTACCCTCTTGTCAGCACTGTAATAAATGTACCCTCCTTTCAGCTTTAATTAGTTGAAGAATCATCTGTCCATGCTTTAAAACAGCAGCAGGATGGCTCTGCTGGGAAAGGGGGCACAGACAGGGCAGGAAAAGCTCCCTAATCCCTGTCTGGGCTCCAGTGCAAACCACACTGAGCACAGCCCAAGCACTCAAAAATTGCTTATTTCTCATTTTTTCCTTTCCAATCAGAACCTCTCTGTGCACAAGACGGGCCCAGTGGTGGAGCTTGTTGCTGAGGGCTTCAAATAAATTTAAAAAGCTGTTCCCAAAGTTGCTTAGCAAGAAATCCCACCCATTTTCCCACCAGCTCTCTGATCCTGATGTTTTCTTCCTCACCCATGCAACCCCAAGCTGGAAAACATTCCAGTGTGTTTGATCAAGCTCAAACTCTCCTGACATGATGAATTTGATATGTGTTGCTATCCAGCGTGCCCAGTTATTACAGATTTTGGCAGATTTCATATAGGCAGGAGCTGACAGCTGCAGGGGAAAAAAATTAAAGTTTTATGAACATCTTATTAACTTAAAATCTTAGGAATTTTATGAACTTCCTCCGAACTGATGTGCTCTGCAGACAGAACCAGTTAAAATCTCTGGGTGGGCTGGTTTGGAAGATGAGAGGTGGCATTTTTCATCCTGCTGCTTTGAAATGATGCTGCAGGAAAAAATTAAAAATTCAGGCTGGAGTCTGCCAGTATTTAAAAATGACACAATGAGTTAAGCTCTGCTTAGTGAAGCATGTTTTAAAAATGCACAATATTAATATATGTTCTGCCAAGATTTAGCTCAATTAAAACTATTTCGAATGTAAAACTCTGAGTGCTTGTGCCACGTGGATTTTATTTGCTGATAGTGGAGCAGGTGGCATCACAACCATCATTATCTGTGGGATCTGATTCAGGGAAATGTGGTGGCAAAGCCAGTCAGTTTTATTTGCCTCCTCCCCAATCACTCCCTGCTGGCCTTCCTGAAGTTAATTGCTTTGAGATGGTCTAGAAGTAGAAATTAAATAAAATCTGACTTGGTGTGGTAGGTCTGAAAATTATAAGAGAATTTTGATATAAATAATTAAATAAAATCTGACTTGGTGTGGTGGATTTATACTGAAAGTAATTAAAGATATTTGATATAACTGAGTGACATTCCAGTAACGCACTTAAATGGGACCCTTGGAGAGCTGGACCCCAGAGCAGATGGAATTTGAAGGGAACATTTGCCCACTGCCCAGGATTTCTGGGAATGTTTTCCCTTCTGCACGTGATGCTCACCCTGCAGTGGTTTGGAGCAGGGTTTTACTCTTCCATGGGCAGAACTTGGCTGTGAACAAGGACAGGGCCAGCCAAGGTCTCAGTACCAGGGAAAAGCAGGGCCTTGGTTCCTTGGCATTGTCCAAGGAATGGAATCCTGGGGATTTCCCACCCAGAGCTCCCTTCATCCCCATGGGAATATCCAAACTCTCCGTTTTCACTCTCCTGGACACCTTCTTTCACAGCCATAATCCCTGTGGAAGGATGGGAATATTTAGGAAATCCCTGTGTACGCTGTAAGGAGCAAATTGATTTTCTTAGCATTCCCATCCCTCTCCTCCTCATTCCCTCTTCCCAGCAAGGCAGGTAAGCCAGGGCTTGGCTACTGGGAAAAGCTGTGGCCTGAGGGAAGAAATTCCTGCAGGTTTAAGGGAAATGGGAGGTCAAACACATCAATTTCTTGATGACTGCAACAGTACCAGAGTGACTTTTCCAGGGATATTACACAACACTGCCATGCAGTAGAGCAGCTCTTGAAAACTGAGTTTAAGAGAACTGAGTTTAAGGCCTGGATTGTGAAAACCCAGTAAAACCCAGCAGCCCTGGAGGAAGCTGGGGCTAACCTGTGGATGAATTTGTGTGCAGTGAAGCCTGAGGCCCCGGTGAAGCTGCACCTGGAGCTGGCTGAGAGGGGCCAGGTGAAGCTCTGCTGGTCCAGCCCTGCCCCGCTGCCCTTCCCTCTGCAGCACCAAGTGAGGATCTCTGCTCCTCCGGGACACGGGGACAGCCAGGTGAGGCAGCTCCGTGCCTCCGGGGCTGGGGCATTCCCAAATCCCAGCATTCCCACCACTCTCCTTGGCCTTGGACTGGGAGTGTGCCTGATCTGGTGGAGCTGGGCTTAGCTTGCTGCTGTTTCCTGGAGAAGCTGGGCTTAGCTCGCTGCCTTTTCCTGGAGAAGCTGGGCTTAGCTCGCTGCTGTTCCCTGGAGAAGCTGGGCTTAGCTCGCTGCTGTTTCCTGGAGAAGCTGGGCTTAGCTCGCTGCTGTTTCCTGGAGAAGCTGAGCTTAGCTCTCTGCCTTTTCCTGGAGAAGCTGGGCTTAGCTCGCTGCTTTTTCCTGGGGAAGCTGGGCTTAGCTCGCTGCTGTTTCCTGGAGAAGCTGGGCTTAGCTCGCTGCTGTTTCCTGGAGAAGCTGGGCTTGGCTCGCTGCTTTTTCCTGGAGAAGCTGGGCTTGGCTCGCTGCTTTTTCCTGGAGAAGCTGGGCTTGGCTCGCTGCCTTTTCCTGGAGAAGCTGGGCTTGGCTCGCTGCCTTTTCCTGGAGAAGCTGGGCTTGGCTCGCTGCTTTTTCCTGGAGAAGCTGGGCTTGGCTCGCTGCCTTTTCCTGGAGAAGCTGGGCTTGGCTCGCTGCTTTTTCCTGGAGAAGCTGGGCTTGGCTCGCTGCTGTTTCCTGGAGAAGCTGGATTTTACATCTGTCCCCACTGAGAGAAGCTCCATCTCCTGCTGGCTCTCACAAACAAACTCCCATTTTTCTCCTTGGGTGAAATCTTGGATTCTGTGAAGTCTAAATCCATTTTCTTTCAGCATTCTATATGTTCTGTAACTCATTTGTGTTTAATATTTATAAGTTTTATTATAAATAAGGGTTTTTTTCTCTTCCTACCACGCAGGTGGCTTTGGAATAACAAGCAGCTGTTAATTAGCAACCCATAATGAAACAACTTGTTTTCCACAGAGATATATAACTTCCAGCAGTCTCAAATTGACACTAAATTTAAAGAAGAAAGATTTTTAACCCAGCTTGCTACCTAAAAACATAGAAAATTCTTGTGTAGAATATGAGGATGTTATCTCCTGTCTCTTAAGGAACAAATGTATTTGCTCAGCACTCCCATCCTTCTTAAAAACTGAGTAGAAAGAGAAGGCAGGAAAGTGAATTCAGGGAATTCTGACTCCATACAATTTATTTATGTTCCTTCTGTCTCTTTTCCTCTTTCATTTTACAACAATAACGGATTTGGACAATCCAGCAGATGCTTCAGGTTGCCCTGGAAAGCTCTGTGGCCGTGGACAATGCCCTGCTGGACTCTCCGTCCTCAGTGCAAGTGAGGAGCAGGAATCTCCGTGGTCCAGGCTTCTGGAGTGACTGGAGCACACCCTACAACCTCACTTTGGGAGGTAGGACACCTGCAGGGTTTGGGGGATAAAGCTGATTTTCCGGCTGGTTTTGTGGGTTTTGTGTTGGAAATTGAGTTGGGATGAGAAATCCTGTGGGAGTTTTTCCTGCCTGAGGCTCAGCTCCCTCCCTGTGCCAGGCTGGCACTAGGAACTCTGGAGAGCCCACCTCTGGGGCTGGCACTCCCTCAGCACCACCTGCCCAGACCCACAAAAAACTCTTTTCCTCAGAGCTTTTCCATTACCAATTCCAGTTGGCAGCCCTGAACCTCCCCTCAATTCAGGATTTTTCTCCTGATGCTTTCTCTCACTTCTGGTTTTGGTTCTGTAGCTGAACTGAAGGCCCAGAGCAAAATCAAATGTGCTTTTTATTTACAAACCAGTGCAGCCTGGTTTGTAATGCTGAGCCCGGTGCAAAGCTGACTTTCTGATTATTTTGTTGTATTTTTCCATGCTCTGCTCAGAATTCCCTGGGAATATTTTGGTCTGTGCTGCCACAGGAATTCTCTGAACTCTTTATATAGGCACCTACACCAGAGAAAGAGCTACACCTTGGAGAAAGAGCTTTTTTCCTAAAGCTGCTTTACTGCCTGCAAAAGGGAAATCTGGGGCAAATCCTAAAAATCCCTGCCTGGTTCCTCAGAAGGGGAAGCAAACCTGACCTTTAAAGGATTTAATGCTGGTTTTGGGGTGTGCTATGCAAAGCT
Source organism: Pyrgilauda ruficollis (assembly GCF_017590135.1). Classification (NCBI taxonomy): domain Eukaryota; kingdom Metazoa; phylum Chordata; class Aves; order Passeriformes; family Passeridae; genus Pyrgilauda; species Pyrgilauda ruficollis. The sequence continues at coordinate 18,081,068 of NW_024527710.1, forward strand.
CCATTCCAGCTCCACCTGTATCTTCCTTGAATCCCTGACTGATGGGGGCTGAGTTCAAACTTCTTTAAATCCTTGGAAAAATTCAGTGTATTTGAGCCTGCATTGGGCCACTGCTACAATTTGCTGTTAGTTTCAGTGCAAAACCCGTTTTTGGGACTTCAATCTCCTGCTGACTTCAGGAGGAGGAGGAACAGCAGCTCCTGGAAAGATGGATTCGTTTTATTTTGTTCCCCTTGTGTTGCTTGCACTGCACCCTCCAGGGATTTTCTGCTCTTTTCATTCAGATTTGCCTGGGGATATTAAAGATTATTTAAATCAGAGTTTAGAAACCTCAGGTGTGGAGGGAGACAGACCAAGGCCCATTTCTGCTCCTGTTCTTAGTGGTTAAGAAGTAGGAAAGTTAGAAAAACAACTGGATGATGATATTATTATTATTATTTTCCATTAACAAATGTTTTTATGGTTTTTTTGTTCCATTTTCAATTTCAATGGATTTCTCCCCGCCCTGCTTTTTCCTTGTGTGTAACCTGTGGATATTAAAGATTATTTTAATCAGAATTTAGAAACTTTTGGTATGGAGGGAGGCGGTCCAAGGCTCATTTCTGCATCTGTAGTAGTAGTAGTAGTAATAATAATAATAATAATAATAATAATAATAATAATTTATTATTATCTTTAATTTATTTTATTTATTATTTATTTATTATTATTCATTATTTATTTTAAAATAACTATTAATTAGTTTATAATTATTATAATAATATTTCAATATTATAACACATAACAATATAATATTATACTATTATATAATGATATAATAATATAATAATATAATTATAATTATAATTATAATGTAATATATAATTATAATTATAATTATAATTATAATTATAATGTAATATATAATTATAATTATAATTATAATTATTGTATTAATTTAGTAATACTAAATTATTATAATAATTATAATAACAACAACAATAATTATTATAATGGTGATGATGATGATTATTATCATTATCATGAAATTATTTTTGTAAATTATTATTTTATTGACAAACCCTTTTACATTTTTTTGGTTCCATTTCTACTTCCAATGGACCTTTCCCCCTTTTTTCCCCCAGCTCCAGTGCTGTACTTCCCCGCCCGGAGCCTGAGCCGCGCTGGCTCCAGCCCGTCCTTCCTGTGCCTCTTCAGGAACGTGTCGCGGGCGGTGGCGGCCCGGGAGCTGGTGTGGTGGCTGAACCTGGCCGAGCCCGTGCCCGCCAGCCAGTACTCCGTGCTGGGCAGCCGTGTCAGCAGGGTGACCCTGCCCAACGTGAGAGCCACCCGGCCCAGGGGGAGCTTCCTCTACAGCGCCCTGTACTGCTGCCACCGCGGCGGGCAGTGCCACCACGGCTACGCCGAGTTCTACGTAGTAGGTGAGGCCCAGGGCAGTTCCCGTTCTCCTCTGGGCATTTCCCATTCTCCACTGGGCATTGGCATAGCAAGGATGGAATATTCCCAATTAAAATTCCCGTATCCCCCTTGGCTTTTTGGTTTTTTCCTTTTTTTTTTGTTGTTGATATGCCCAATTCTACGTAGTAGGTGAGGCTCCAGGGCATTTCCCATTCTCCACTGGGCATTGGCATAGCGAGGATGGAATATTCCCATTTAAAATACACTTATTGCCCTTGGCTTTTTGGTTTTTTCCTTTTTTTTGTTTTTGGTATGCCGAATTCTATGTAGTAGGTGAGGCCCAGGGCAGTTCCCGTTCTCCTCTGGGCATTTCCCATTCTCCACTGGGCATTGGCATAGCGAGGATGGAATATTCCCATTTAAAATACACTTATTGCCCTTGGCTTTTTGGTTTTTTCCTTTTTTTTGTTTTTGGTATGCCGAATTCTATGTAGTAGGTGAGGCCCAGGGCATTTCCCATTCTCCACTGGGCATTGGCATAGCGAGGATGGAATATTCCCATTTAAAATACACTTATTGCCCTTGGCTTTTTGGTTTTTTCCTTTTTTTTGTTTTTGGTATGCCGAATTCTATGTAGTAGGTGAGGCCCAGGGCATTTCCCATTCTCCACTGGGCATTGGCATAGCGAGGATGGAATATTCCCATTTAAAATACACTTATTGCCCTTGGCTTTTTGGTCTTTTCCTTTTTTTTTGTCTTTGATATGCCGAATCCTACGTAGTAGGTGAGACTCCAGGGCATTTCCCATTCTCCTTTGTCATAGCAAGGATGGAATATTCCCATTTAAAAGGCACTTATTGACCTTGGCTTTTTGGTTTTTCCTTCTTTTTTGTCTTTGATATGCCGAATTCTACGTAGTAGGTGAGGCTCCAGGGCAGTTCCTGTTCTCCTCTGGGCATTGGCATAGCAAGGATGGAATATTCCCAATTAAAATGCACATATCACCCTTGGCTTTTTGGTCTTTTCCTTTTTTTTTGTCTTTGATATGCCGAGTTCTACGTAGTAGGTGAGGCCCAGGGCATTTCCCATTCCCCTCTGGGCATTTCCCATTCTCCTCTGGGCATTGGCATAGCAAGGATGGAATATTCCCAATTAAAATGCACATATCACCCTTGGCTTTTTGGTCTTTTCCTTTTTTTTTGTCTTTGATATGCCGAGTTCTACGTAGTAGGTGAGGCCCAGGGCATTTCCCATTCTCCTTTGGGTGTTGTCATAGTAAGGATAGAATATTCCCATTTAAAATACACTTATTGCCTTTGGCTTTTTTTTTTTTTCCTTTTTTTTTTTTGTTCTTATTGTTTTTGGGGTGTTTGTTTGTGGGTTTTGTTGGTTTTTTCCTTTTTTTTTGTTGTTGTTGTTCTTTTTGTTATTGTTTTTGGAGTGTTTGTTTGTGGGTTTTTGTGGTTTTTTGTTTGTTTCTTTTTTGGGTTTTGGATTTTTTTTGGTTTTTTTTGTTGGGTGTTTTGGGTTTTTTGTTTTTGTTTCATTTTGTGTCGGAATTTGAAATGTAGGGAATTCTCAGAACTTCAGGTTTATAAGTCAAATCTCAGAATTAAACACAAGATTTGATCTGAGGCTTTGGAAAAAAATTCTAAACTTAAGTGTTAGAAGCGAGGATGTGGATTTATAGTTTAAAGACATGCTAAGTAAGGTTTAGAGTTTTGGAGTTTAGGATATGGAAAAAATAAAAGTAGTTATAAAGGTAAACAAGAAATTTAGAGTGCAGTACTGTAAGTTTGTGTGTTATAATAAGATTAGTTAAGAAAGCTTACACTGTAGCATGAGTCTATGAGACAAAGCATTTAAAGATTGAGTTAAAACCATAAATATTTTGGTTAATATTGTTTTATTAGTTAATAACTCCTTAAAAAGTCTTGTAACTAAGCGATGTGTGACTTTTTAAACTGTGCTGTAAGGATGTGAGCTGAACTCACTTTTCTTACTTATGTGGAAGATAAAAAAAATAAACCACATCATCAAAACCAGTTCAAAACTCCCATCTCAAATTACATCAAAAATTCCTCACTGCTTTTTGTTTTTTTGTTATTTTTTTTTTTAGCAACCATTGTGTCTTTTTAATTAAGCTTTTCATGTCTTTTAATTAGACATGGATTTTAATATCTCCTGTGAGACTGATGGATACCTGACTAAAATGACTTGCAGGTGGTCTGCAAACCCAACCACCTTGCTCCTGGGGACTCTGCAGTTAAGATATCACAGGTATGGATTAAATTAAATTAAAAGAGAATTAAAATCTCTTTTTATGTTTGGAAAGCACTGCTCAAAATATTTTAGTATCAAAGAATTCTGGAGAAATGTAATTATAGAACTAACAGATTCTTTAGTCTGTGTGCAGGAAGGGAACCAGAGATAGCTGAGTATGGAACAGATTTATGAGGTTTTTCAGCATTTTTCAACCTTTTTGGGAGCCAGTTCTCTTCAAGAAGATTTCTTGGATCAGTTAAAAAGTTATTCCAGTTGCTCCTGCCTACAAGTTGTAAGGAAATAAGGGAAAAGCCCATTCCCAGTGGGAATGTGTGGCCTGGGGGAGCTGTAGAATCCCTGTCCTTGGAGCCTCTCAGGTCCTGCAGCTCCATCTGGTCTGAATTTAACTCTGCTCTAAGTCTGAGATGGGACTTGAGACCTCCTGAGGTCTCCACTCAGTCTTTGATTTTTCTATAATTCTGTATCTTTTTTCTTTTCTACATACACACAGGTTAAAATAGAGGCTGAAACAAACTCATTCCAAGGTGGGAAAAAAGTCTTGCTTGGAGAACCAGACCTTAGCTTGTGAAGGGAATGTTGCTTTGTGAAGGCAGCAGCAGGGACTGCAGCAATTCCCAGAATCCCACTCTGGTTTGGGTTGGGAGGGACCTCAAAGCTCATCCCATTCCATGCCTGATATGTTGAGGGTTTCCACTCAGACAGACAGACAGACAGCTCTTCCTGAGGCAAAAAATCCATAATTTTACTGCTCTGCTGGGCTGGAGATGCAGAAATTTTGGCAAACAGCTTCCATCAGCCCTGCCTAATCCTTTGGAAAGGCAGCCTGTCTTCTCTGGTGGAGTTCTGAATGATCCTGGTGCCCAGGTGAATATTTCCCAGGGTTTTGTGGACTGAAGGAATAACTGGAATGCTGGAAAGTTCAAGTGGAGCCTTTTGGGGCAGGATTAATGCCTGGCTGAGTGCTGAGCTAGCTCTTGTTTACTCTGCCTTCACAAATATGAGTCTAATGAGTGCACTGCTGGGCAGGGAGCTGGGAATAAACCCCATGCTGCTCATCGTGGCTTTTATTCCCACTTCCTCACTGTTCAGGTTTAGCTAAAAATGTAATTTTCTAGTAGGAGGTGATAATGTGGAGATTTGTTCATGTTCCTGCAAGATCAAACAGTGACATTACCACTGCCTGCAAATCCTTCCCAGATGCTGCTGATCCTTCTTTTTGTTCTGGTTTTTGTGGTTATTTGTTCAGAGTAAGACCTGAGAGAGGGAAATGCAATAAAATTCCTGCTGCTGTTCCCTTTAGGAGCTGGAGTGCAGCACTGCTGTGCTGATGCTCCGGCTGCGGGGTTTTGTTTTGCTTGGGCTGTTCCTACATCTTCCTCTGCAGGCAGTGAGAAACAGCTCCAGAGGGATCATCCTGAGGGAGCAGGGAATGCTCCAATGCCAGCCTCCAAAGCATCAGGCACTGCTTTAATCCTGGGGACACAAAGAGGGAACTCCAACCCAGTGTAACTCTGGTGGTTCCTCTGAGGAACTCACGCCCCCTCCAGCCCCTCTCCTCACAAGTCTGAGGAGAAAGCTGAAAAATTCCCACTCCAAGGATTTACCCAGTTACATTTTGTCCAGAATCCAGAACCTTCTCTTGCCAGGTGTGATAACTGGACATGGGATTTTTAATTCAGAGTTAATGTTTTGATGGGATTTCCATCTCCTGGAGACCTCAGTGGGTCTCTGCAGCAGCTTCCTCCTGGTTGCCAGTTGGGATTTTGGAAGTCATTCCTGACTGGAGTAGATTCTTGGCAGATTTGCCTTGCTGTGTTCATTGCCAATCCCTAAAATCCCACAATTGATGAGGATTTGGAGCTGCCTTCTCTTGTTGTACCTGCTGCTTTTGTTGTTTGTCCTGCTTTTTCCAGAGCCAAAGCTTTGAGGAGTGACACTGAAATGTTTTTTATCCCTTCAGTGCAGATCCACGTTCAAGATCCAAATAATCCTCAAAATCCCAGGCCATTTGCAGTGCCTCCATTCCTTTTAATTCCCTCCAGATTTACACTTGCAATGTATCAGCTGAATGTGGTTTGGTTTTTTCCCCTCTTTTAAGGAGCCAGATTTACTGCTCTGACTTTCCAAGGCCGTCTCCAGACTCAGAGGTGAAAGAATGCCTTTTGCAGAGGAACCATTCCTACGAGTGCACATTCCAGCCCATTTTCCTCTTGTCTGGATATACCCTGTGGATAGAGTTTAAACACTTCCTGGGAACCCTGGAATCCTCCCCAGTTTGTGTCATCCCAGCAGATGTGGGTAGGTCAAGATCCATGAATCTCTCTTCCTTTGTGACCCTGGATTTTTAAATGGTGTAGGGAAAGAATTTTTCCACAGGTTTTCAATAAAAACATGAGAGTTTTGATATTACCTTAAAGAAAAATTGGTTTAAGTGTTATTTCCATACAGGATTTTAAATGAAACATCCATTTCTGCCTGTTATTCTCTGTACAGAAAATGCAAGTGTTATATTGCAAATATAATGAAGCTCATTTTTAAGGTTTTGGTTATTTAATTTTTCAGATTGATTTGTCTTCAATTAATTAGTTTATACTCCAGTATTATTTGCACAGTTGGTTTTTATTATTTTTTAAATTGATTTATGTATTTATTTATTTATTATTATTATTATTATTTGCACAGTGTGATGTTTACACAGTTAAAAACCCATTAAAATCATGGGGACTGTCCCTGCTCTTCCATGCTGCTGCAGCATTTTGTGACACTGAATTTCAGAGCACTGAAATTTGGATAAAAACAAGAGGCAGGAGCAGTGTTTGGGTGTTTTGAAAACTCCAAAATGTGCAAATCACCTTTTCTTACCTGCTTTGCGACAAAGAATTCACTGGGTATTTTTTGGAAACAAATGTGAACATGGGTGAGAGCAAACAAGGCAGCTGGATCCCAGAGGTGCTACATGAAATAAATTCCAGCTGTTCCCATGCCTGACCACCCTTCCCATGGAGAAACTTTCCCAAATATCCAACCTGAACCTCAACATTTATTGCCAGGCTCTGTCTTTTGTTCTTTATCCCAGGGCAGGTGGCAAGTGCCAGCACAAAATAATCTGCCGTGCTTTAAATGAAAATGAAAATGAAATACCTGGAAACATTCCCGTGGATTCTGCGTTTCCAGTCCTGCTTTCCCTGGAATAGCAGAGGCCTTGTGTTACCCACCACCCTCAGGACAAGGAGAAGCCATCCATGCTTTGATTTATTGGGAAGTGCCAGTGCAGACGTTGCAGTCATTTTTTAATTTTTCCATTTTCCAGTGAAGCCTCTGCCCCCTTCCAATGTGGGAGCTGAACTCACCAGGAACGCGGGGCTGCTGAACGTGAGCTGGACCCCGCCTGTCTTTGCCAGCAGGGATCTGACATTCCAGATCCGCTGGAATTCAGGGAGCAGGGAGGAGAGTCCATGGCAGGTATGTCTGTTCCATCTGGCCTGGAGCAGGGGTCATTGCATTGCTGTAGTGTGGAGCTGGTTTTTATGGAATCTGTCCATGGGGGAAATCACAAAATGCAAAAGCATTTGCAGTGTCCACAAAGGAATTTTCCTCACAATCCCGCTTCCTCATGGGATTAATTTTCAGGAATTTTGACTCTTAAGAGCTGCCTAAACATCCCTTCATCCTCACTGTGACTGTTTTGCCTTCTGTGCCAGCTCTATGAAGTCCCACAGCCCGCAGGCAGCTGGGCTGTGATCCAGGTGGAGCAGCTTTGTGTGGAGTACGTGGTGCAGGTGCGCTGCAGGGAGCTGGAAGGATCCGGGTACTGGAGCGACTGGAGCACAGCAGCCCAAACCCTCCTTCAGGACATCAGAGGTCTGTGCTTCCAGGGACATCCTCAGGGCTGGGACTTGCCACACTCAGCTGGGACTGTCCCTCCCAAATTGTTGTTTTGCAGCTCCCTTGCGAGGCCCGGAATTTTGGAGGATCGTTTCTGAGGATCCAGCAAGGAAGCAGAGGAATGTTACACTCCTGTGGAAGGTGGGAGCAGCTGCATTTGGGGCTTTCCCTGTGATCCTAAAACCAGGTGGGATTGCCAGAAGGGGAGTCTGACAGGCACATGAGGCTTGTGGGAATTGGGATTTGCCTTTTTCTGTGCTCCTGATAATGGCTTGGCTCATCCTAGAGGCAAGAGGTGAATCCTGGTGGGAATTCTTGGATAAAATGGGAGATGGTTTTGTCTTCTTTGCCTTAAAATGTTAATGCAGGACAGGAAAAAATTCCTCAGTGCCCATTCCTGTTTGTTCATATGCTGCTCTGGGGTTTGAACCCTGAAAAATGTGTAAATTAGGGAATTGCTGTGGGAATCTGAAAGTTTGGCTCTCCTTGTCCTTCACTTCCCTTTGCTGGGAGGAGAGGGAATGAGAGTCAGCCTTTAAAAGGATTCCAGTCCTTGGAGAAAAAGACAGCAGCCAGAATCTCTTTATTGGGTCCTGTTTTCTTAAAATTGGAGCTGCCCAAACAGCCTTTGCTCTGGGAATCAGGGATGGAATTCAGGAATTAATGCCCATGAATGAATTGCTGCAGCCCCTGATGCAGAGTGACTCGTTGTGCAGCGTGAGCAGATACATCATAAAGCACCAGACCCCAGGGAACACCTCCTGGGAGGAGTTTGTGGATCATGGCACCAGCTGGACTTTCCCATGGATGGAGCCAACCCACACCATCACCATCTTAGCCATGAACTCAGTTGGAATTTCTGCAATTAATTCCGACTTAACTCTATCCCAGCAAATGAGCACAGGTAAGAGCAGCAGTGAGGGGGATGTGGGAAATGCCAGGAGTCCTGGTGATGTTCATGGGGAAAGCTTTCTTTGGGATAAAATTCCCTCCATTGGAATAAGGAATGTTTTATGGGGATACATTCAGCACCAACAGAGCTGTTGGAAAACTCAGATTTCCTTCATGAAAATCCTGTGATTTTTGGGATAGGAAAAAAAGTTGTCACTGGGCTGTCTTCATTAATAAAATATAAAGTAATTAATCAAAGAAAAACAAAATCCTGCTGGAGAACTGATCTTTCATCTCCTTTGTTTTGGGAACACCCAGTGTTCCTGCTGGAGAATGTTTTGTTGTCTCCAAAATGAGATGTGGTCGTGTTTTGGGCTGCCAGGGTACAGAATCCTCAGACTTCCTGAGCAGCAATTCCTGCTCAACTTCCTGAGCAAATTCCTGGATTTGGCTGCACTCTGCTTAATTTATTTCTGAGAATTCAGGAATTTTTAATTTTTCGGTTAAGGATAATTAAGGAATTGCAGGTAAGATCTGGGATTTTTGATGTCTGCAAGAAACTTGATCTGTTTGTGCTTGGGACTGGTTTAGTGTAACCCAAATTTTTGGTGGCTTGAAGAAAAAACCTCTCTGCTGAATTATTATCTGGCTTTATTATTCAAAAGGCAATTAAAGTGATAGAGTGGTGACACTTTAGCAGTTTATGGAATGTGGATTCCAGGTGTTTTCCCTGTTTCCCCAGTGGATGCTGTGCAATCCCTGAGTGCTTACCTGGTGAACAGCACCTGTGTGGTTCTGGTTTGGAGTCTCTCCCCCCAAATCCCTGGGATAAAATCCTTTGTGATTGAGTGGAGGAACCTGAACAAAGAGGAGCAGGTGAAATGGCTGCGAGTTCCTCCAAATCTCAGGAAATATTTCATTTATGGTGAGTGTGTGCTTGAAAATATAATTTGTGCTGTTAATTGGTGTGGAACAGAAAAATGTGGAATTTCTGAGCTCTGAGCCCTTTTCCCCCTCTGTGTTTCTAATCACATTTATTGACCAATAAACCAAATTTTGATGCTCATTAGAGGATTGCCTGTTGTATTAATAATCACTTTAAGCTCTGGAGTGAGTTCATTTTGTGGCAACACAATAAAATTAGTTCTGGAATATTGAACACGCCAGCTAATTATTCAAATGAATATCTGCATTTCCTTTGCATTTTGACTTTACTCCTGGAAATTATCACAGGAGCTCCATAAGGTGTTCATTCCATGACAGAATAATGCTGGAATAATAGCTTGAGTCTTGGATTTTGAAGTAGGGATCTGTAAAAGATGGATCCATTATTGCCCTCTCTGGGCTGATCTGAGCTCTGATCTGTGCCCAGAGGCTCTGTGGAGGGGATTATTTAAAAACTGGATGATAGTGGGTTCCAAAGGCTGATTTTCCCTTTGCAGATCACTTTATCCTGATTGAGAAGTACCAGTTCAGCCTCTACCCTGTGTTTGCTGGAGGAGTTGGCAAAGCCAGAGCCACGGATCAGTTTGCCAAAGGTGACTGACAGGAGCTTTTCCCCTGTTTTCTATGAAGTAAAAGTGATCTTGGGAAAAAAAAAAAAAAAAAAAGAAGAAAAAAAAAAAAGTGGTAATAAAGTCACTGTAATGTACCTACAAACAGTGAACAGCTTTAATTTGAAAACTCTCTGTGGGCTGAGCTGAGGGATTAAACTCCTATTTAAATAATTCCTTTTTGTCTGTTTATTCCCAAGGGAAAGGTTTGTCCATGTGCAATAAAACTGTTGCTCAAGGTTATTTCCCCATCTAAGCTGTTGTTTCTACTGTTTGTTATTTCCCTGTTGCCAACTATTTGCTCCCAGACAAATCACTTTGCTGCATTAATAGCTGAACTCCTTTATTTCCAGGGGGATTTGAACCTGGGAATACTGGCAGCCTCCACGTGGTTCTTCCCATTGTTTTCTCCACCTCAGTTCTGCTGCTGGGAGCGTTGCTGGTTTCACACCAAAGGTACCTTGTTCCTGCCACCCAAACTCCAGCTGCACTGGGGCCACTCTGCTGAACTGGTGTCACAGAATCCCAAACTGGTTTGGGTTGGGAGGGACCTTAAAGCCCATCCAGGGCCCCCCCAGGGACACCTCCCACTGTCCCAGGTGCTCCAGCCCCAGTGTCCAGCCTGGCCTTGGGCACTGCCAGGGATCCAGGGGCAGCCACAGCTGCTCTGGGAATCTCTGGGGCTCTTCCCAGCCCCTCCCCACCCTCCCAGCCAGGAATTCCTTCCCAATCTCCATCTAAATCCCCCTTTTCCAGCTTACAGCCATTCCCTGTGTCTTATCCCTCCAGCCCTTGTCCCCAGTCCCTCTCCAGCTCCCCTGGACCCTTTTAAGCCCTGTGGCTTGTGGGCATTCAGCACAGACTGCACCCTTTATATTTTGCCAAACTGCCACCTGGAATGTCCCTTCTTTATGGTTTGGGTTAAATTTGGGCCATTTCTCATCTCTCCATTGATTATTCCATGGCCATAGTGCTGTGGATAAATGAAATGGCAGAGATTCCTTCCCAGCACCAACCCCAGCTTTTCCCTGACATTTCAGGATGAAGAAGCTGCTCTGGGAGGATGTTCCCAATCCCAAGAACTGCTCATGGGCACAAGGAGTTAATTTCCAGCAGGTTTGTATTTCCCTGGGGCTGCTGCTTCCTCCACCCAGGGCTGTTGTTCCAGCTCTGTCTCCAGTGGAAATCCAGCCCCATTCACCCCTCTGGCTCCATCCAGAGGTTCCAGGCCTCTGGATTATGCATTGGATGTAAAAAGTATCTGCTTTTAATGATAAACTGTTAAATAATAAACTGAGAAATACCAGTTTTTAATAGGTGACAGATGGTGGCCTTTGCCAAAACAGCCCTGGCCTTGGCTGGGAGGGGTTTAATCTGTGTTTGCTGTGGTGTCCATGGAGAGGGGAAGGGACACAAACATCTCCATTAGGGATAACCCACATGCATGAGGAAAAAATTGTTATTTTCATTGTTTAAAAGCTCCCTGTTCATTTTGATGTGGGAACGTGATGGATTTGTGTGGGAAAATCCCAAATTCAGGGCCCAGGTGTCACCAACAGCGAGTCTGGACTGAGTAGAGCCCAAGAGTTTTACTCTTTGCTCTGATTTCCCACAACTCTGAGTATTTTGACATTTTCTTCATTATTTTGGCAGCTTCCCTGCTGTAAAACATGGTTTGTTAATCCACAGAAAACCTGGGTTTATCTGTTTTGTCCTGAATTCATTAGGAAATACGAGGGAATTTTCCTTTGGAGCTCTCGTGCTGCTGTCAGTTCATGCTGGTGGATAGTTTACATCTGCATTTATTAGGAGTAGTAAATCCTGCATCCTCCCAAATAGAGGAGTTTCACTCAGTTCAAACATGCAGCTGCTATTCAGGTGGGAATATTCCAAAAATCCTATGGAAAGGTTGAGTTTGACCTGGATAATCCAGTCCTAGCAGGGAACGTTCCTTCAGCTGATGGTAAATCTGTCGAGGAAATTTTGTCATGGAGGATTTTCAGCTATAAATTCTTAAAAAAATAATGTGTGAACTCGATGTGGCAAAATTCCATCCTAGCAGGGAAAGTTCCTTCAGCTGATGCATCAATGGTAAATCTGTCGAGGAAATTTTGTCATGGAGGATTTTCAGCTATAAATTCTTAAAAAAATAATGTGTGAACTCGTTGTGGCAAAATTCCAGGCTCCTGGGAACGACCTTTGATGTTGGGTGCTGTGATCCATAAAACCTGGAGAGTGAAATAAAGCTGTTCCATAATAAATGAGCATTAAAATCCCTCTTTTCTTCCAGCCTGAGACTCTGGAGCATCTCTTTGCCAAGCACCCCGAGCCAATGTCATGTGAGCCCCTTCTCCTGGAGGCAGAGATGGTGCTGGAAGACATCAGCATCACCAAAACCTCGGGAAAAGAAGAGCCAGGGGATTTTTTAGGAATCGACTCCACGTTTCCAAGCCCCCAGGACTCGGAATGTGACTCGGCGTGCTCCAGCAGCCACTTCCAGAGCAGCAGCTTCTGCAGGAGCTGCCAGGATGGAGAAGGCACGGCTCAGGGTGACCTCAGATACGCCGCTGTCATCAGCAGCTGCCCCTCCAGCGGGCTGTGCCGACGGAAAAGCAGCCCGAGGAGCTCTTTGGATAGCTGCTTCCCAGGGGAGCATTCCATCGTTCTGGGGGCCTTCTCCAGTGGTGCTTGGGAGGTTGGGAGTGGGGCAGTGCTGGTGCTCCCTGGCTCCCAGCCCAGCAGGGCTCTGTCCCTGGTGTCCTCGGAGGGGTTCTCGGAGCCTCTGGACGAGGCTTTCCCAGGCAGCGCCGAGCGGAGCCTGTGTTACCTCGGGATAACAGCCCTGGACAAAGGACACAGGGACATTCTCCTGGCAGACAGCTCCAGGGGCACGTGGCAGCCCCAGAGCACGGATCTGCTCACGGAGGGGGAGGTTCTCCAGCACATCCCAAGCAGTGTCAAGGAGTTTATCCCAAGCAGCCTCAAGCCTAAAGGCGCCGTTCCCTATGTTCCGCAGTTCCGGATGGCTACAGCCAAAGGGCAGGAGAAAAAGTGACAGAATCACCCCAAAATTCAATATTCTTGAAGTTTTTCCAGGTGTTGATGCATTCTCCCATTTCCCCTCTCTTTATTTACCCAGCTTGTTCTGGTTTTAGGCTTCACCTGGAGCCCCCAAGGGTGACAGAGCTGATCCGTGGCCTGGAATATTTCTGAGGGAGAAAAGCTGGAATGGGCCATTTTCCTGAGGGTGATTTGTGACATTGAGTCAGCCTGGATCTGCTTGCAAGGAATGAATCAAGGAGTGAAAGGCTCAGGGTACTGCAGGAGGAGGAAGAGAATCCAAACTCCTGTGTCTCCATTAATTGGATAAAGTGATGTATTAAAGTATCCACATTTTATTGTTGAACACAAGATTCCAAATGGTGAGTTTTACACTGACATCTCTTCCCAAGCTCTTTCCTAAGATTCCATGGGAGAAAAGACAGGAACTGGATCCAAGGACCCTGCATTTTTGATTTTGGGGGATCCAACGTCTCTGTATGGCCTTGGAGAAGTCACTTTGCCTTTACAACCCTGCCAGGAAGCCTCAGGTGGGAGTAAATCAGGACTGCATTTTCTGGAAGAAGCAGAAAAACAAGCCCACACCTATTTGCGAGCCAAAGCTATTTTTTTTTTGTTTTATTTCATAGTTCATAAATATTTTTCTACACCTGTCCTTTTAGAGAACTATTTTGAGGAGTGAAGGAGGATGAATTTATTGTGTATTCCAAAGAATCTATTTCTGTCAGAGAGACAAAACCAAAGGGCAAAACTGATGTTAAAAACCAAAGCAAGGGTGAATTTAAGCCCTTGTGAATTTAAGTTTAACACAAAACCCCACTGCTGGGTTTTGTTAAGCTGCTGGCCTGGCTCTTATGGGGCTCTTTGGTGCTGGATGTGACACAGATCCCATGTTCTAGTGTGGGGTGAGGAACTCAAACTTGTTTTGTGTTAGGAACCAAGACTTGTCACTGTGGTTGGAGATAAACTGCAGGCTCCTGTGGCATTCCAGGCTAAAGCTGTGATGGATGCTGGATTTAGGATTCACTTCCTGCTGTTGGGAAGGACAGGAGAGCCCAGTTCTCTGGAGAATGGAATGATCCTTTCATGAAAGTGTCCAGAGAAATTATTTGGTTGTGTTTGAAGGTCATCTTTCTCCAGAAATAAAAAGCTGATGTTGATTTTGACCTGCCCAATCCTTTCCCAGTAATTCCATATAAACAGAGGGAGCTTAACCATGGCAATGATCAGCTGAGGGACCAGGGAAGGCTTTCCTGGGAACATGGAAAATTCAGGAGCTAGGAGATGTGCAGGAGGTCTCTCCTCAGTGGACCCTGGCAGATTCCCAGGTTTCACCTCCTTTGGGAGCCCAGCCCATCCTCCCACTGCCATCCCATGATTTTCCTAATGGCCAGAGCAGGTGGTGCTCCTCAGGAAAACCAGTGGATCTCCTCTGCAAAAATCCTGCAGGAAATGCAGCAAATCTGAGCTGCTTCAGCAAAAAGGGAAGATTTGGGGTGTGATGAGTGTAGAACCAAGGGATGGATCCCTTCCTGGGCTGTTCCTGTCCACATCTGCAATCCCAGTGCTCCTGAGGATGCTGCAAATCCAGCTCCTGCCCCACAGCACGGGGCAGGCCACGGCTCCATAAATAATTCCTGAAAGTGGCATTTCCATCCTGATGGGAGGGACATTCGATCCTGCTCCTCACCTCTCCGTGCTCCCACGGAAAGCCAAAATCTGCATATCCTGAATGCTCCATCTGCTGCCTCTGGCTCCGGTTACGGCTCCGGCCGCTCCCTCGGGCAGCAGCTGCCTCGGGAGGGAAAACTGGGAGCTGGGGAGAACTGAGAGCTGGATTATTTTCCATCATTATTTTCCCCCTCAGCTTCAGCTCGGGTTGTTTCCCACAGATGAGCCTTTCCCGATCTGAGGGATTGCTGTGTTTGCAGCCACAGGAGCAAAATCTCCTTGGCTCATTCCTGGCTGAGCTGGGGATGGCAATGTGCGCTGCCCGGGGATTTTGGAAGGTAAGGAAGTTTTTGTTGGAGCCACAAGAAGCTGCCACTCGTTCCAGAAGAACTGTCCCTGCAAGGGACACAGGTGTCACCCGGGGGAGGGCTGGAAGGGGCTTTGTTCCAGGAGCTGTCCTTGGAAATGTCTGGAGCAGGGAATCTGTGCTCGCTGCCTCTCCCAGGCTCCGGTTCCTTGGCAGGAGAGCTGGGAAAGGAACCAGGAGCAGGGAGAAAGTAGGGAACAGGGTCATGCCAGGACCTGTGCTGGGACAAAAATGGGTTTCAAGTGATGATCTTCACCTCCAGCTCTGCTCCGAGGGGTCTCCTCCACTCCTGGCTCGGTGCCTGGCAGACCCAAAGGGATTCACCTGCCCCTGGGCATGGGGAGGGAGGAAAAATCTATGGAATTGCATTTGGGAGCATCCCAAGAGCAGCCACAGGAGTGACCCAGCACAGTTCCTGTTTCCTTCCCAGGGAAAATGTTGCTGCTTCTCCAGAAATGTTCCTGTGCCACAAACAATCCTGAGCCAATTCCCAGGGAATGTGGGCATTTTGCAGAGAAATGGGATTTTTTGGCCGTGGCCTCACACTCACCAGGAAAGGCTTTTTCAGTTTGAACCAAGCAATTACAGGAACCATGTGCAGCTTCTGAAGTACAAATTAAGATCCTGCAGATTCATTTTGAAGAGCGTTCAGGACTGCAGCTCTTTTATGTAAGAAAATGAATCAAATGTGTCATTTTCCCTTTTCCATGTCACTTGCAGCTACAGTTAAATTCCCTTTTTTTTTTTCCTTTTCTTTTTTAATCCGGGATTGATGTTTGAAGCAGCAAAAACTTCCAGTGCTAGGGATTTGGAACTCCATGATCTTTAAGGTCCCTTCCAACCCAGGCCATTCCATGATTCCCTGATTTAAAAACACAGAAGGGACCAATACATCCTCCAAATCCTTACCCAGGCCGTGATTTTGTCATGGACATTCCAGATTTTGTGGTCCCTGCTGAAGAAAAGGGAATTAAAATGCAGGTTCCTGGTGGGGATTTCTGCAAGAGGAAGGATCCCATTCCTCCAATCTTCCCTCTGCTGGGAAAGCAGCTTATCTCGAGGTTTGAATTGAATCTATTTGGGGTGTGCATCCAGGTTTTTCCCAGTAAAACACCGGGATTTCAGCACCTGCCCCAGTGCCCAGATCCTGCTGTTGGCAAGGACACTGCAGCACTGGCACACAGCCCCAGCCACACCAAAAGGACCCAAAAAACCCCAAATTCCTTTCAGGAAGAGCCAAACTGAAGCCCCAGCATCCTTGTGGTTGGAAAAGCGGGAGGTTTGGCAGGTGCCATTGTGCTCGCTAATGATCCCAAACAAAAACCGGGAATTGTCTGTGGGGCCTCTCGTTAATTAATGACTCCTCATCAGGAGCTGCTTGTGCCAGGGCTGTCAGCAGCAGGGCAGGGCCGGGCTCTGAGAGCTCTCCCCGGGAAGCTGCAGAGCAGCCCCGATGGCTCCTGGAATAATGCAGAGTCCTGCTGGCAGGGGATGAAGGGAAAACCAAGGGATGCAGAGGGATGGAGGAAGGGACAGCCCGGGGGGGTTGGATGCTGATGGAAAGCCGTGGGCAGCTCTGGGCTCTGTGAGAGATAAAGGTCACGGCAGTGCCACCTCTGCAGTTCAGAGCTAATTAAAGGGTCTCGTCTGGCCTTTTTAATCACCTTTCTTTCACACAGCCTCCCTTTTCCCATCGTCCTGGGTGGGCCCTTTTGGGATGCAAATGAAGCTCGTTTCCTATCCCTGAAAATTCGTTCAAAAGCGGCCATTTGTACCTTCAGATCCAAGAGGAGACTAGGGACAGGTGACAAACACAAACCTGCCTGCTGCTGCTTTCCCAGCAAAGAAAGCAATTTCCATATGGATCCTGCACTTGGCAAAGGAGAAGGAGCAACCTGGGCTGCTGGAAGGTGTCCCGAGCCTTGGGTGGAATGAGATTGGCTTTAATCTCCATCCAAATCCAAACCATTGTGGGATTCTAGAATTCTGTGAGTTCTGTGAATGGGATTTTATAATTCCGTGAATGGATGGGATGGGAAAGCCAAGGAGCAGCTCTGTTAGATCCCCCAAATCTATCCAGGACACACAGGTGGGCAGGAGACTCAGCTCAGGCTGCAAAGGAGCACTCAGAGCCCCATCTCGAGCCTCCAACGATGATTAAAGATCTGGCAGGGAAAGAATTATTTAATCTTGTGCCTGCCTAATGTCAGGAGCTCGTCAGAGACCAGCTGCTGTTTGCAGGAACAGCTTGGAATCCCTCTGCTCCAGCTGGGTGGTCAGGAAAACTCCAGCTGGATCTTCAGGAAAACTCCAGCAGGATCATCAGGGAAAACTCCAGCTGGATTATCAGGAGAACTCCAGCTGGATGGTCAGAAGAAGTCTTGCAGGATCATCAGGAAAACTCCAGCTGGATCATCAGGAAAACTCCAGCTGGGAGAGGACCACGTCCCTCCTCAGCACAGGGAGCAGCAGGGACAGTGATGGACTGAACCCTGCTCCCCATTTCTGCCCCCTGAACCATCCCACACTCCCTGGAGACAACTTCTGGCTGGAGCAGGGATGCTTCCAGAGAGATTTCTTCCAACAGCTCCAGCTGAAGTGAAGGATGTTGGGTTCCTTTATGTTTTCCATCTACAGCATTTTGAAAAGATTGTTTTAGGTTGCTGCTTGTATTGGAGCTGGGAAGGATCTGGAATAGTGGATGGATCTGGGAAGGGTCTGGAGCCCCAGGAGAGGCTGAGGGAGCTGGGAAGGGGCTCAGCCTGGAGCACAGGAGGCTCAGGGGGCCCTTGTGGCTCTGCACAGCTCCTGCCAGGAGGGGACAGCCGGGGGGTCGGGCTGTGCTCCAGGAACAGGGACAGGAGGATGAAAGGGCTTCAAGTTACCCCAGGGAAGGTTCAACTTGGAGATGATGGAAAATTTTTTTCATGGAAAGGTTCTCCAGCCCTGGCACAGCTGCCCAGGGCAGGGCTGAGTCCCCATGCCTGGAAGGGTTTAACATCCCTGTGGATGTGGCACTTGGGGACATGGGGCAGTGCTGGCCTTGGCAGTGCTGGGAAACAATTGGACTTGATGGTCTCAGAGGACTTTTCCAAGATTAATGATTCCAGGATTCTATGATTTTATAACTGTGGGAGCCTTTTTCTCTTTTTCCCATCAGCTGGATGTGGAAATAGATGTTGAAGCAGGAGCCCTGTGAGGACTCCAATCCAATTCCCTGTCTGGAGCTGGGGGAGATTGCTCTGAACCCCTCGGAGCTCTGTGGCCTCTCTGACTGAAACAGGGAGGTTAAAACTGCACAGATGGGAATCCAGGAGATCTGAGGATTATTTCCCTGCAAGTCCTGCTTTGTGTCACCTGCCCAGACCCTTTCAGTGGTGACAGCACCCAGAAATACAAGCCAGGGCTGCCAGGCTGAAACACAGAAAGGTTTCTTGTTAGTTTAAAAATCTGCTCTGTTTGTTTGTTTTTGTTTGTTTGGGTTTTTTTGTGTTTTTGATTTTGGTGGTTTTGGTTTTTTGTAGGCAAAAAGACAGTGGAACCTTTCCTGCCAATCTGAGCTTCTTTTTCCCACTCCAAAAAAACCCCAGTCCTAGGATTAGGGGCTAAAATCTTTATGGCCACTGCTTTGGTGTGGTTTTAAGGAGCTGATGTGAATTAGCTGAGCTATTTACAGTGAGGAAAATCCCTTCCCTGGGCACTTCCCAGACTGTCCCTGGGAGGGTGGGCAGGCCCTGGCACAGATTTCCTGTCCCTGGCAGTTTCCCAGGCCAGGTTGGAGCACCCTGGGATAGTGGAAGTGTCCCTGCCCATGGAGGGGGGACTGGATAATCCCTGAGCTCCCTCCCAACCCAAACCATTCCAGCATCCCATTCCATGAGGAATTCAAGCTTTAATGTCAGGACTTCTTGTCTCTGTTCATATAAACTTGTGTTTATTTAGACAAAATTTTAGCTCCTTCCTTCATCAAATCCAAGGACCTTCCAGCCTTGGCTGTTTTGCAGGATGAATAATCTTTTCAGTGGCTATTTTTTCCCAGAATACATCAACACCCAGACACAAATCCTCCTCCAGCTGGATAAACTGGGCTGGGGACAAGCTGTGGGTTCAGGGCTGGCAGCAGAGAGGAGAACATTCCCCAGCACCTCTCAGCCCTAACCCACAGCTCCTCCTGGACCCTCTCAGGGATTGGGATGCTCCCAAAGAACTCGGTGGGATGAGTCAGCTCCGTGTCTGCCAGGCTGGTGCTGAGGGGGAGGAAGAGGAGTGAGGAGCTTGTGATGATCCAGGGAAGCTGCAGCACTGGAGAAAAGTGACAGAATCTTCTTCCTTTCTCAGTTCCTTGCCTGGAAAATCCACCTTTTCCTGTCCTTCCTGCTAAACCAACACCTGGTCCCTTGGTGGCACCTTTGGGGCTGCCAGGAAAGCTGAGGCAGTGGGAACATCCGTCTTTTCCAAAGCAGGCACAACATAATCCTAATCCACCTTCCTGCTGGTATATTTTCTGCTCCATTCCATGTTTTTTTCCAGAGCACCCAACACTTCCCAGCTCTGTCAGGGATGATGCCCATGGCTAAGGACTCAAGCCCATCCTCCCTCCTAAAGCCCAGGCTACAGAAAAATTTGGAATCTGAGATCTCAGCCTCACATCCCAGGAAGTGCTGCAATGTTCCTTGCTGCTGTCTTTAACCAAAATATTTGGATTTCTAGGTTTGTTTCAGGAGAAATCATCCATGGAATTACCCTCGTTGTTTTAGGACTATGACAAATCCTTCCCACTTCCCATCTTCTGCACCTGCCTGCTGCTTTATGGATGAGAAATTCCAGTGGTTCCATTCCAGCCTTGGCATTGCTCCAGGGAAGTGTTTGCCTTTAAAAACTGCCCAGCATTTTCAAAGTAATAAAAAGCTTCAGTGGCTCCATAAGCTCCTGCCCTTTTCCTAGGAAAGCTGGTTGGTCTTTTTTAGGGAAGCCACCCTGCTGGATGGGAGCTGCCTGGATTGCTGGTTTATCCATTTCCATGCAGGATTTGGGAATCCACAGCAGCATCCTCAGCCACTCCTGAGAGTGAAAAACCTCATCAATGCCTCACAAAGGGATTTTTGGAGGAATAGGAAGCACATCCTTCACTGCACAGCTGCTGCTCCATGCACTTCTCCCAAATAAATCCCTAATAAAGCTGCAGGAGGGATGGAATGTCTGCCCTGCACCTCTTCCCTCCTTGCTCAGCTTCTCTCTCCCTCTTGATAACAAAACCAACAATTCTTCTACTCCTGGTGTGAAATGGGGAGGGGAAATTCCATTGCCTGATCCCAGCATCTGTTACATCCTGTTTAATTCCCATTTATTTGATGTCCATGAGCTTCTTCAGCTGGGAGGACAGAGAAGAGAGCACAAACATTCATTAATTCTGCCCAGCTAATTAATTAATTCATGGATCTCTTACAGCATCCGGGGTGTTTGTTTCCTTTCCCTGTTTCCATCCTGTCCTGCTCATCTCCCAAAAATCCACAGCCTCCCTCAGTTTTCAACTAAATCCCTTTTCTTGGCACCAAGATCTTTATGGAAGAGGAGGGAAGATGACAAAGACATTTGGGTTTGATGAGCTGAGGGCACAGAGGGGAAAAAATCCTGTGGGGAGTCCTTGGCTGGCTTTGCTTGGTGTGGGCAGTGCCAAGGATCTCCTGATCCTCCCTGAAAAGAGAGATTTTGGAGGGGGGAGGACACCAAGTCCAGAATAAACCAGAAAATCGTGGAAAATACCCCAGAATGGTCTCAGTGGAGGATCTGAGGCTGCCTTGGGGGTGCTGGAGGGCACAGGAACCAGGACCCACTTCTGTTTATATCAACCATTCTCATTCCAAACTCATTTCCTGCGGCTCCCTTCCTGTTTTAATGGGAAATGTTTCCTTTGACAGGACCTCACCGAATCCATTTATCCTGCTCTGTTCCAGCTCTCCTGCCACATTTATCACCCAAGGATCTGAGTGCATTCAACACAACCACAGACATCTGCCAGCTTATTTTTTTTTCCCTCTCAGTCTCCTCAGGAGAAAAAAATGAAATGAGTGCAACAGTTTTCCTATTTTAGGAAGTTGGACCTTTCCCCCAGCTTCTCTCCCACAAACATTGCTTTAGTTTTAGTTTTTCTAGTAGAGAAAACAAATCCCCACAGGGTCCACATCCTCAGGTTTGATCCTGAGACAGTTTTAGTTTCCAGAAACAAAGCTGGACCATCCCTCCACTGCCCAGCTCAAGGGAAGGGATCAGGAATATCAGGAATACTCTTCTTCTCACCAGGCAGCTTTTTGGCTGGAGGATTGGGAATCTAGGAATCTTGCACCACAATGGGACAGAAATGGCCACAAGTCACAGGAAAATGAGGAAAAGCATCACCTGGACTGGTGAGAGCTCTGTATCAACAATGAATCCCAAAAATCCTCCTGAGCTACTGCCCAAAGTGATCCCTGTGCATCATCTCTATGGTGTTGGCATTTAAAAAAGAACATGGAATGGTTTGGATTGGGAGGGACCTTAAACCCATTTAATTCCAAGCTTTGCCATGGCAGGAACACCTCCCACTGTCCCAGGTGCTCCAGCCCCAGTGTCCAGCCTGGCCTTGGGCACTGTCAGGGATCCAGGGGCAGCCACAGCTGCTCTGGGCATCTGTGCCAGGGCCTGCCCACCCTCCCAGGGAACAATTCCTGCCCAATATCCCAATATCCCATCCATTCCTGCCCTCTGGAAGCCATTCTCTGTGTCCTGGCACGGCAGAACTCTGGAACACGGGTGTTCACCCACAAATGTTCATCCCCTGCCTGATCTTGGGACCTTGCCAGGGGAGGAACACGGAGAAAGGGATGTCCCCCCTCAGGGAGCAGCCTCAGCCTGGTTGTGCACTATCCTGGGAATTGCTGTGTGGAAGGCAGCGGGATCCCAGCTAAAAATGGGGAAGAGAGAGGAGGTGCCTCCCTCCCGGCTGCTCCTGCTGAGGGAGCTGTCCAGTTCCTGACTGCCCGGAGAATTCCTTCATGCCCCGTGTGCTGTCACAGAGACGCTCCCGGAGGTGCCTTTGGGCAGCTTCCCGAGGACTCTGCCAGGAATGGGGAGGTCTGGCCAGCAAGAGAAGCTGGATAACCAAAAATCTCCAGGATTTCACAGAATGACAGAAGGGTTTGGGTTGAAAAGGACCTTACCGATGACCTCAAACCTGATCTCAGAGCTGCTGTGTGTGAGAGCTCAGGCTGTGGGAAGGACAGGGGCAGTGAGGGGACAGGGCTGCTCACTGGGAAGTGACCTTTTCCCAAGGCTGCCAGGATCTCAGATGGATTTATGGATATGGAGTCCTTTGGCATGGTCAGAGCTTCTCAGTAGTGAAAAATTGGTGCCTGTGAGTGGCACTTGGTAACTGCAGCAGGGCAGGGAGTGCTGCAGCTCTCAGGATCCACTTCGGTGTGGATCAGGAGTGCTCAGGGCCTCTGGAATGTCTCAGGAATGACTTCTTGGAGCTGGCTTGGCAGGCTCAGCAGAGGCAGATGCGAGTAACATGAGCCCACGATGCGATCACAGCAGGAGCTCTGAGGAGTGCCTTCATGTCATCCTCCTGCTCTCAGCATCCCTGCCAGCATCCAGCCTGCCAGGAGGATGGCAGGGAGGAGAGGAGGAACCCTGGGAGCTGCAGACAGGAACAGCCCCGTCCTTCCCAGCAGGGTGAAGCACTGCTGCTGTTCCCAGCCTCTGGAATTGCATCCGTGGCTCTGAATCGCTGTCTGGATCAGGATTGCTGCTCTCTCCTGTTGCCAGGGAGCTGAAAAGCTTGGATGTGCTGCCTGGAGGCTGGGAATGACCAAGAGCAGGATTTGAATTTCCCTGGCCTTGTAGTCTGGAGGAGCAGAGTTTCTTTCAGCCATTTGGGAATTCTGTATCTTGCCCTAATTTGTGTTGTCCGGTGCTTACAGATAAGGGACAACTCCTAAATATTCCAAAGATTTGCCTGAGCCTAAACCACAGGGTTTACACCTAGAATCCAGGGGAGGATTGCAGAGGTGGCTTCTCTGTGGAGTTTCACAGAGTTTAACAAGTTTAACACCTTTGCACACCAAACTCTGGACCAGATTCCCTGATCTGTGTCCAAGGCAGCAGAGAAGGACAAAAATTCACCTTGGTTCTCCTTGCTGCAGCCCAAATTTTGTAAAAGGTATTGGCATGTTGAAATTCGATTGATAATTACTTTTGTATTTTAAAATAAACTCCTGTGTGTTATAGAAATCTCTCCATTAATTTTTAACTCTTAATTTTACTGAGCTGAACAGACAATCTTTTCTCCTCTGTAGGATTACGTGGCACAAAACTTTCATTCAATATTGTTCTTTTATTGCATAAAGAGTGGTTTATCAAGATCTGCTGTGGTCTGCCCTGTGGGCCTGTGGGATTTTGGGCCATGGGATGGGACTTGAGCAGGAATCCCAACACAGCTGCCTTCTGTTCACTTTTCAGAGGCTGAAGTCATGAATCCCTGGAAAAAATCAAGGGGCTGTGTGTTATCCACAAATAACCAGTTTAACTCTTCATTTAAAAGGTTAAAATCTATCATGAATAGATTTTATTTTTCCCTGCTGGACTCTGAGGTTTTGGGGAATTGGGATGGGTTCTGTAAGCCTTTTAAATGCTGCTCCTCGGCCCTGAAGGCCAGAAAATTCCTCTTTTACCACGTGAGCCAAGTCTTCATGTTATTACTCCAGAAACTTGGCCTTTGATGAGGGCACCAAACACCCCAAGATCTCATGTTTAGGACGAAAAATAAGTGAACAACCATACAATTACCCTTTATGTGCTGGGTGTTTGGGGTGGTGTGACCAGGCAGCAGCTCCCACAGGTGTGACATGTGACATTAAATCCTCGAGGTGAGCAGCTCCTGTTTGCCAGGGCCTCGCAGGGAAGAATTCCTGCCCAGAATCCCGGCCCAGCCGTGCCCGGGGTTTGTACCTGCTGCTTCCCCCGGCTGTGGAGCATCCTCTGCTCCACGCGACATTCCCTAGGGACACTTCTCGAACCACCACCACCACCAGCTGCTTCCTCTCTCCCGCTCTGCCCCTATGGATGCAATGATATCGAGGAATTCGTGTTTGATTCCTCGGAATCCCGGGCTGGTTTGGGTTGGGAGGGACCTCAGCGCTCCCCTCATCCCACCCCGCCACGGGCGAGCGATGCCACGCACCAGCCCAGGCTGCTCCCAGCCCCATCCAGGCTGGAATTTGGCTGGATTTGCTGCAGAGCCGCTCCCGGGGCTCGCCTTGGCCCAGACCCGGCCGGGGAGGACCCGGGGCCGGGGCTGCGGCGGGGGAGGGACGGACGGAGCGGGGCGGGACGGACGGAACCGGGAGGGGAGAGCGGAGCCGAGCGCTGAGGGAACGGGAAGGAAGGAGCAGAGCGGAGAGGAGCAGGCGGGGAAGCAGAGGGAAAGGAAGGGGCGGAAAGGCAAAGGAAGGGAAGGAGAGAGAAAGGAAGGGAAGGAGAGGAGCGGGGAGCGAAGGGAAGGCAGGCGAGGAGCCGAGCCGAGCCGAGCCGAGCCGCCGGCGCTCCCCGCGGGGCCGGCCCCGCTCGCTCCGCAGCGCTGGGGAAGCGCGGCCGCCGCTCCGCCGCCAGCGCCGGGGCCATGGAGCGCTGAGGGCGGAAACCTGAGGGGAGCGTGAGGGGAGCCTGAGCAGAACCGGAGCCGCCGCCGCCGCCGCCGAAGGTAAGCGCTGCCCGCCCGTGGGGCCGCGGCCGCCGCCCGGGGCCGGGGCTGTGAGGGGACCCTGCCCGGCCCGGCCCGGCCCGGCCCTGCCGTGAGGGGGCCCCGGTGGGTCCCGCTCCGTGCCCGATGGAGCCCAAGGACCGAGTCGCTTGTGGGGTGTTTGCGTGGCCCCGGTTAAGTTTTGTCGTGGGGAATCACATGGCTTTAAGAGAAGAAAAACCCCAACAAACAAGGGTTGCGGTTTGCCAGGGAGCAGATGTACACTTTAATTGTTTTGTTTTTTTTTTTTAATGACTTTATTTCTGCGCCCTCTGCACCTTGTAGATATTCTGTGTGTATGTTTATTTCCCTTCTATTTCTCCCTGTATTCATTCCGCCTCGAATTCCTGTTGGAGTCGCTCATTTTATGCTGGCCATCGTGTTCCCTAGAACCGCATTCCCGGGATTTGCGCCTTCCCGGCCCCGTGGGATGGCGCTGCCCTTGCCGCCCAGCCCAGCCCCGTGCCGAAGCCTCGGCGGCGGTCTGCAGCCCGGATCCTCGGCACTCCGAGCGGGATGAGCCCTCCCGGTGCTCCTCTGCCGGAGACATTTCCTCTGCATCATTTCCCTGCCATGTGCTTTCAGCCAGTTTGTTTTTCCTGAGCCTCCTTTTCCCAGTTCGGAGCCTGGTGGGAGTTGAGAGTTCAGAGAGGGTCTGGGAGTTGTTTCCTTGGTGTGGTGAGCTCTTTGCCCTCCTCAGGTGGAGGTCGGTGAGTTATAAATCAGTTCTGTTGAGGAGCGAGGTGTTTGCTGTGATCTCTGGGGCTGGGATGGAGCCACAAGGGCACCGAGTTGTTTTGTGTGATGCTCAGCATCTGCTGCCACAGGAAACATCCCAAGAGATCCTCCACTGAAGAGAGAATTCCCGGTAGATCTCTTTTGTGTGAGACTCTTTCCAGCAGAATCCATACAATGCCTTTTGTTTTTTTCCTCTGGAATCCAGGTGTCCATAAGAAGCAGCAGCGAATAAGCTGAATAATTGCATTTGCAGGTCATAAATCCAGTGGAACAGGGAACTTTTTTAGGCCACTGTGAGAGAGATGCTTGTTTGTAGTGTCCCTCATTATCAGCTCCGGAGAGGGAGCTGATGGTTAAAAAGGTTCTGAACAAATCTGTGATCTATAAATCATCTGGAATAAAAGCTTGTTAGCACAACAAGTGCTTTTCCTGGCAGATTATTCATTGGAATTCTGTTTCTCTTGTCATCTCATCTATTTTAATGTTTTCGTGTGCCTGCTGAGGTGCTCCAGGTACAGCTGTATCCTACTTTATTCTCGTTTTTGGACATTTTAGATTCCAGGAAATAATTTTCAGTGCTTAATGTGAAGCTGAAGTAAAGGACGATATTGAGCCTTTTTGGCTGTTTTTCCAAAAACATATTCAGGTTTTTTCTCCACCACTTCTGTATTTACTTCCCAGCTCTTCCCACGTCACATGGAAACCTCTCCTTATTCAGCATTCAAATCCTGATTTATCCATCAGGAAGCTTAACCCAGATTAGCTGAGTAATCGTCTCTGGGAACACAGGGCTCCTTTAGAGAGTCATTCCAACCAAATCCCTGGAATTTCCATCTTTGAAATGGATAGCCACGGGTAGAGCTGGAAAATCCTGCCTAAAATGGCAGCTTTTAATTGGAATGGTTTGTTTTGTCCAAAAATCCTTTCCTTGGAATGATCCACGTGGAGCTGTCCCTGGAGAAATGGGGGAGATTTTAAACATTTGGGAACAATAGTGACAAAACAGTGCTTGGAAACACCTTTATTCCTTTAAATTAAGTGCCTGTCTTTCCAATTTTCAGTCTTTATATGGTTCCCTCAGCAAATAAAATGGGATAATTATGGCAGTGGGATAAATACAGCCTTGGCAGATGGGGAAAAAAACCCAAAAAGAAAACACTGGGAAGGTGTAGGACAAATAATGAGGTGAAAAAAGTCCCTTAAACTTGATGTCTGTTGCAAACAGATGAGTAGATATTTATATGAAATATTGCTTTGAAGGAAAAGGATTTTAACCTGTTATAACTCACGCTGTGGGGTTTTTTTTTTCCCCTTTTCCCTCAGTTTAGAGAATGAAAATAATTTGACAGTTTCACTTTGGGCTCCTTGCTGCTGCAGTGTTTTGGTTTCAGGCGATGCAGGGGGATGCTTGAGCTGGGGTAGGTGAATTTCAGCTGAATTTTTTTAATTATGAAAACAGCTCTCAGCTTCAAGCTTGTTTTTACAAAAAATGAACAAATTGATACCATCCTCTTGTGCTAAAACATGCAGGGAAAGCCTGGCTGTGCTTCCTGTTACATCTCTGACTGTTCCACTCATCTGTGAGCCCTTCGTATCCCAAATAATTCAAGGATCTATCCATTATTCAGGTTAAAATCTTAGAAAGAGTTTGATGAATGGTACAGAGAAAGTAAATTAAGAACTTTCCTCTTGGTTATGCAGCAAAATTGAAAAATCCAAGCCTTTTAATTTAATTTTTAACTTAATCTTTCATTAGATGTCTAATTGGACCAAGGGTCCATTTGCCAGAGTGTCCTTGGAGCACAAAACATGGCAAAGTAATTCCTGCCAATCACAGAAGTCTCCAGAAGTCTGAGAAACTTTGCAAATGGAAAAAGACAATTTATGAGAACAATAAAGAAAAGGGAAAATGGTTTATCCTTTGTACTTTAAACCAGGCTGAGAGATAAGAGGGAACTTCCTGGGAGAGCAGATTATTCCCTGTCTGCCTCCAGTGGAATTCCTGCACTTTCTGCTGCAGCATCTGGCACTGCTGGCAGTGATGAGAAAATAGATTAGAGGATGAGGCTGGGTTAAATCCGTGCTTATTCAGGTGCTTAAAAAATGTCATTTTGTGCACTCTGAGTTCGGCTTTTCCTCGTGTTTGGCCACTTAAGGATACACTTTGTTTATAAAGAACTCAGGGGAGGAAAATCCAGAAAATTCCCTTTTTTTTGGTCTTTGTTTCTCCCTTTTCTGTCTGTCCATGTGGGGTTTTGTGTGTGGATCGTGGGATTTTTTCCTTTCCTCCATCCATTTTCTTTCCTGAATTTCTCTCCTCTCTGGAAGCCAAGAGGGTTGTGGATATTTTTACCGATGGGAATGAAGTGGAACCAAGGCAGATCCAGGGCCTGGGAGAAGTTAAGGACAATCTCGGTGGTGCTGAAAATACAGGCTGGGAATTGGGACAGCGTGGAGCAAAGATATTGCATAGAGTGAGATGTTTTATAGAGCAAAATTATAAAAAGTGTTCAGGCCTGAGCACTGGAAAAATGCTGAATTATGGTCTTTAAACTGTGGGGGCTGGAGCCAAGTGGGCAAAACCCTTTTGGGCTGGAGGTCAGACCCAGTTTTCCATTAAAGCCTGCTGTGCTTCTGGGATTCCCCGTGGGGATTTTCCCCTCAGCTTTCCCTGTTGGTTGCCCAAGGAACATCACAGCATTCCCGTTGTCCTGTGGGCTGCAGGGGAAGTGGGGAAATGCCAGTATTTCAGTAGATAAATGAGGTTAATTTCTGGTGACAGAAAAGCAGCAGAAGTCCCAAGATCTCCGTGTCAGAGCAGTTGAGGGCACTGATGTCCCCTCATTTTTTGGAGGGTCCTGAAAGGGAATTGATGTGTGGAAGAAGCCTCTATAACTGGTAGATTCTTCTGCCCCCATGTCTCAGGGTGAAAAACCTCCCCAGTGGCTCTGTGATGGATGAGATGGCATTTCTGAGGAACATTTGGAATATTCCTTTGCAGACAGCTGTTGAGAACGTTCCACTGAGCTGTTAAAGAGTTAACTCAGCCTCGTTTGCTCTCTAATTAATTTGCTGGGGGATAATACCCCACGTCTGACCTGATTTTGGCAGCAGATTTGGTGGGAGCAGCTGCTGATCCTGGCGCAGGCTTTGCCTCCGTGCAGGAGGTGTTGGGGAGCAGCTCAGGACCAGGGGACACAGTGAACACACAAAACTCTGCTGCAGGTGCTGCTCCCTTCCTCATCCAAGCCCTCCTGGCCTGAAGGAAGTAGGACACGGAGTGTTGGCAATAAAAGGATTTATTTTTTTTTTCACTGTTCAGGGCAGATCTTGTGGAACAACAGGCAGAGCTCGCTGTGCTGCAAGCGAAGATGTGGGAAGAGAGAAGAGGGGAAAGAGAGGTCAGCTAAAATAAATCCAAGGAAACAATCCAGCCTTGGTGACTCCAGAGAGCCAGGGAAGCGCAGCAGAGAGGGAACAGCGAATAAACTGATGCCAGGGGGGTTTATAAGCCAGAGAATTTCCCTGAGCTCTCCTAAATGCAGAGGGAATCTCTGCCTGCTGTAGGGACAACAATCCCTGGGTGTTTTTGGCACAGGGAAGCTGAGTGGGGCTGCCAGAGGATTTGCTCCTCAGGATTCTTTTGGATGCTGTGCTTTTATGTCAGTGGTTCTGAACCTGGAAACAAGAAGTTGACCCTTTGCTTGGGTAAATAAGCACCAGGTTTTTAGTTTTGTTTCTTCCTGGGTTCCTCTGTGAGCTCAGGTGCCTCTGGCACATGTAAGGAATTGTGTTTCTTCTGGGAGCTAAGGCAAATAAAGGCACTGCCTGGAGCTTAGAAGGAATCTGAGACTTGGAGTTTTCTCACTGATGTGCAGGAATTGGCTTTGGTGTCTGAAATCTGAAATTTAAAGAAAAAAAGAGAGAAATTTCCCCTGATGGAGGAGAACCTTCTCTAACCTTGTTGTTGCTAAACAAAGCTCAGCTTCTGAGTCACTCCCATGGATCTGGGTTGAATATTTGCTGCCTGCAGGATGGGCACCGAGGGATAAATCCCTCCTGAGCTTTGGGGAAGGATTAGGGCTGTGCTCAGATGGAAAAATAAATTCTTGCCATTGATTTTTGTCCCATTCACGCTTTTGTAATTCAGCAATTGCTCGAGGAGGGCACAGACAGGATCCCACTGGAATAAACAGTGCAGAAAATCTGGGGTTGCCAGAGCTCCTGGGAAATGTGGGAGATAAATCTGGAGAGGAGCTCCTTGCAGCAGGGACACTTGCAAGGGTGCTTATAAATAGTGGGAGCAGGAACTTGGGGAAGAGAGAAATCCAAAAGGAGGAATCCTCGGGAGTCACCGTTTCTGAAAGCAGCAGCTCAAACGAGAAGCAGAAAATGATCCAGCAGCACAAGAGCTCTTGAGGAGAAAATCAGTGGGAGACATACGGAAACCTTCAGGGCCAGGCTGCTCTGTCTGATGGGATTCTGCTCAAGGAGCAGCAGATCCTCGGCATGCCCAGCGTGCTCAGGAATACTGGTCAGGAACCTCCCAGGGCCCGTGGTGCCATGGCTAAACCCACTCCTGTCTGGAAGGAAAAATATCCCATTTAACATTGGAAAAGTGTCACTGGAACAGCACAGCATTCCTCATGTTCCAACTGGGAATGGCTGCTGGGGCTTGTGGGGGCTGGAGCCAAGTGGGCAAAAGCCCTTTGGATTGGAGAGGAGCTGGAGTTCACACCCAGTTTTCCATTAAAACCTGCTGTGGTTTCCTGTTGGTTAGCCAAGGAACATCACAGCGTTCCCATTGTCCTGTGGGCTGCAGGAGAAGTGAGCCTGGGCAGGAGCAGAGCAGGATGTGGGATATTCTTTGGAGAGCTTGGATTCCCAGCACTGCTCCTTTCAGAGGTGCTGCTCTTCCTGCTGGAGAACTCTGTGTGGAACTTTTGGGATCCTCAGAGGAAAGCAGGGAGCCTGTCCCAGATGATCCTTGGAGAGAGGCCTTTCCAGGAGGGGGTTCCAGGGCAGGAGCAGCAGCTCTGGGGTTCCTGCATCCCACTGATCCCAAGGATTCCATGGCAGGCTCTGGTCTGAGACGATTCCAAAAGAGGCTCCCCATGGCAAAAAATGTTCCCCCTGTGTTTATCTGTGACTTGGTGACTAAAGCAGCAGGGTTTTCACACAAATAGAATCAAATCATCATTTCCATGATTTTTTAAAGGATAAAATATCTGGAGAGGGCTTCTTTCCCAGTTGGAATTCCAGGAGAAGTGTCTCCCCCTGCCATAACTGTTACTGTTCATCCAGAAGAATTGTTGGGGTGCCCTTTCCCACTGGTTCCTCCCAGGCTGGGAGAAGGGAATATTCCTCAGTTGGTTTTGTGTGGCTTTTTCTTTGCCTTCTTTCTTTCCTCTGCATTCAGTTCTCAATTCTGCATTTCCTTTCTGGAATTCATCCCATAATTGCTATTCCAAGGCCCTTTCCCTGCACTTTCCTGAGGAGTCCATGAAATCTCTGCCTCTACTTCCATTGTTTGAGGTGTTGTTTGTGTGTGTGCAGTTCTGGGGGAGAACTAGGGCCATGGTTTTCCCATTTTCCTTATTCCTGCAGGAGCCATGGGAACATTGTGGGGTTTTTCCCAGCTTGTGGGTCACTGATGAATCAATTTCCATTAAAAAATGGAAAGATTTCCATGCCTTTTTCCCAGAAAAGCAAGAACAAGGCAGTGTTCAAATGAAGTCAGGCAGAAGAACTATAAAAATAAACATTTCTTTCACCTCATTCTTCAATTCCTTCTGGAGCTGTATTCCCAGAAATCCAGTTAGTTTTAAAAAAGGGAAAAATAATCCAGTCACAGGCACTGAAAAGAAGTAGAAAAATATGTTTTTGTCATCTTTCCTTGTTTTTTAATCACCCACTCTCAAGATAAAAATATTTAGTGCAAGACTCTTGTAATGTAAAATAATTGTAATTAATTCCTCAAGTCAGGACTGTGTAGGAAAATTCAGGAAGAATTTCCTGAGTGCAGGATAAGGGATTTATTTAGACTCGTGGAAAACTAAAGAAGTTTTATGATTAAAAAATAATGATTTAGTTCTGAGCAGACTCTTCCTGACTTTTAAGACGCTTCAGTGAGTTTTCCTGGATGAAATACTGGATTTTTTCCATGACCTGAGGTGTTCCTGGTGTGGATTTTGCTGGAGAAATTGAGGCAGCATTTTTGGGGATATTTGTTCATAAAACAGGAGCAAGCAGGAGAAATCCTGTCATGGAATGGCAGCCAATCCCCCAAAATTCCCTTTTCCCTTCCCATAATTCACTGTATGATCAAGTTGGAATATTCTTGGCTATTCCTGACTATTCCTTTTCCCATTTTACTCATCAGAGTTGTTGAATTATTCCTTTTTTTGGTCCATCCTGTGCTGTCTCATGGATCAGCTTCCCAGTATAGCAATTCCTCCAATTTTAGTTGGATAAACCAGATTTTCTTTAACTTTGCAGGCAAACAAAGCTATTTTGGGTTTTATTATTGACATTGTGCCCTTGGGAGTAAGGCTGGATTGATGCTGGGAACCCTGCAGCTGCTTTGGTTTGGATTTCAGATCCACCCTTCCACCAGTTTTTTTAGGAATTGTGGTTGCACTGATGGGTTTTTAAAGGGTATCTGTAGGTGTGTAACAACTGCCCTTTAATCAGAGGGATGGAATTCATGGAAATTTGTCATTTGAGATGGAAAAAATTGAAGGCAGCATAAAAATGTTCCCCCTGTGTTTATCTGTGACTTGGTGACTAAAGCAGCGCGGGTTTTCACACTGGAAATAGAATCAAACCATCATTTCCATGATTTTTTTAAAGTAGAAAATATCTGGAGAGGGCTTCTTTCCCACTTGGGATTCTGTGGGCTCGGATCTTCTTCCCTTTTCCTGCAGAGGAGGGGAAAGGAGTGTTCTCCATCTGGCTGGGGGCTGATCCTGTGTTTTGATGGCTCTGCAGAGGAGTTCAGTTCTGCATTCCACGCCTGAACCTGAGGGATTCAGTGGGGAAAAGAGCAGGAATGCCTCATTCCTGAGCCATTCCAGCTGCAGGAAGTGCAGGTTCTCCACTGCACCCAGTGGTTTCCATATTTCTGGGCTGGTATTTGAAGTGGGACTTTTTTCTTTCAGCGAGCAGGAGACACATTCCTAAAAATAAACGGATCAAGTGATATTGGAATTTTCATATATACATTCTCTGGGGATCTGCCAAAACTTCCATCAGAGACCTGCAGTCATTTGGGAGGAGGCACAGGCTGTTCCCAAGCCGAGGGAATTCAGGTGGGAGGGAGGGATGTGGTGAGGGGGAAGAAATTCCTTACTGAGGGTAAAGATGAGGTTTTCCAGAGGATCTTTGGCTGCCCCTGTATCCCTGGAAATGTCCAAGGCCAGGTTGGACGGGGCTTGGAGCAGCCTGGGACAGTGGAAGGTGTCCCTGCCATGGCAGGGGTGGGATGGGATTTAAGGTCCTTCCCAACCCAAACCAGTGTGGAATTCTGTGATTCCGTGGGGTCGGTGCTGTTGGATCCCAGTGGGAATGGAGCAGGGAATGCCCTCTTTCCCTGCTCTCTGCTCCCCTTCCCTGCTCCACTTCCTGCTCTCCAGGCTGAGGAAATGTTTCCATTTTCCCCATCCCATCCCATGAGGGAAGGGAAGGAAAAAGGGAAGTGAAGGAAAAAGGGGAAAGGGAAAGGGGAAAGGGGAAAGGGAAAGGGAAAGGGAAAGGGAAAGGGAAAGGGAAAGGGAAAGGGAAAGGAAATCCCTCTGTTCTCTAGGGTAGAGTTGTCCCTTCAGTTCTCCAGCTCCAAAGCTGATCCAGAGGAAAATAAAAGGGGCTCATTGTGCTCACTCCACCACGTCAGGACCCTGGGATTGGCCCGGAGTTTGTTGCCTTTTCCTGCCTTTTCCAGCAGCAGAGGTTTCCCGTTCAGACCCCAAGGATTCAGCCCCAATAAATCAGATTGCAGCTGCTCCTGTGCTCTGGCTCCCAGCTTTGCTTCCAGAGGGCTCATTCCCTCCATGCTGGAGTGGATTATATTCCAAGCTGTTCCCTGCTCCACATTTGCTGCACGAAAACAGCTGAGGGCCCAGATTTTGCGGTTTTATTTTGGGCATCTTGTTTGTTTTGAGGAAAAAACCCATTTCCTTCTATTCTGAGTTTTCAAAGGGAGGAATATCAGCATTTCCTTATCTCAGTGGAAGCAGATTCATGAGGAGAGCACCTGAATGTGGGAGCGAGCTGGGAATGAAAAGCCTTTGGAAGGAAGAAGGGAGAAGGGAGAGGGGAAGCTCTCCTGGAGTGCCTGATCCTGGAGCAGCAGATTAGGGCTGAGTGTAATTAATAACGAGAAGAAATCCATGAAGTTGTTATAGTAACTGGGAAGTGAGGTTGGAATTTATGATCCGAGTGACTCAGCTCTGGGGGAAGGGATCTGGGAGCCCACGGAGGGAGAGCTGGAGCCTCCCTTTCCCTGCTCACCCTTCCCAGGAAACTCTGGAATGCCCATGGACAAGGATCTTCCAAACCCTGAGCGGGAAAACCAGCTCAGCCCATCCCTCTTGTCTCTCTGCATGTCTTGAGATCCTGGAAAAGTTGGGAAAAGTCTTCCCAAATAATCCATGTAGCAATTAAATCCTAATGGTTTTTTTCCCCAGGAATGCCCTTTAGCTTTCCAACAATTTCAAAAAATGACAGCTGTAAAACTCCTCCCCTGTTGCTCCTTTGGGAATTCAGGGAGCTGGGTGGGGATTTCAGGATTTGAGGGTTGTGCATCCTCTTAATCTGCATTTTTTGTCCGAGGAAAACACATCCTAAGAATAAAATGGGAAAACCTGTGGAGAAGTTGAGTTGTTCCTGTGACTTGGAGAATTTTTGTGTTGTATTTTTATATTTGCTGCACTGATTGCCCAAAAAGAGAATATTTGGGTGTTGTTGGGACATGGTTCTTTCCAAGTAGCCTCAAGTTTGGGTGGAAAAGTCTCCTGGATTAGTTTGAAATGCTTTTTTTATGCCTCAAGGCCTCAGCCTCCAAAATCCCAGAGTTCAGGACTGGTTTGGGTTGGAAGGGAAATTTAAAATCCTCAAATCCCCACTACCCCAAACTGCTCCAAGCTAGCCTTGGACATTGCCAGGGATCCAGGGGCAGCCACAGCTGCTCTGGGAATTCTATTCCAGGCCCTCCCCAGCCTCCCAGGGAGGAATTCCTTCCCAATATCCCAGAGAATTCCATCCTCTGGCAGCTTTTTCCATTTTCAGTCACAGTCATTCCCCAGAACTGAGATTTTCCTGGTGAGGCTGGATGGATCCAGGCTGGGATTCCTCTTGGAACACCCAGGCACCCTCCTACATTCCCATATTTCAGAATTCCCACTTTTTCTATTCCCTCTGCAACCTCAGCGTGGAACAATTTGACCAGCAGAGGCAGATGTTTTTTGTGGTGTCACCCAAGGACCCTGGCACGGAGCTGATCCCTGGGAAATGAGAATTTCCTGGGGGAAGTGCTGGGATTTTGGGAGGAGGGGTTACTGAACAGAGTTAATTGCAGCCTTTGAAGTGATGGAATTGGATAAAAACTTCCCAAAATGTTCAGCAAGAGGCAGTGCAAGGATCACTCCTCGTAATTAAAGGGGTTTTTGATAGCTGGGAATGAAATTACCAGGAGAAGTTGGGAGAAAATGCTGGAATTGCCACTTTCACCTCTCTTCAGAGCTCTTCATTTGGGAGAAAATTGCAGAATGAGCTAAATCACTTCTTCATTAAAAAAAAAAAAAATGCTGATCATTCTGCCTGGCATCAATAATAATGCAAATATTTGCCCAAGAAGCAAAATATCAGATCCAGAAGGAAAGAAAACAACCAGAGTCTAAGGAAACAGGAACATCTGCTTTGGCTCTGAGGAAAAATCCTGAAGTAAGAAAGCTGAAATGTCCCTGTAAATCAGGTTTTTCCCCTTTCATCTCCTGTTATAAATTAGTGCTGTCCAAGATGCCACTTCAAATATCTGAAATAAAATATGGAAGTGGCTGGTGGAAAACACGGGGGCATTTCCAGAATGCCAAATGCTTTTTCTCTAACTTTAATTTCCTTTTTTTTATTGGATGGGCAGACAGAAATTTCAGTCTGGAAATTGCTAACATGGAAAAAAACCTGGAATAAATCAGATTTGGAACTGACCACAGTGCTGTCATGTCCTGTTTAATATTCCCAAAGCCAGGCTTTGCAGTTTTGGATGAATATTGAGGAAAATGCAATTTCTCTGCTCCAGAATCCTTTTCCTGGGAAGGAGAGGACACGGAGTGCAGGATTTAAACAGCAACAGGAATTCCTTGTGGCACAAATCCTCATTTTCCCTTTTTATTTGGATTTTGCGTGTGCCTGTGGTCAGAAAAGTTGGCTAATTGATTGGAAGTGTTTGTTCTAATTGGCCATGGAAGGTGTTTTTCCTCAGGCCCTGGGGTTGGTTTTAGCTGCTGTTCCATGGTTGTGTTTGGGAATCTGGGATGGGAGAAAAGCAGGATTATTTTGGGCAGAAAACCAGGATGCTCCATCCTGAGGAGCCCAGATCCTCATCTCCCATTTTCTGGGTGGGAATCCTGGAATGATTTGGCTGGAAGAGACTTTAAAGCTCATTTTTTCCAACTTGCTCCAAGCCCCTTCATTACAGGTCTCAACTTTCCTTCAGTTCTTCAGGGTTCTCCTTTAAAAAAGTGGATTTAAAAGCCTAAAAAAGTTGGGTTTGGGGCAATTTTTGGCTCTGCAAAATGGAATTTTGGGTTTAAGGACTTTGAGGTTTCAGCCTGGAATTCTGTGATGGAATTCTGATGTTCTTGTGGTGTTTCCACAGGAGGTTGAGCTTGGAAAGCCCATAAAAAGGGAGCTTAAAAGCTTTAAAAAAATAATTTTAGGGCAATTTTTGGCTCTGTAGACATGGAATTTTGGGGTTGAGGAGTTTGGAGATTCAGCCAGAATTCCTTCATGGAATTCTGGTGTTCTTGTGGAGCTCCCAAGGGGCTTTGAGCTTGGAAAACCCTGAAAGAGTGGACTTAAAAGCCTAAAAATGAAGTTGTTGCTCTAATTTAGGATTTAATCTTTCCCCACTATATTTATTTCATCTTCCCCATTATTCTTATTCCATTTTCCAAGAGGAAAAACTGACAAGGTTTGGAATACTCTCTATTTTCCAAGACTTCTGGAGGATGAGGTTGGTCTCTTTGCAGGCTCAGTTCTGTTTTGGTGTTCTTGGGGTCATTGTGTGGCTTTGCTGCTCGGCTCTGAAACAAAATTAAGAAGAAAAAAGGGGGAAATTTCCTTCTTTTCAGGCAATTTGGCTTTCCCCAGAAAACTTCCTAGGGAAGGAGATCTGAGGATTTTAAAACCTTTTCTTCTGGAGCAAAGGTTCTAAAACTCAACCTGAGGGAGAGTTTAGGAGGGGAAGGAGTAAATGAGGGACAAGAGGCAAGGGCTGCTTTATTTCTGCAGTGTTTATCCCATAATAATCCCAATGGATCTGCAGCATTCCTGTTTTCTGGGAGGCCCAGCAAAGCTTAGGGATGACAATAAAAACACAGGGGGAACATCAAGTATAATTTAGAAAAAAATTAGCCTAAAAGTGTGTGGCTGAATTTTCAGGGGTTTGGTGTATTTATTATTATTATTATTATTATTATTATTATTATTATTATTATTACTATTATTATTATTATTATTACTATTGTCATTACTATTATTATTGATATTATTGATAATAATAAAATGAAATATTGATAATTTGAAAATATAATAATTTTTATAATGCTAAAATCAAATAAATACATTATAAAATAAAATAAAACGTGATGATAAGAATGATAATAATTGTGATTATGGTAATAATAACAATGATAATAATGATAATAGTTCTGATCTCTGAGAGCTGCTCAGCTGCCCTGAGGAGTGGGAGGCTTTGCAAATAATTTGCTCAAGGAACAAGAAGGAGAGAAATTGCATCTTTTAATAGTCTGCCTCATTTTTCCCTTAATTACCTTGGAAGTCCTGATGTGGGGAACACTTGAACTGAATCTTTTGGAGCTGTCAGAGCTGATTGTTAATTTCACTTCATTTTTGCACAATAGGAGATGAGCTTTTTAGAAAGAGACAAGATTAAAAATCCCTGACATAATCAGGAAAATGGAAATTTTTTTCTGCTCAAGCTGTGAATGTTTGTCTGGAAGTTTCCTATGAAAAATGGGCTGGTGAGAATTCAAGAAAAAGAAATCAGTGAAAATTTGGGAAAATGTCACCAAAAAAAAACCAGTGAAAATTTGAAAATTGTGTTTCATGGGAATTCCACAGAGCGCCTCAGGCCTAAGGACAGCAAAATATGAATTTTTTTTTTTTTTAATTGGAACTGAAGGAAATGAAGAGAAATGACAACCTGGTTGTCCCCTCTGCAGGAAATCCAGGAATTCCTGGAATTCCTGGGACAGACTGACTGGGGCATTCCCAGCTTTAGTGCTTGGACTGACTCCAGAGAAAGGAATCCTTGCAATCCTGTTGACATCCTGGCAAGGAACCTCCTAATTAAAGCTGAGGCACAGTTTTAATATTAATTAGTTATTTAAAGATAATTTTTTGGCCATGCCCAACTTTGTTGGAATTTTCTCAAGCATCTACAAAGATCATTCTGCTTTTAACATTTTTTTTACTGGTAGGAAAATCGGCTGGTTTTATTCCTGGAGATAAATTTTTGACTTTATTCCAATGTCTGATTGCTTAAACCAGCAAATTTGGGTTTTAAACTCAGCCTGGAAATTGGGAGAGGTGAAAGGGGGAAATCTTTTCTCCAGAGCCTTGGGAGAGACCAAACTGGGGAAATCCCTTCTCCAGAGCCTTGGGAGAGACCAAACTGGGGAAATCCCTTCTCCAGAGCCTTGGGAGAGGTCAAAGGCGGAAAATCCCTTCTCCAGCTTTATGATACTGGTGGTCTCATGTTGGTTTTCCAGGAAAATTCTGGGAAGCCACGTGGGAGAGAGGAAGGTGTCGCATGGCAGGAGTTAGAACTGAGCTCTAAGGTTCCTCCCAACCCAACCAATGATTCCATGAAATCCCTCTTTTCTGAATCACTTTTCCCAAGTTCCAGCCATTAGTGCTAATAGATGCCCTTGCTTATGTTTTGCAGAGCTCTGTGAAATCCTTCCAGCTTTTGCTGGGAATGAGAACAGCTTGGGTTTTCTGAGGAGGAGGGAATTTCTTGGAGCTGCCAGAAGCTCCGCAGAGCACTTGAACTGTTGCTGCTCACAAGAAATGGGAAAAGGTCACAGAAAAGAACAACATTTTCCTCAGCAAATAAGTAATAAAAAGGGGAAATTCTTAGGGATGTGTCCAAGGAGGGCTGGAGCAGCTGAGGGAGCTGGGAAGGGTCTGGGTTCCCAGGAGAGGCTGAGGGAGCTGGGAAGGGTCTGGAGCCTCAGGAGAATCCCTGAGGGAGCTGGGAAGGGGCTCAGCCTTCTCCAGAAGGATCAGGGGGCCCTTGTGGCTCTGCACAGCTCCTGCCAGGAGGGGTTTGGGATCTGCTCCCAGGGAACAGGAACAGGAACAGGAAGAGAAGGAACAGCCCCAGAGGAGGTTCAGGTCGGATACTGGGGAACAAATTTTCCCTGGAAGGGCGTGGGGCATTGGAATAAGTTGCCCAGGGAGGTGTTGGAGTGACACCATC
Source organism: Pyrgilauda ruficollis (assembly GCF_017590135.1). NCBI lineage: Eukaryota > Metazoa > Chordata > Aves > Passeriformes > Passeridae > Pyrgilauda > Pyrgilauda ruficollis. Next base: position 18,120,415 of record NW_024527710.1, read on the forward strand.
TGGAAGTGTTCCAGCCTTTCCCTCCTTTCTCGTTGCCCAGAGAAGCTGAGGCTGCCCCTGGATCCCCGGAAGTGTCCCAGGCCAGGCTGGAGCAGCCTGGGGCAGTGGGAGGTGTCCCTGCCCATGATGGGGTGGAATGGGATGAATTTAAATCTCCCAGCCCAAAGCACTCCATGATTTTATGTGAAGCAGGAGCCCATCTGTTCCTCCTGGGAGAGCCAGACCTGAGATTGTCACTTTTTTTTGGTGGCTGTCACCCTGTCTGAGTTGGTGCCTCTCCCTGTGAAGTGCTCATGGATTTTAAGGAGAATCCAGTTTGAATCCCAGCTCACAAATTATGTAATTCCCTGTGGGATCAGATGATCTCCTTCATCCCTTTCCTTAGAAAAGCTTCTGCAGTAATTCACAATTCAGGTGCCTGGGGTTTATCTCTGAGCTTTTTCAGGATCAGCATTTTGTTGGGAGGAAAAATCCTGCTCTGGTGCTGTGGTGGAAGTGAGGAAGAAGCAGGTGTGGGACTGCGGGATGTGCTGTTACCAAAATTTCACTGGGATTTGTTTTGGGTTTCCCTCTGTGTTTGTGTCCTGCCTCCATGAAAAGTGGGAGGAACTGGATTGGGAGGCTGAGAGGAGCTGGATAAACACTTCTGCTTCCCAAAACTGCTGTTCATCCAGGCAGTGGGAAAATGGGATTGGGAGCCAGCCTTGGCTGTGCTTGTGGGACAGGGGGATCCTTTAGGGTGGAGGGGCTCCATCTGCTCCTCACACCCCCTGGAGTTCTAACCCTGCCCATGGAGAAGCCCAAATGTGTGGGAAAGCACACGATGGAACGTGGGTCTCATATTCCAAACCCTCCCGAACTGGCACATGAGGATGTGTTTTAGGAATTGCTGTAAATAGTGGATTTCACACAGGATGAGCTGAGCAGCTCTTTTGTAACCAGTGTGCAGGAAAATCAGGAAAACAGTGCATCCATGGGATTTTATCCTCACTGTCAGCTGCATCTTGGGAACCCTTTAACTCATACCCTGGCTGGATCCCTCTGGAATTGCTGGAGTGCTTTCCCACCAGTTTTGAAACATATGAAACACAAAAATCTTCAGGTGGAAGCTTGGTGTAAAAAGAAAATTCAAATTCCACGTGGGATACGTTCCAGGAAAATGGATCAGACCCAACTGCAGCACTGATTTTTTTTCGCATTTTATTGACAAAGCTTTGCTGCTGTTCAGCATTCCCTGATCCCAGACCCAACCAATCCTCTGGGATACAGGGTTTTTTTGGAGGATTTGGGTACTGGAACTGTAATAAAAGTCTGCATCAATGAGAAAATGTTCATGAGGAAAGAATTCCCAGGAAGCCTCTTTGGAGCGTGTTCCTCTGGTTTATTCTCCCCTTAAATGTTCATCCCAGGTGTCAGATTTTTCTGGGAAGGCACAGGAAAGAATGAGTCAGATTTTAATGGGAATTTAGTCATAACTAAAGGAAGTGTTGGGTTTTCTTCAGGCCTCAGAACTGCAATTCCTGTAAAACAAAAGCTGGATTTTATCGTTATCCATGTTCTGCTTAAATTAACTTTGACAAATCAATAAATATTTATAAAGTTGTGGTGTGAGAGGGGTCAGGTTTTCACAGAAATGATCTTCCAGTCAGCCTGGTCCATCCCTCCACATCCCATTTCCTGCTGTCTAGCCTGGTCCTGGAGTTCAGCAAAATTTGGGAAATATTCTTAAACTCTCATTCCTTTGGATTTTTTCCCCAAAGAATGTGTGGATTGAGGTTTAGTGGAGCATATGGAGGTGGTGCTGGTTGGAACTGATGATCTTAAAGGTCTTTTCTGGCCTTGATGGTTCCATGATTCTCAGAAGTTGCTCTGGATATTTATTTATGTGGGTGTTTCTTTATTTTGTCTTTCCTTATGAAATTCCACATTTTCAGGAAGCAGCTTCAGTTTGTGCTGGGATCCCAATCCCTGTAGATCAGGGCAGTGACAAACACCCCAAACTGGCTTTGTTGATTAGGGTAATAACGAAATAAAAAATGCATCACCACAGCAGGGGCTGAGCTGCTGAAACACTGAGATATTTACACGTAGAAAAGGTGGGATCCAGAGCAAATATTCCATAAATCCCAGCTGGGATTTTAGTGGCTTATTTGTTAGCAAACCCAGTTTAGCATTCAAAAATATGTAAAAATTTATATACAAAAGATATAGATAGATAGATAGATAGATAGATAGATATTTTATATATATTCTGATTGGCATATAGTTAATTAATATAATTAATATTAATTAATTATTCTGTAATGGTATATTGGTATAAATATATAATATATAATTAAGAAATGTATATACAATTTATATATAATTGTATAGTATTTATAGACATCATTATATATCTTATATATTTATATACATAATTAGATATATTATATATAATTACATCTAAATAACTCATACATATTCATATATATGAATTTAAATGTATGAGCAATATATAATTATATATAATTTTATATGTATATAATTATATACATATGTATTTCAATTGAATTATATAAATATATAATTTACGTGTGTTATGTATTTCACTTTAATTATATAAATATATAATTTACATGTGTTTATAAATAAAAATATGTAACAGTTTTTTTCTTTCAGGTTGCCCCTCTGAAAAAATTCTGTTTACCTGAAGTTTTTTATCCTGGTCTGCACTTGAAACTTGATAATGAAGAAAAGCAGAAGTGTCATGACAGTGACTGCAGATGAGGTGAGCTCCTGCTGAAGGTTTATTTTTTCTTCTTTTTCTTTCCTTTTCCTTTTTTTTTTTTACGTTGTGAAAATGAGCTGGAAAGTTGATTTTGTCTTCTTTGGTAAATATAAACTGGTTTGGCTTTGATTGCTGATGGGCAGTCTTAGAGGATTTTTAGATAGGAAGAAGAAAATAAAAGCTGCACATTAAAAAATGAACTCAAGCCCTGGAAAGGTTTGGAGGAGTTTTATCCAGGTCTTTTTGCTCTGGTGGTCTTTGGCCAGTGTGGTGTGGGCAGGGAGCAGGGAATGCTGCTGGGATTTATGGAATATTTGCTCTGGATATATCTCACCTTTTTATGTGTAAATATCTCGTGGAAGAAATTCTTTGTTTGTAGAATTTAGTTGTGGAGTTGTGGGATAGTTCTGGGTGGAGAATTGAGTGTGTTTTACCCTCATGGAGGAATAATAAATAATTTGCAGAATTTAGTACTGGACTTGTGGAGTTCCCATCTCCTGGGATACTTCTGGCTGAAGAATTTAGTTTCATCCCTGTGGAGGAAATAATTTGTTTGTAGAATTCAGTTCTGGACCTGTGGAGTTCTCTTCTCCTGGGATAGTTCTGGCTGGAGAATTGTGTTTTATCCCTGTGGAGGAAATCTTTTGTAGAATTCACTTCTGGAGTTGTGGGATAGTTCTGGTTGGAGAATTGAGTGTGGTTTATCCTCGTGGAGGAAATAATTTGTTTGCAAAATTCAGTTCTGAAGTCATGGGATAGTTCTGGCTGGAGAATTGAGTGTGTTTTACCCTCATGGAGGAAATAATTTGCAGAATTTAGTTCTGGACCTGTGGAGTTCTCATCTCCTGGGATAGTTCTGGCTGGAGAATCGAGTGTGTTTTACCCACGTGGAGGAAATGCTTTGTTTCCAGAATTGAGGGATCTCAGAGGCCTCTCTGTTGCAGAACTCCCTGGATTACCTGGAATGTGGGCTCAGCAAATCCTACAGCACTTCCAGCCACGCCCTGGGCATCGACCTGTGGAGGGGCCGCCGGTGCTGCTCGGGCAACCTGCAGCTGCCCCCGCTGGCCCAGCGGCAGACAGAGCGGGCCAGGACACCTGACAGGGACATCAGGACACCTGAGAGGGACATCGTGTGCAGACCCACCACCCTGCCCCTGCTGCCACCGCCCAGCATCGCCATCACCACCTACCACGACTGGTAAGTCTCGTTTCATTCTGCTTTCAGTAATTAATTGATTCGTTTGCTGGTTTTCTGGTTCCAAATTGGCTTTTTCCCTTCTTTTTTATTATAAACACACATCTAATTATCTTATATATATATTAATCTGATTAATCAGTCTCTATGAGTTGTTGTATCATGGATATAAGTTTATAAAAAATTTTTTTTTTAAATTCTACTTTGTTAAAAACCTCTCTTGAAAATTCTGATTCTGGTCTCAACCAGAGGATTTGTGTTCCTAACTTTGCTCCCACACGAGTTCAGGATGGTGCTAAACTCTCCCACAAAGGGTCGAGGGAAAGGCTCTGACTGTCTGGATGTTTCCCATCCCTGTGTGAGGAAAAAGGCTTGGAAAAACCTCATTGGGATATAAAGTTAAGCTGGAGATAAATCCCCAAGAAACCATCAGAGAGCTGATTACAAGGGGGTTGCTCCGAGGTGAGATGCAAAGTTGGAACTGGGGTGAAGTGCCAAAACAAGGGAATCAATCCAGACGGGAGGAGAGTTTTCCTGTACTGGAATTGGGTTTTATGGCAAAATAAGGACGTGTGTCCTGCTTGTCATAGGAATATTGAGGTGACATCAGTGTGACCTTAAATTCTGTGCTCTCAACTTTGGGTTTAGAGTCAGTTTTAGGTTCTAGCTTATAAATGCTCCACTCTCAGCTCCATTTGCTGGTTCATGTTCCTAAGCTGGAATCTGGGTTTCTGTTAAGCTCAGCACTCTGCATTTGTACAACTGGAAAGGATCCCATAAGCTCAAGGTAAGTCCCAAGAAACCATCAGAGAGCTGATTACAAGGAGGCTGCTCCGAGGTGAGATCCAAAACTAGAACTGGGGTGAAGTGCCAAAACAAGGGAATTAATCCAGAGGGAGAGGAGGAAGGCAAAACCTTGGGTGTTCCTGTGCTGGAACTGGATTTTATGGCAAAATAAGGATGTTGGTGTGCTTTTCATGGGAATATTGAGGTTATATTAATTACACCTTAAATTCTGTGATCGCACTTGGGTTTAGGATTGGTTTTAGATTATTATCTTTTCTCTCTTGGCTCCGTTTGCTGCTTCATGTTCCCATCATTATTCCAAGTTGGAATCTGGGTTTCTGTCAAGCTCAGCACTTTCCATTTGAACAGCTCTAGAGGACATCCCAAATCCATTTGTTAAAGTCCTTTTGAAAGTTTTCCTGCTGAAAATAGGATTTTTAAACTGCCCTGGAATAGCTGAGATAGAGGAATTGCAGGAGCTTTTGTCCAGGTTTTGTGATTAATTGCTGAGATAAATGTAACCAAACGAGTTCCCTGAGTTCAGATGGATTGGGAATTTTGGCAATAAAAGTGTTGGCTCACCTCTGTGGGCATTGTGTGACTGTTCCCTTTTGTGGGGCAGGAATTTGCATTCCTGACAGCGGGAGCCTTTCCATAGGGTGGGCTCGGCAGGATGGATTCGCTCTGAGCTTGGAATGTGCCTCTGTCCATGGTTTGGGAGGAATTGCCAGGGATTTATCAGGGATTTATCACTTGGAACACAAGAGGGCACCGCTGCTCCTCTCTCCCGGTCCAGCAGAATCCGTGCGTGTGGATATTCCTGGAACCCTGGCAGCCCTGCTCGGTTTTTGCTGTTTCTGTAGGGCTGAAAATTCCCGGTTTTCCACAGGAACTGGGAGTTACTGGTGTGACTGGGATGCAGTGCTGTCCCAGCTCCTTTTTCTGCATCCTTCTCACCTCCCTGAGCACTTAACATTGGCTGATCCTATAAAAACTGGGCTTAAATTTCCCATTTTTTACTGAACTAATTCTCACCTTCCTGACCACTTACATTGTCTGATCCTATAAAAACTGGGTTTAAAATGCCCATTTTTAATTTTAGTTCTAATCCTCACCTCCCTGATTGCTTACATTGGCTGATCGTATAAAAACTGGGCTTAAATTTCCCATTTTTTATTTCAGTCCTAATTCTCACCTCCCTATCCAGTTACATTGGCTGATCCTATAAAAACTGGGCTGAACATTGCCATTTTTTATTGAAATTTTAGGCATTGAGGGGTTCTGGACCAGGTTAGCACTGAGCTCTGCCCCGTTCCAGGCAGTTTTTCCCTACAGAATTCCCAGTGACTCAGGGCCTGCCACCCTCTCAGGAGCACAGCCATGGAATCATGGAATGTTTAAGGTTGGAGAAGATCATGGATTTGGGATGGAAATCCAACAGAGCTGCAAGCTCAGTGCTTATTAGTGATACAAAACCCAAATTAATTGAAGGTTTGAAGGAAAAAAATAGTGGATGAAACATGGAAGATGTTTCTGGAGACAGCCAGAAAAATAAGGGAGATTGATCCCAAAGCAGTAATTCCAAACCAGGTGTGATGTGATAAAATTTTCTGTGGAAAAGGAAGGGAGTGTTCCCACAAAACAGCTTTTAGGGATCCTGCAGGGCAGGAGGGACATGGGATAGAGATCTTCAGGTGACAATCTGAGTGGAGAAGTCTTCCAAGCTTCTTCTCCACAGTTTTTGTCCCTGTTTTCATCCAAGTTGTTCAAATGTTTCCCCACTCCAGCTCCATATTTTCTGACTCCAGCTTTGTGATAGGAAAGCCAGGCAGGAGGGAAGAGTGAGGGTGTGAAGAATAAATTTGTAGCTACACTGGGAGCATCCAGAAGAGTTCTTTTCCCAATTTTTTTGCTCCTTAGCATCTCCTGGGTTAGATTTGGCTGCTCATTCCCACCATTTCTCCACGTTTCCCTCAGGTGTGTGGGGGGTATTTGGATATTTTGAAGGGTTTGCAGCAAGTTTTGATGTTGAAACAAAAATGGGATTCATGGTGAATCCCAAAGCGTGAGGAAATCAAGGCTTTAAGAATTCCATGAGGAGTTGATCTGGTTTCATATTAAATATTGGAATGCACTTTTTTAGGGATTGGAGAGGCAGATAAATATTTAGGATATGGCAAGAAATACATTAAAATACAGATTTGTTGCCTTATTGTCCCTCATTTATGGCCTTTTTCTTCTGGAATTATTTTATTGTGGAGCCTGGAGATGAGAATCCGTAAGGAAAATATGAAGGGATTGATCCTATTCCCCACATCCGCCTGGAATTGGGATAAATCCACTCAGTCTCTACTCCTGTAGTACTCCCGTTGTTCTCCAGATGGTGGTGGTGGGCAGCAAATTAAAAACAGCGTTAAGAGCTAAATCAGCCCGAAATTCGGGATAATTTTGGGCACTGAGTTACTCCAAACCTTCCTCGGGAATTCTGACTTCAGCCAGAGCCCGCTCGTCCTGCCTGGGAGGCTGCTGGGAATTAATGCGGGATTGATAAAATGGGCATTAACTGGGAATTGATAAAATGGGAATGAATTGAGATATTGATAAAATGGGAACTAATTGGGGGATAGATAAGTGGGGATTAATTGAGAGATTGATAAAATGGGAGTTAATCGGGGGATCGATAAAATGGGAATTAATTGAGGGACATATAAGTGGGGATTAATTGAGGGGTAGATAAGGAAAGTTAGGATGATAAAGAGGATGAGATTTGCATGGAGAATTAAGTATAACAAAGCTGGAATCAGGATGAGAAACCAAGCTGATGCTCCTTCCATATCCCATGGATGAAAGGAAATATTTGGGAAGTTTTAAAGGAACTGAAGGATGAATCCCAGAAATTCAGAAGGAGATGATGTTTTGAAGAAATGTGGTTTTGAGGTTTTTTAAATTTTATTTTGTTTTTTCAATGCTGTTCCCGACCTTGTGATAATGCCCTGAGAAACTGGAGTTTTATCTCTTAGATAATTTCAAATTCTGGGAGATGGGAACTGAAGGAATGTGCTGCGAGCTTGGAATGGGGGAAAAAAAAAGATGAGCTAGTTTCCCGTGTGGAGTGAAAAATAGAAAACCTGAAGGAAAAAAATATTTAAAACCAGGGTTTTCATTTTTATACTGATATTTGAATTGTGTAATGGACATCACCAGGTTCAAAATGTGGGTAATTTCCATAAATGCCATCAGTTTCTGTGCTAATGAGCAGGATCAATTATTCTGATTGAGCATCCCTCCTGGATTTCAGAAGTCTGCTCTGCATTTCTGGGGGACATTTCCTTACCTTGGAAAAGGAGGCCAGTGGTGTTCCTCAGAACATCCCATAATCTGCAGGCAAAAGAGGTTTTCATTATTCCTTGCTGTTTCTGGGAAGTGGCTGTGGGAACTCAGAATTCCTGGGGTTTTTCCAAAGTTTCCCAACAATATCAGAGGTGTCTTGGAGAAATCTTGGAACAGCCATGAGGGATTTTCTCCTCTGGGAAGAAATATTTCCATGGAAATATTTCTGGGTCTGTTTAGGGCTTTTTCCTGGGAATGAACTGGGGATTTGGTGGGATCTTGGAGAGCTGGGATCCCTCAAAACATGGGAAAAGCTGGGAATGTTGTTGCGAGATGAGAGCCCCTCATTATCTGCAGGGGGGATCATAAAAATTCAAGCTTAAATCTGTTTGGAATCCACAAAGTGGGAAGCAGGGCCTTGCTTGTTGTGGGAAGAGGAAATTCCTTGGATTTTGGCCTCATTGCCACCATTTGGACTCCTCAGAGACCTGGAGGAGGAAATGGCCATGGGAATTCAGGGAACAACTTCCATAAAATCTGCTGTTCCCTCACGGTGTGAGGTGTTCCCACAGGGAATATCCCACATCCCTGCTGAGGTTGGGATGGGGTCATTCCCAAAGTTCTGAGGTGCTCCCATGGGGAATGTCCCATATTCCTGATGTGGTTGGGATGGGGTCATTCCCAAAGTTCTGAGGTGCTCCCATGGGGAATGTCCCATATTCCTGGTGGGGTTGGGATGGGGTCATTCCCAAAGTTCTGAGGTGCTCCCACAGGGAATGTCCCATATTCCTGATGTGGTAGGGATGGGGTTATTCCCAAAGTTCTGAGGTGCTCCCACAGGGAATGTCCCATATTCCTGATGTGGTAGGGATGGGGTTATTCCCAAAGTTCTGAGGTGCTCCCACAGGGAATGTCCCATATTCCTGGTGGGGTTGGGATGGGGTCATTCCCAATGTTCTGAGGTGTTCCCACAGGGAATATCCCATATTCCTGGTGGGGCTGGGATGGTGTTATTCCCAATGTTCTGAGGTGCTCCCACAGGGAATGTCCCATATTCCTGGTGGGGTCATTCCCATGTGGAATTGAGGCTCAGTCAGAGCCATAAACCCGAGCCATGGCTCTGTGTGGCACTCAGGGCTTTGGGTGTCACATCTGACATCGACCCCAAATCCTGGAGACCTTCTATCTATAAAATGAACCCCAAAAATCCTTTCCATCCAAAAAAACGTGGGCAGGCCAAATATCCCAAGGTCGCTGCTGCTGTGTCATTGCAAATGCCAACCTGTCCCAAAAAAAACTGGGAAAAAAAGGTGATTTTGCTCTCTCTGACTTGAATCTGCTGTTATTTCTCAGCCAAAAATACCCAGAGAAGTGTTTTGTCTGCCTATATTTAGGTTTTGGCTGGTGCCATCAGTTTCTGAAGCTCTTGCACCTTCAAAAAACTGTATTTTTATGTTTTCTTGGAGGCCTAAATAAAAGAACTATGATTAATATGAGGTGTAGTTACCCAGAGGAATTTTAAGATGGATTAATCATAGGTCAGGAATTAAAATTATGGTTATTTCAAAATCACTTGTTGTCCGCAACTTTTATTTTGTTGTTGCCACCTAATGTTTTAATTCCTTTCCATTTATTGAATTCATTGAATTTTACTCCAAATACTCTACATAACATCCCCTTTTTGTGTGAATTGCAAGGTGATCCCAATAATTTTATTAAGGATGAGCCTGTAAGTTCAGAACTGCAGGAGATAAAAGTGGTTGAAAACAGAAGCACACAAAAAAAAAGGCTTTTAATGATTCAATTTTAATTATACACCTCAATCCTGAGTGCAAAAAGACAGCTTGGGATGTGTGTGGAAGGGGAAGAAATGAGTCACTGTTAATCAGCAGAAGACAACGAAGCTTCTGAAATATTTTCTTCAAACTTCACCCTCGCTAGCAGAGAAAATAAATGAAAATTATGGAAATAGAGTTGATGGAAAAGCTGAATCAGACACGAGGTTGACAGGATTTTCTGACTAATGATAACTCATCTCCAGGGAAAGAGCAAACCCCGTTTGTTTTCACCTGCACAACCTGCTGGGGCTCAGCTGCTCCAGGACATTCATCCCTGGGAGGGTCCTGGGCTGGGCTTTGGAGTGAGCTGAGCTCTGTGTGCCCTCCCAGCCCAAACCCTTCCATCATTCCACCATTACATGGGTTTTCTTCAGGATTCCGTTCCTTTTGTCCAGTTTTTGATTGGTTTTGTTCACTTTTTTGTTGTTTTTATTCAGAATTTAATTGATTTTGTTTAGGTTTTGATTATTTTTGTTCAGTCTTTGGTTGTTTTATTCAGCTTTTGATTGGTTTAGTTCAGTTTTTGGTTGGTTTTGTTCCGTGTTTTGGTTGGTTTAGTTCAGTTTTTTGTTGGTTTTGTTCAGTTTTTTGGTTGGTTTTGTTCAGAATTTGATTGGTTTTATTTAGGTTTTGGTTGGTTTTCTTCAGTTTTTTGACTGAAAGCCTGGTTATTTTAGTTCAGGATTTGGTTGGTGTTGTCCAGTTGTTGTTCAGTTTAGTTCAGTTTTTGGTTATTTTCCTTCAGTTTTTGGTTGGTTTAGGTCAGTTATTAGTTGGTAACACCTGAGGACATGGTCAGTGGTGGACATGGAGGTGGTGCTGGCTGAGGGTTGGACTTGCTGATCCTAAAGGTCTTTTCCAACCTTACTGATTCTCTGATTCCACGATTTTGTGATTTCCTAAGCAAAGCTCCCCAAAATCCACCTATAAATCCCATCTTCAAACACTTGTGGCCAAGTTCCTCCCTCATTTCCCAAATTCCTCTTGGTCCACCTGGCCCTGGGGGGCTGTGATGCCTTTGGACCTTTCCTGATGTTTTTTTCAGTACCTCCATCTGGAATATTTCCAGATTTCCCTTTTGTGGCAATTTCCTGATGTGTTTTCAGTACCTCCATCTGGAATATTTCCAGATTTCCCTTTTGTGGCAATTCCCTGCTGGAATATTTGGAGCAGAGGCCTGGAGAACCCTGGGAATGTCCCTGGAAGGAAGGAGAGGATTGGGAATGCAGGATTGTCCCATGCTGCTGCCTCACCCCAGCTCCAGAGTCTTTTTACCCAGCACTGGAGATTTTCTATCCCTTAAAAAATCATGGAGTGTTTGGTTTGCTTGGACAGGCCCCAGCCACCCCCTCCCTGACCCTGTTTTTGTTGGCAGTGGCACCAAGCTGCTCTCGAGGAGTTTTGGCTGTGGATTTATTCCTTTAATTAAGCCATAATGGACAAAGCTTCCTGGGAATTCTGACAGCAGAGCAAATCCTGCTCTTTCCCAACTCCAAAATGTGAGGCACTGGCAAAGCTGGAAGCTGTTGAACAGGGAGTGTTGTGAGTTTTGCCTGGAATTCCTTAGGGAAAAATAGCTGTAAAAAAATCCACCTTATAAACTTGATTCTGGTTTATCCAAGGGAGCTGATAAGGGGGAGATGAGCTGAGACACAAATAAATAAAATAACTGGAATGAAACTGGAATTATTTCTGTAAATCAACTGAAAGTCTGGGAGAGCAGGAGGAAAATAGAAAACTTTGGATTAATTTGGTGGAATTTTCTGTTCCTCGGCCATTGTGGGACCAATATCAGAGAAATTTGTGGGCTGGTGAAGATGATTTCAGTCCTTTTGTGGCAAGGAAGAGGAGGGTGCTCCAAGATTCCTTTTTTGTCCTTTTTTTTGGGCAGTTTTCCATAGGAATCCATGGCAGGATGCAAAAATGGCCAAGCAAAGTGGGTGTCTGGATTAGATCCAGGGGATTATTTGTGAGCACTAAGAAATGACAGAGCAGTATTTTGGGGGGTTTTGTATTTGTCATTGTATTAAAAAATAATGGAATTGTTTAGGTTGAAAAAGCTTCTGAGGTCATCAGATCCACCCATGTCCCCAAGTGCCACATCCACAGAGCTTTTAAATCCTGCCAGGAATGGAGGTTCCACCCCTGCCCTGGGCTGGAAAAGCCTTTCCAGGAAGGAATTTTCTCTGCTTCATCTCTGTATTAACACAAAGCCTTTTCTCATCAGGATATACCAAATTTTCAGATTTTTTTCCATCAGTTTCTCCTTTCTCTGGAGTCACCCTGGAGGTCTCTGCCCGTGAGGAATAAATTGAATTTTTGTGGTAATATATTACAAATACTTTGTGTAATCTATAGCTGTGAAATGAGGAAATAATCACAATTAATACAGATTGCTCTGACATATGGGATTACTCACTCTGGATATATAGAAGGCATTTCAGTGTTCTCTGGGAATAAATCAGGCACAATCCCAAGTTGCTAAGCAAATTCCCTTCTTACATCACGCCCTGGTGGCTTATATAATTTGATAATAAAATCTAAATGATATAAATTTATAATGGATTTATAAATATCAATTTATTGCCAGTTACTAGGAGGGAACAGCAGAAATACCTGCAAGAATAAAGCGTGGTATAAAATTGTATTTTTTGGCAGATGAATTGCGTTTTGTGGGGGATTTAATATGGAAAAAACTGATCCAAATCCAGTTTAGGACAAATGGGAAGGGAAAGGCACCGGGTTTGCTGTTCTTCCCAAATCCTTCATGCGTGTTCTAAATGCAAATAATTTCCTGTGCCAGGGAACACCTTGTAAAGCTCAGCTCAAACAGAAGCAGGGCCTGCCTGACGTCGGGGATTAATTCAGGGTGAGCAGATGAGCACCCAGCCACTCTCAGCTCCCAGGGAATATTTCCTAAAGATGGAATTGGTTTTTTGGGACTCATCTGGAAATTATTCTGGGTTTTCTTAGCCTTCTTGAGATTCTGGGTGTTTTAATACTGGAAAACTTATGGTTTAGTTCAGCTTTTGGTGGGTTTAGTTCAGCTTTTGGTTGGTTTAGTTCAGCTTTTGGTTGGTTTTGTTCCATTTTAGGTAGGTTTCCCAACCAAAAATTCTCTTCCCAAAAATTCCAGGGCCCCCTAAATCTGTGGGAATGGAGATCCAGACTGGATGATTTTAAGCTATTAAATATAAAACAACCTTATCTCTCAATAGGAATCTAAATAACAGTGGATTGTTATTAATTTTTTTTGCCTCTCAAACGTGGGGAATTTGTCATTTAAACCTGTAATTAGGGATGGATTCCTGCTTCTCTTGCTGCAGGAAACTTTCAGGGAAGGAGAAGGAAAGTCCTTAAACATGTAATTTCCAGTTTTCTGTTGTGGAGCCATCTTTTAGCAGCTCAGCCTGTGAGGCAGCAGATGCAAAGGCAGGTGGTTTTTGGTTTGTTTTTTTTTTTCCTTAAAAATTGACCAGCTGAACACCATGAAACCTTCTGTTTTTGGGCTGGAAAGATTTTCCTGGGATTTGTTCAGCCTTCTGTTAAAAAGAGATGATTAAGAGAGGGTTGAAGATTTTTTTATTCTGTAGAATTCCAGACTGGCTTGGGCTGGAAGGGATTTTAAGGATCTTCTCATTCCATGGGCAGGGACACTTTCCATTATCCCAGGGTGCCCCAAGCCCTGTCCAGCCTGGCCTTGGGAGCTGCCAGGGATCCAGGGACATCCCCTTTATCTCTGGGAAATATCAACAGCACCTCTTCACAGATAAAGGGATGATGCTCCCCAAAACTTCTTTGCTGTTCCATTTTTGTTCTGTTAAACCCTGGCTTTGGTTTGGGTGTTCTGGAGATGTGGCTGGTCCAGTGCAGCTCAAATTCCAATGGTGAATTCCTGTTTTTCAGGTGAAATCATCTTTTTATTCCCCAGGGTTGGGTGGGATGGTTAAAATGCTGGTGGAGTGTTTAGGTCAGGCCTTAAGCAGATTTGCTGCTTCTCTGAGGGAGCTACAGCAAAACTGGGACTAGGATGGAGTAGAATTAACTACTCTAGGACTGCTCTGTCCCTGATGGAATTAGTGGCAGTCACCTGGGATGGGCACAGGACATCTCTTGGATGTGATGGAAGGGAAATAAGGGGAAAAAATGAATTTGTATAATTTCCTCTCATGTCAGTCCCTTCGTGCTCCTCTCCTTTTTTCCCCCCTTTTTCTCCACTCCTGCTCCACCCCTGCAGAGGTCCCACAAACAAAGGGGTTTGTACACAAAGGGTTCTTTGTGGGTTCTGTACCACAAACACGTCCTTCCCTGCAGCTCCCTTGGATTTCCTGGGAATCTTGTCCAGCTTTTCACAGAGCTGCTCCCAGCTGCCCTTTCCCCATCCCTGCCTCCTTCCCCTCACCTTCCCCGCAGCCGCTGCTCTCACTCCAAGCCTTGCCTGTCACTCCTTATCCTGACATTTCAATCCACTTCCAGTTCCACATTCAAGCCCCTTTCCCTAGCTTCTCTTCTCCTGGCTGCTTCCTTCCTCCAGCTCCCAGCTCCTTGATGTTTTCCTTGTCTTGCTCCAGACATTTCTCTCTCTGATCCTTTTTCTTCGTCTCTGCCTGTCTCCACTGCCGGGGTTGCTGTGATTTATTCCTGGTGCTGCCTCATCCTGGCAGCTCCAGCTGCTGCCTCAGGGGCTGAGCTCAAGATCACATCCCTGTCAGTCCTGTGACATTTCCACCACAGATTTATTCCGTGCTCTGCTGCTGGCTCTGTAACCCAGTTATTTTCCAGTACAAATGACAATTCCCGTATTCTCTGCTCTCTCACTCCTTCTTTTTTTCTCTCTTCAGTCTCTGTGTTGGTTTAGTCCAAGAAAAAGTTGTTGTTTTGTAGGGTTTTCTCCTGCCTTAGCTTGGTTTGCTTTTCCTCAAAATCTCCTTTTCCCACCCTTTCCCAAACCCAGACATTCCTCCTTTCCTTTTATTTCCTACTGGGAACGAGCTTTGGCTGATTTCCCTGTCTCCTCCTCAGACTCATGTTCATCTCTCCCAGAGCTAATGGAGCTGGTTGGCTCCTGGAATTTCTCTCCTGGAAATCCATCATAGATCCTTTTCCAACCCATTTGGCAGAACTCCACCTTAAGTAGGGACGGTGCTGTGAAATCCCATCAGGTCCTGGCCCAATAATGGGCTTTTTTCCCATCAAATGTGGTCTAATTTTAGTCTAAAAGGGATTTTAAGAGGTTGACTTCTTCCCTCGTGCACCCTCAGCTTTATAAATGTTTGGAATTGTCCATCTCTCCTGACCTTTCCAATCCTGGGCCTGATTTAAGCCAAGGAAATGCTGCTGTGTGTGAGGGACCTTCCAAGTAATTCCAGAACTAATGAAGCCCCTGTTGCTCCAGGAGCACATGGATTAAATAACAAATTACTGAGCAGCAATTAAAAGACACATAGGGGATCTGTGATTTTTATTTTATAAAGAAAAATCATAATTTTCAGATTGTTTGGAAGTTTAATAAAGATTTTATATTTTCCTGTTAAAGGGGGAATTCTATCAGCCAGGATTTCTGGAAAGGAGACTTTGTACTTGATTAAAAATATGTTTTCCCCTGGGTTTCCTTGCTTGGAAAAAGAAGCCCAAGTAGCAGCAGCAAAGTGCAGTCCCTTGAAGTAATTTCTCTCTAATTAATTTGCTGTGGGGTTGGTGGAATCTTTTTGGGATGCCCTTGGGATGGCACAGGGGCTGGAATAAGAGAGGGGAATTCCTGACTGTTTTTATCTAAATGTGCTCTCAGGAAAAATTTTCCAATTGCTGTGCCCCTGGCTTAAAGTGCTGTGAAAAGTCAACTAAAAGCTTTTCCTTTGCTACTGGAGCGTGTAGGACACTTCAGAATTCCCTTTTCCCTGGTGTTTTACTCCATCCTGGCTATCAGGACTCAGGAACAGGTAAATAATGGTGCTGCTGAGGAAGAAAGATGTGTTCTTGTTGCTTAGCAATTGCTCTCAGCACACTCGAGATCAGCTTTTGATGAGGAGTTGCAGGCTTGGAAATGTTGTTTCCCACCCTATCAGGTATTTTAATCAAATATATTGAAACTTCCAGACTCTTCAGCGAGCTGGGAAGCGGGGATGGAATCTCACCCAAATGCACTTAAACTTCTGAAAGTTTCCTTAATTGTCCTTTTTCTTCCAAGTGGTCTCATTTTCCTGCCAGGCACTTTCCTTCAATCATCTTTTCCGCCTCCTCAACAATTCTTTCATATTTCTGCTCCCTTTTCTGATGGAATTGCTACCTTGGGCTGCAGACAGTAATCTGTGGGGATGGACAGATCAGTGCAGGGTGTTCCTGGGCTCTTCAGGGAATCGTTTTCATTTGTTAACCAGGGTCAATCCAGGCTTGGGATGAACAGAGGGGAAACAGCCCTGGGAGGATTGGGAGGGATGCGAGGTGAGACTGGGCTGGATCTGCCCCACTCAGGTGAGACTCCACTGGCAGAGCTGCCCCAGCCCTGGGGCACAGGGATGTGGAGCTGCTGGAGAGAGTCCAGGGGAGCACCGGAGCTGCTGCAGGGCTGGAGCCCCTCTGGAGCCAGGCTGGGAGAGCTGGGGGTGCTCACCTGGAGAGGAGAAGGATCCAGGGAGAGCTCAGAGCCCCTGGCAGGGCCTGGAGGGGCTCCAGGAGAGCTGGAGAGGGACTGGGGACAAGGCATGCAGGGACAGGACACAGGGAATGGCTGGAAGTTGAAAGAAGGTAGATTGAGATGGGATATTTGGCAGGAATTCCTGGCTGGGCTGGAATTCCCAGAGCAGCTGTGGCTGCCCCTGGATCCCTGGCAGTGCTCAAGGCCAGGTTGGACATCGGGAGCACCCTGGAATTGTGGAAGGTGTCCCTGCCCCGGGCAGGGGTGGCACTGGGTGAGATTTAAGTTCCCTTCCCACCCAAACCATTCCAGGATTCCATGAACCCCCAGAAGCTCTGATGCCCTGGGTACTCTCTATTCCCTGCAAACATGGGGAATTCCTGTCAGGATTTTCAGATCCCAGCTTTCCTGCCAGTTAGCTCCAGTGTCTGCTTCTCACCTCCTCTTGGCTCATCCTGGAGTGAAGCAGTGTGTCTGGCCAGAATTCCAAGCTCTAAATCCATGGTGAGTTGGGAGATGTTGGCTGCAGGGTCCCGTGGGTGTGGAACACCAGGAGTTGGCAGTGTGAGGGGTGGGAGCTGGAGCTCCACGAGAGCTCCCCTGGGACCTTTCCCAGGGAGTTTTGTCAGGGAAGTGTGGATCCACTGCCACCAGGAGCTGGAAGGTGCTGGAAGAATCTCCTGTGCTCAGAATCATCCTCCAAAGTGCTCCAGACAAGCTGAGCTTGGAGAAGCTCTGGCACTCCGATGGATGGCACTTTGTGTCCCTCTCCTCCTGCTTCCCCGAGGGAATGGAGCCTTTCTTCCTCCCCCAGTCTCCTCTCCCTCCTCACCAGCTCCATTCTCTGGGGTTTCTCTGCCCATCTCAGCACAGGACCTGGTCCAGGCTCCGGGGCTGCCACTTCATTACTGATTTATGGATGGCCAAATGATGGGAAGCACTTCCTTAATGGACACTTTGGAAAACAGTTCTATTGCTTTTGAAATGGGATTTCCCTCTGTTCTCCCTGCCCTTTGAAAAGCTTTAGGAAAAGGCATGGAAATTTCTTCAGTAGCAGATGTATCCTCACAAACCCCCTCCAACCTCCCATTAGAGTTAGAAAGTTCATTTTTATTTCTGTTTGGGATTCCATTGATTATTTCTCTTGGAAATTTCATTTTTTATTTCTGTTAGGAATTCCATTTTTTATGTCTGTTTGGAATTCCATTTTTTGTTTCTGTTTGGAATTCCTTTTTTTTTTTTTTCTTCTGTTGGAATTCCAGATTTATTTCTGTTGGGAATTCCAGCTCCAAAGCATGTGTGTGGATTTGGTTCCCCCTTCAGCTCCCAGGCCCCCTTTGTCTCTCCCTGCCTGTCAGTGGAGTAACAGATCCCAGCCTACCATGTCAGAATTCCTGAATCATCCAATATTCCCGTTGTGCTGCTGCCTGAAGCTCTCAGGATTAAATCCCACTGCAGTTCCAGTGCCCTTAGCGAGGCTTGGGCAGATATTTTGGTTTATTTTGGTTTTTAATAACTGGGAATAGCGCACAGGGAAGTTCTCTATGATGAGGCTTTGCTGGAAGCAGAGGAAGGCACACTGGTGTTCCTGGCAAGAGTTTTGGGATATTTGATGGAAAACCCTCTGGAATGGACAGGGATTTGCTGTGTGATTGATGCCTGCACAGTGCCACCAGAGCACTTCACTCATGTGCTCTCCTTGAGTCCTCGTCCTTTAAAAACATTTATTGTGTTTGCATTTTTGGTCACCGTATTTTTACCAGTTTGAAAAGTGCCCCTCCCTCAGGGATTTATTGTGCTGTTACACTCCTTGTCTTTAACTTCTTTACTTGAATGTTGCTTTTTATCCTTGGAAAAGTAGAACTTGCTTTCATGGTGTTTATATCCAGAGATAAAATTCCTATTTTTTTTCTGTTTTAAATACATAGACTCTAAAAATTACTGGAATTGGCAGGGAGCTGCCAGCTCCCCCATCCTTTGATTTGGCAGAGGTTTGATCCTTTGGCTCTGCTTCCCAGGACGATGGAGCCTTTCCATGGAGCAGGAATTCCTGCGTGCTTTGTTCCTGCAGAACAGAATTCCTTTGTGTTTGTTCCCTTTTAGCCTTTATCTCCACTCTTAGCGCTCTCCCATCCCTCCCAGAGCCAGGGAGCAACATCGGGATGTTGGGCAGGTCCTTAAAATTTCCTGGGGATGCCCCGCGCTCCCCGCAGGGCAGGACAGAGTCCGGCTGTCAAAATAACCCCGAGCCAATGAGCGCGGCCTGGGTGGAGCCAGCGCCGTGCGGGCAAAACTAATTCTCAATGAAAGCCCGGCCTGAGAGCGCGGGATGCGCGGTGCGCGGAGCTGGTCCCTGAAATCCCAGCGCGGTCCGCTCCGGGGAGGGCGGGATGCTGGAGCAGTGCGCGATTCCCTGAGCTGATCCCTGAAATCCCAGCGCTGTTCCGCTCGGGGAGGGCGGGATGCTGGAGCAGAGGCTGATGAATTTTTCATGAGCGGCCACAACAACAACACCGGGAGCATCTTCCCAGGAAAAGCGGGGGCTTTGTGGCAGCGCTGCCGGATCCTCCTGCCGCGGATGCTGCCCGCTGAGTGAGCGGGGGCAGCTCCGCGTTGCCAGCGCCGGCGCTCGGGGGATGCGCGCCCGTGGCCATCGCTGAGCGCTCGCAGCTCGCCCAGCGCCGCAGCGATGACGGCCAGGGAACCTTCCCGGGAACTCGCCACTCCCGAGGCCGAGGTTTACATCAGGACTTTCAAGGAGCAGATGCACCTGGAGCTGGAGCTGCCCAAGCTGCCCGGGAATAGACCCACGTCGCCAAAGATTTCTCCTCGCAGCTCGCCCAGGAACTCTCCCTGCTTTTTCAGAAAGTTGTTGGTGAATAAAAGCATCCGCCAGCGCCGTCGCTTCACGGTGGCACACACATGGTAAGCTCTGCCGGGTTTAAACTGGGTTTAAACTGGGTTTAAAACCAGTGGAGCTGTGGTTTGAAGCGGGGAGAACGAGCGCGGGTCGTTCGTGGGTTCTCCCGGCGGTGAATGGAGCAGAAAAGCAGCCGGGGGATGTTTGGTGCGGGGCCTCGGCCCTTGTTCAGCCGCCGTTCTCCGGGAGAAATCCAGCCCTTTATTCCCGGGAACAAAGGCAGCAGCCGGCAACTTTGCCAGGCGCCGTGTGTTTGTGTGGGAGAGCCCGGGGTTTCACTGCAGAGCCCAGGAATTCGTTGCAGCGCCCAGGAATTAATTTCATGACCTGTGAATTTATTTTGTAGCCCATTAGTTCATTTCAGAACCAATGGAATAATTTCAGAGCTCATGAATTCATTTCAGAGCCCAGAAATTAATCTCAGAGCCCATGAATTAATTTCAGAACCCAGAAATTCATCTCAGAGCTCATTAATTCATCTTGGACCACATTTCAGAACCCAGGAAATTCGTTTCAGAGCCCATCAATTCGCTTCAGGACCTGTGAATTAGTTTCAGGACCCAGGAATTCATTTCAGAGCCCAACAATTCATTTCAGGCCCCATGAATTGGTTCCAGGACTCATTTCTGAGCCCATGGATTCATCTCAGAACCCATGAATTCATCTCAACACATTTCAGAGACCAGGAATTCATCTCGGAGCTCAGGAACTCATCTCAGAGCCTTCAGGCCACGTTTTTTCCTTCACTCTCTCAGCTCAGGGTGATTGGAGCAGGGCACTCTCAGAGCTAAATCCTGGAAAAGGCTTGGAGACAGTTCTTGCTGGCTACAAATCTCCCTCTTTTCCACCTTTTTTTCCATGGGAATCCTGGCTGAGAGGCTTCTTTTCCCTCCCCACAAATCTCTAACCCCAAACAGTCGATTTGGGTGCCATTACAGCTGATTGGGGCTGCCTCTGACAGTCACTTATCCTCCTTAAACCATAAACATCAATCAAAAGATGGAATAAAATCCAGGAAAATCCGTGAGGATCTCACTGGTTCATTTCCTAAATTTCCTCTTGCAGGATCCACCTTTTAAATTCCAAAATATGCACCAGTTGAGTGTGGGAATTGAACCAGAAAACTTTGAGTAATGTGAATTTTTTTAATCCTTCCTCACACAGCCATATATCCACTACTTTCCCATTCCTTTAGAATTCTGGAATCCTGCAGAATTCCTGCTTTTTGGTTTGTTTATTGGTTTTGGTTTGTTTTTTATTTAAATCCAAGCAGTAATAACAGCCTCGAGCTGGTTATGAGCTGTAGCAGCTCCAGAGTGTTCTTGGGGATTTTAATTGCTCGGAGTCACTGGTGATGGGGTTATTCACATTAATTCCCTGGAACATCTGTCATGGAGCTCATCTGATCCCAGCAGCCTATCCAGGGAAATCAGGGAAAGATGCTCCAGCTGGGAATTAGAGGAGCAGGATGGAACCAGACTCAGCGTCTGTGGTGTTTGGTGAAAAAGAATTCACATATTTCATTTGGAGATGAAACTTGGATCAACTCGTAAAGGAGGTGGGATCCCTCTAAATGGAAAAGAGGGAAGGTTTTCAATTCAATTTTTTGGTGATTTGGAACGGTTTTAAGCTTAGATAAGAAAGAAATAAATGTAGAAATTAAGAAAATCACTCCTAAAAGGTTCCAAGGATGTTTGAGTGTGAGCACACCCTCAACACAAACCATACACCAAACCCACCTGACATTTAATTTAAATATTTAAATTAATGTTCAATATTTCCCTGTGCTCCAGAATTTCCTTGGAGTGTCTGGAGGGTGTTCCATGTGTGCTGTGGGGTCCAGCTGAGCCCCTGGATGTGCTGGGGAATTTTGGGATTGGGATGCAGGGCACGGAGCAGCCTCACCTGTGCCCAGCCAAATGCCACTTACGTAAGGTGCCCTTTGTGGGAGCTGGGAAGGAAGGGAAGGAGTTGCCTCGGGAATAAACGGGCAGTGCCAAGCCAGGGAATTCATCCATGTTGGATTTTATGGAATCTGTAACTTCTCCAGCCTCCTAACCAGAGAACTTCCTCACACTGGGGGGGTAAATCAGCATTTTCACCACACTGATGCTGTTGTTTGAGGAATCTTCTGCTCCTTTTCCTTGTTTCCAGTTTTCTGCCTTCCCTCACTCCTCTTTCCCTTTGAAATAATGGCCTTTCCGGGCATTTTCCTGCTTTTCTGACAGTACATGGCAATTCTCTCCTCTTGCTGGTGCTGATGGAATCTGTGTCACCACAGCCTGCTCCCATATCCAGACAGATCTTGCCCAGAAAAAAAAAAAAAAAAAGGAAAGCAAATATTGAGGTTTTTTTTTAAGAATAAGGCCATGATTCAAGTGTTTCCATGATCCAAATGATTCTTTTCCTCAGGGAAAAGCTGTTCCCACTGGCCACGATCCACATGTTACCACAGTGACCTCCAAACCTGTGTCAGCCTCATCCCTGCCTGCTCCAAACTCTGGATCCCATTTCCAACTGCCTCATTCCCATAAAAGAACAGCACAAAACCTCTGTAGCTCTGGGATTTTCCTCCGCCAGGATCTGCCAGGCTCATTCCTGTCTTGCATCTGGCAGTTCTGCCTCAGAGATCCCAGAATTCCAAATGCTCCTTCTTCCTTTGATAATTCCCCTTGGTGCATTTTGGGGAGATTGTATGTGAAAAAAGGCAGGCAGAAGCCATGGAAATTTTGGACATGGTGAATTTCCTTTGGAATGACTGGAGAGGGAGCAGCATCTCCTGGAGGTGGTCCTCAGCTCTTTCTCCTGCCAGCCAAATCCCAGCACGTTCCCATTCCACATCCCACAATCTGCTCTCCCTCACCCCATCCATACTTTGAGGATTCCAAAGGAATAATTTTTAAAATATCTTTGATTTTTACACTTCTTCCATCTTATTTTTGCCAAGCAAGAACTTCATCCATTTTACCCCCATAGCAAGGTCCTTGCCAGCAGTGGCTTGGAAGATCCCAAAATTCAGTGTTTTCCAAGTCACTCTGCAGTTTCTAACACTCATTCCTTTGTTTTGCTGGATTTAGCCTCCAAATATAAATAGTTCCTCAAGGCCAGGTTGGACAGGCTTGGAGCAACCTGGGATAGTGGGAGGTGTCCCAGCCCATGGGAATGAGATGAGATTTAAAATCCCTTTGAACCCAAACCATCCTGGAATTCCGCGAATATTTCTCCAACTGAAATAATATATTCAGTTTTTATTTACTCAGGCTCTGCTGAGCTTTTAAAGAAGGGATTTCTACAATATGATGTTGATTGTCTTTACTTAATGAAGATTTTTGTGGATTTTTCCCAAATTAATTCACATTTAGCTTCATTAATTTAATAGCTACCTGTTACCTTGTGGATGAAGAAAATACAGAACAGAAATTTAATCTTAGGAAATTTCGCTCTGTTTTTTCTCTTGGTTATCCCTGAGTGCAGCTAAAACACAGCCAGCAATTTGCTTTTCAAAATATAATGTCAAATATAAATAATTTTATTTTAAATAAATTCTTTTTTTTTTTAAAAAAAAACATGCTTTTGTTTTCATGGCACAACAATCTCCCGTGGAGGAATTCAGGGAGTTAAATAAGATGGCACAATCCACAATCCAGTTGAGATTTTTCCAAGCCTGGTGAGTAACAACAGAGCTCTTGAATTCCTGGAAGCTGCAAAATTCCATGGAGGCGGATGGAAGTGGCCAAATTATTGTGTTGGCTTTTGTTTTATGATCATGGAATGGTGCTTCAAAAAGATGGAATTTTGGAGAGTATTTACTTGGAATTACTGAGGAGAACAGGAATTGATAAGGTCCATTGATAAGGTCTTCTGTGGTTTGGTGGTGGTGGAGGAGCTCAGGTGCTCCTGGTGCTGGTGGAATTGATGAGATCCATGAATTTCTCAGTGGTTTGTTGCTGTTGGAATTGATGAAATCCATGAATTTCTCGGGAGGTTTGGTGCTGGTGGAGGAGCTCGGGTGCTCCTGGTGGCTCCCTGGAATTGATAAGATCCATGAATTTCTCTGGGTGTTTGATGTTGGTGCTGGTGGAGGAGCTCAGGTGCTCCTGGTGGCTCCCATCCATGGATAAGATCCATGAATTTCTCTGGAGGTCTGGTGCTGGTGAAATTGATGAGAACCATTCCCAGAGGATCCCTGGTGGCCGAGGCCTGCCTGGAGAGTCCCTGGCCTCCAACCCTCATGCGTGGGCTCAACTGAAGTGAAATTTTCTGTGGCAAAAGGGTTTCCAGGAGGTTTTCCTGCTGGGTTTGGCTTTGTTGGAAGTGTTGATGTGTGGAACTTCCCTCGTGGCAGCATCCCCACGTTCAGGCTGTGTTTTTGGGATGTTCACTTCCCACGTTTGGGCTGTGTTTTTGGGATGTACACTTGGCTCTTCCCGGGCTCCGCTTGGTTGCCAGGACAGACTGTGGCAGACACATTCCTGGTTTGTCATCATTTAGGCACTGTGGGTTGGCTTCACTGTAGATCTCAACATTCCTTGATCCCATTTTTGGGGGGTTTTTTGTAATTTTTTAGCTTTTTTAGTTCTGAATAATCCCCATGTTTTACTTGGATTGTCTGGCATCACCTCAGAGGTTCCACAGGGATCAGGGGATCATGGAATCATAAAACCAGGATGGTTTGGGATGAGAGGGACCTTAAAAATCATCCCATCCACCCCCTGCTGTGGGCAGGGACACCTTCCACCATCCCAGCTTGCTCCAGGCCATCTCCACCACTGCCCTGGGCAGCCTTTTCCCATGGATCACAGCCTTTTCCATGAAAAAATTACCCATCTATCCAACCTAAAAATCAACTCTCCTCCTGTCCCTGTTCCCTTGGAGCAGAGCCTGACCCCCCCCAGCTGTCCCCTCCTGTCAGGGGGTTGTGCAGAGGCAGAAGATCCCATTGAGCCTCCTTTTCTCCCATTGGTTTTTTTTTTTCCCTAGGATTTTCTGTATATTCTTAAAATGTTTTGTGCTGTAGCTCCAGAAGCTTTAATGAACCCTGCAGGTTGAAACTGCAGAATGATGGATGACTTCATTAGGTGGAAGTTGCCTTCCCTACCAATAACAGAAAATTAGCTTTTCTGTGTTATTGGATCTGTTATTCCTGAGCTAACTGCAGGAGATGAGCCTGGAGTATTTTGGAGCCCATTCCACAAAAATGAGGTTTAAGGAAACTCAGAATGTTCAAAGGCATCCAATCCTTGTAGCTTCAAAGGTATTTTCAGATTTCTGTCCCTTAAAGCATCATAGAAGTCAAATGATGTGTTATTAATTAGAGCTGTTAATGCAGCAAACCTTGGGAACATGGACAACGCTCCCTGGGATTCCAGGCTGGAATTCTGGGGTGTCTGCAGGGCCAGGGGTTGGACTGGATGATCCCTGTGGGTTCCTGTGATATCCCAGGATTTTATTTTGGTTAAACAGTCATCTTGCTTGGTTAAACAGTCATCTTGCTTATCTAGGGATTCTTTTATTCTGTGGTTTTTTTTTTTTTTTTCTGAGGAAGGTGGAGAAAGAATGGAAACACATCAAATATGAAAAGTGGAATTTTGGGATAGGGTTGACACAAGGAGCAAGGGACAAGGCAAAGAGAGAAAGGGAGAAGGGCAAGTAAATCCAGGTCTGCTGCTCTTCATACATCCTAAAATCTTGTGAAAATAAGGAAAATTCACAGCATGAGAAGTTCATGTTCCTCATCCTTCCTTATCTCTCAAACGTGGGAATTTATCCTGGAATTGCTGGTGGATATTGGAGTGCTGGACAGCATTTTAAATTTGAGTTTTTCCTTAGTGGCTGACTGAGGGAGGAAAGTTTTGAAAGCAACTGGTAATTATAGAACTGGGATCACTCTAAATTAATGATGGCAAGAGCTGAGTACCCGGCTGTTTTCCAAAGCTTTCTCTTGTCCTTAGGGAATGTGTCCTTTTAAATCTGGATTGTCAGACTGGCTCCCTTAACAGGCTGTTCTGTGGAGTGCTGGAGGTCAGGGCTGGGACAGGAGCACAAATGGCCCTGGTGTCATCTCCCCCATGGACTGAGCTGCTTCCAGCTGGGCTCAGTGTTCCCCTTTTCCAGGAGTTTTCTGTTGGATTGAACCCCCGGATCCGTTTGTAAACAAACTCATGGAGAGACCACAGTGGGTTCATAAATTATGACTTTGGGTTTGGTGCTGTTGGATATCGATTTCATCTGGAGCCTCCTCCAGCTCCACAGGAGGTGGATAAAAGCAGCAAATGGATTTATGAGGCAGAGCCAGGGACAGCATTTATGGATTTGGTTTTCCTCTCAAAGACAGCTGGGAACAAAGGAGGAATTTTGTCCTTACCACAAAAAAACCCACAAACCCTCAGACGACTCCATTGTCGTGTAAGTGATACTTGGCAGACAAATATCCATGGGTTTTGAGAGGAGTCCATGAGGAACAATCCTGCTGGCTCAGGAGATTTCCGTTGGTGCTGAGATCCAGGTGATCCCATTGGGATATGGCAAAGAAGGAACATGAGGGAGGAGATGGGACGGGATGGAGAAGATGCCTATGGAATGAGAGCTGGGGTGATGAGCAGCCCCTGCTCTGTACAAACTCTGATCAAACCTGAAGGGTTTCCCTGGAGTCCAAGGTCTTGGCAAGCTCCAGGCTGGGATCCAGACTCAGCTGTTGCCGTTTTTTCCAGCTTTTTCTTCCCTACAAACACAAGGTTCTCTTCTCCCACCCTGCCTCCAACAACACCTTCCCCAGTCACCCAATCTTCAGTCTTTGGTTTTTCTAGCAGAGGTTGATGGAAATCCATTCTGCTGCACTTCCAGGCTGCCTCCAGAAGGAAGGAGAGAAATCCTGAAATGCTGAAATGTCAGCCTTTGCTATTTTTACAGCCTTTCCCGGGAAGCAGCTCCGGCTGTGCCGTCTACATCCCAGTCGGGATCTGCCGGAGCCGATGATCCCTGTTTGGCTTGGCCTTGTCAATTGTTGTTGTACAGGGTTAAAAGCTGTTGTAGCAACTTGGAAATGCCTCCGTTGGTCAGACCAGGATGAGTAGAGTGGGAATAATCCTCAGCCGTGCTTGGAACGCATCAGGAGCTTTGGGCAGTAGCCTTGAACCTTTGGATTGGGATTTCATGGATTTGAATTCTGTGAATCACAGAATCCTGGGATGGTTGGGGTTGGGAGGGACCTTAAAGCTCATTCCATGTGCAGGGACACACCCCAGTATCCCAGGATGCTCATCCAGCCTATCCTTGAACAATTCCATGGGGAGCCCACACCACTGGGATTCCTTGGCAACAAGAACCAAGTCTCCAAGGAAAAAAACATCAGGGCTCTGTGGGGTGGAAATCCCTCCTGAGAGGTTCTTTTGTGGTGTTTGTTTCTATTGTTGGGAATTCACTTTTCCCCACTAACAACCTTTGACAGGGAACGCTCGGAGTTGCCTCCAGCTGGGCTTGAGGTGGGCTCAGATCAGCTAAAATTCCTTAAAAGGACTTCAGTCAATGTTAGTCACAAAGCAAAATGTGAAAAATATTGTGAATTAAGCTTGTGGATCTATTGTGTAGTAACAGATGGAAAAATGAGGAATTCTCGTGGGCTGTGCTGACAATTGGATTTGTGAGAGAATTCCTGTCGATCCCAATCTGGATCACTCATCCCCATCACTCCTGTCACTGGACATCATTCACACTCACATTTCAGACCAGTCTTTTTATTAATTTTGCTGTTAATTAACTTATTTTTGCTTATTATCTAAATCTCAAAATCGCAATTAAATGGAAAACCAGGAGTTGCTTCAGTGCTGTGAGGTGAGAGAGGAACATCAATGGTGGGATTTGATCTTAGGGGTCTTTTCCAACATTTCTGGTTCTGGGATTTTAAGGAGCAGGAAATAATCAAGCACAATAATTACAGTTGTTTTATTAACGGCGTAATGAGGATGGAAACAAGCGCAGAAATATTTGGGGCTGATGTTTTCAATACTCATTTAGAGTTTTGTGTGTGGCAATATGAGGGAAATATCCAGAAATCTCGAAGAGATGGAATTTATGAGTTAAAATTTACAAAACCAGTGACTGGACAGTCGAAACTGGTGTGAACTGGGGGTAGCTGGAGAGGTCAAGCTGGAGATTCAAATCTCAGGCATTTCATTGTCTCTTGGTTGGGTTTTGCATTTATTTAGTGCTTCCCACTGTGTTTTATTGTTAAAAATCTAATTTTCGAGTTGTTCAGGATAAATTGCTCTCCTAAACCAGGTCTCGGCTTATTTCTGGTTTCTCTTAATGAAGGCAAAGAGAAAGAAACTCGAATTATTTCAGTGCTTCAAAGCAAACATTCCCTGTGCAACCAGCATCCCGGGCTGGTTCATCCAGATGTCCCGCGGTGGGAAGCGATTCCCTGGGGAAGCAGCAATCTGGGGACGAGTGGCAGCAGCCATTGTCACATCCCAGTTCCCTCTTTGGGAAGGGAAGGGCCTGGGGAGCAGTGACACAAACTGGGAATGGCATTGCCCGAGGCACATCAGCCCCTGTCGGCTGGATTTGATTTTGCAAAGATAACAAGCTGAGCTCCAATTTTGCTTTCACTTCCATTCATGGCTCAAGGAAGGGGAAGAGAAGAAACTGAAACAGATTATTAAATGTGCCTTTTAGCCCGGGATCACTCCAGGCAGAAGGCAGGGTGCCTTAAGGAATATCTGGGAGAAAAATGCAGTGTTTAGAGAGAAAAATAGAATATTTAATGTGGTTTTGTTCAGTTTAAAACGACTGGGGGCTTGGGGAGAGCATTTGGCTAAATAGCTGATGAATAATTCAGGGTCACTAATTTAGGAACTCTGTCATGTAGACTAAAATCCAGCGGTTTTGGCTGTAAACAAAGAGAATAAACACCCGGCATTTAACTAAACAGCAAATTCGGGGTTGAAGCCTGTGGACCTTTGAAGGGCACCAGCTCTTGGCTGAGAGAGGGACGATTTAATTAGCATGGATTTTTGTAGTAGTCAATATTAAAACCTCTCCCCAGAAACTGTAATTCTAATTCCACGAGATTATATTCCTAAAGCTCCAGGATTTATGGGGAGGAAAGTTTGGATCCAAGCACAGGGGGGATTTTGGGAGCTCCATCTTCATCCCATAATTCCATGGAATGGTTTCGCTGATCCAAATATCTGAGGCATTTTTGATGCTGTCCCTCTGCCAGGCTTGATCTGGAGCTGAAAAACAAAGGGGAGGATGTTCCCTGGTGAGCTCGCAGCCTTAATTAACACGATTAACAAATACAATTACCAGAGAGAAAGGTTAGAAAGAGATAGGAGAGATAAAAGCAAATCTCCAAGAGGGACAAGAATGAACGCAGGGATATCAATGTGCAATCCTGGGAACAGCAGCCCCGGATCCAGATGCTTTTCCCAGCTCCAAGTGCCCCATTTTCATCCTGGATCTCTTGATCTGCGTTGGCAGGAGTTGAAATGCTGCATTTCAAAGGCAAAGGAAGAATTCCTGAGACTTGGAGAACAGAGGAGTGTAATGTGTGTCACCTTTCCAGGCAGACACTTCTGAGGCACTGGGGATTTACAGGAATGCAGAAATCTCCAGAAAATGTTCATTGTACTTGGAAATAACCCTTTAGTTCCCATTCCAGTGTGATCCCAGGGTAGGGAATTTCCAGATATTCCTATTGGACAAATAACTATTTCCCATTCTGGTGTGATCCCACTGTAGGGACTTTCCTGATGTTCCCATTCCATGATGTTCCCATTGACAAATAACCCTTTATTTGCCATTCCAGTCTGAACCCACTGTAGGGAATTATCTGATATTCCCACTTGGGAATCCTGTAGTTTGTAAGAATTAAGTGGATGCTCCTGCTCCTGCTCCAAGGGAGAACTGTTCCAAAATTCCCAGTAATTTTACCTGAGACAAAAAAAAAAAAAAAAGCAGCGATTACTTAGAATTTCAGAGCTGTCCCTTCAGTGGCTTTTTTTTTGGGACAGACATCTCCTTCCCTTTTTCCTTGATTTTTGCTGCTCCGGCAGTGCCGTTGGGGGGTAATTTTATTGATTTGTTTATTTAGATGTGGTTGGTAGTTTTTTTTCTGAGGATCTGCTGTTCCATAGGGCTTTCCTGTGGATCTGGGAGCTGGGCTGGGAGGATTTTGTGGTGCAGAATTGATCTGTGCAGCCCCAGGCTCTGAATTAAATTGATGTGAGAACTGTGACTGGTCTTGTCACCAATAATTCCTGCCTCGAGCAGGATATTAGAGGACAAATGAATTCAAAACAAAGCCACCACCGACCACACATTTTTTATTTCACTTCCTGAATGTTCAATTAATTGTTGACAGAGATTTTTTGGGTAGATTGGGTCGGGGCTGTAAATTAAGCTTTTGTGGGTTTGTTTTGCATGCAGGGAAGATCCTGCCCGATTTTGAAAAGGTCACCACCGTTAATCATTTCAGGAAGGCAAGAAAATATTCCAGTAATGACTCAACTGAAAGGAATAACCAAGATTAAAAGCTTCTTAGTGCTTAATAAGTGTGATCTTGATTAATTCATGCTTTTGTGACAAAGGTTGGATTATCGAGCTGAAAGATATCATTTTTTGGGGGGGTGTTATTTTGGTTTTGGGTTTTTGGCTTGATTCTGCAATTTAAAAATTGGAGATTGATGAGAGGAAGGAATAGCAGGTACCTGGTGCAGCCAGTCCTGATCTGGAATTGTCCCAAATGTATTTTCCAGGAGATCATTTGGGGGTGGAAGAATTGTCCCAGGTCTCATAGGAACGAGATCCTGTTTTCATTCTCAGGCTGCTTTATTTGTCAGTGGTTTTAGTCATCCTTTCAGCACCACAAAGTGATTTTTGGAAATGATCCATCACATTTCCATAGAGCTTGGGTTTATGTTAAATAGGATGTATGGATATAATACAAATAGAGAATTGATCATCTTTGAAGGAATTCAGAGTTGCTTGTTCTTGGTTTCCTTCCCCTCACCCCAAAATCTGGGATTCCTGGCTAAATACTGAAGGATTTATCATCATAATATTAATTTATTGTAGTTTTTATTATCTGCCTTGTGTTTAAATGTATTTTTAATATACCAAATGATCAGGACTATTCATATTTAGTAAATACAGCAATCTAGAATGATTTTTTTTAATAATCCACAGTTCTATTCTGCATTTCATTCCATTATTCCTGGTAATACTTTCATCTTTTACCACTCTAAGATGATTTTATTTTTTTTATTAATACCTGCAAACAAATGTTGACAATCAGCATAACTATTTTAGCTAAAAGAGGGCTGTTTTCCTATCTTAATCCTTCTATATTCTAATCCCAGGGGGGTTTTATGCTGGTGTTTTATTTCCTTTCTAACCCATCTCGTTTCTCACACACGTTTCAGGTGAATTTCTGTGCTTGGAGTGTCCCTATTGTGCTAATTTCTCCCGCTAAACAAGGGAATTTGGAATGCTTCAGACACATGATCCAAAGAATCCAATTTCATCCCAGTGTCCTGCTGCTCTTGCATCTCTCTAATGCATTTTCCTGTAGACAATTTGTTTAGCTGAGGATTTAATCAGCTGGAACATCTATTTTTGATCCTGCTTTTACCAGGCCAGGCCTCATAGGGAGTGGATGAATTTGCACTCAAGCTGAGGTGAATGATGTCACATTTCTAATCTTGAGTTTAGTTTTTAGAATGATGAGGTGCATCTTCATATTTTTCAATATTTTTAGGGCCCTGGCTCTAGCTTTTAAAGCATTTTCCCTTGTGTCACTGCTCTAATCCTTGGCTGTACTGGTTTGGATTGGTGGGACACGTGTGGGGCTCCTTGGATTTACGTTCCCTGCACCAGATTAATCTCCAGGTCATCAAGTTGAAGTCTCCTGAGGACAGAGAAGGAGGAATTTTCTGTGTGGATCTTTCTGGATTTCAGTGGCTCCACCAGCATCCAGGTGGTGGCTGCTGTCCCTGTCCCCACTGTCCCTGTCCCCTTGTCCCTTTGGAGTCCCAGTGGGGTCAGAGTGCCCAGGGAAAGGGCCAGCACTGTCCCAGTGATGCCTTAGGATTTTGGCTTTCCTGTTTTTCATGTATTTGTGGTCCTGCAGTTCTTTAGTGCTTAACTCATATTCGGTGTGAGCTGCTGCTGTCCCATTTTGGGCAGACTCAACAATTCCTCTCCAGGCCTGGCAGTCAGGGACTCCTCACTGCCTCAGGTCCCAGAGATGGAAACAAAAGGGAGTTGGGGGAGCAAACTTGGGGTGAATGACTTCATTACCTGAAGCTGTAATTGGAAAATTAACCCCCAGTATGCAAATGGGCCAAACTTATAAAAATATGAAAACCCCAGACCCATTGTAAATTTTGGGTGCAGCCCAAATTTGGGTGGGCTTTGTCTGCCCAAAATGTACCTGAAGGCCCTGAGAAATGTAACCAAAAGTGAGTTGGGGGTGCAGACTTGGAGTAAATGACTTCATCACCTGAAGCTGTATTTGGCAGATTAACTCCCAATATGCAAATGGACTAAATTTATAAAGGTGTGAAAACTTGTGACCCATGGTCCATTTTGGGTGCAGTCCCTGGGTGGGCTTTGTCTGCCTTAAAGGTACCAGAAGGCCCCTCAATAAATAGAACTGCTTTTTATTCCCTTAATTTTGGCCTCTGCTCCTAGGTGTCCCCCTGACGTGGTGGCACTGCTGAGCCCTGGCAGGGGACAGCAGCAGGGCTGGCAGTGGCTCTCGGCTCCCCTGGGGTTTCACCAGACATCCCTCGGGTGCAGGGTTTGGTGTTTGGGGTGTGGGATGGGGAGCTGTGGGAGCTCTGGATGAGGGAGAGGAGCAGCTCCAGAGGAGTTTGTGTCCAGAGGGACAACGGCAGAGGAGATGGAGCAGGGAGGGGAGGCTGGTGGCAGAGGGAAGGAGCCACACCTTAAATAAGAATTAACTTTAGGGGAAACGATTTTAAACTGCCAGAGGGCAGGGTTAGATTTGGGATATTGGGAGGAAACTGTCCCCTGGGAGGGTGGGGAGGCCCTGGAATGAATTTCCCAGAGAAGCCATGGCTGGATCCCTGGAGTGTCCAGGGAGGTGTCCCTGCCATGGCATGGGTGGCACTGGATGGGCTTTGAGGACCTAACTTACCCCAGGTTGTGTTTGTAGGGTTTTTTTGGGTTTTCTTTTCCTGGCAAACCAATATTCCTGGGCACCACGCTGTGTTTGAAGCAAGAGCAGACCCAATTCAGTAATTGCACCCAAAAATGTTCAGGTTCATCTGCTGGTTTTAATTGGGTTTTGGTCCCTTAATAAGCCCCCTGTGGATAATTCTGTGGAAAAGTGCAGTGTGATCACTTTATTTCTTCATTCTCAAAATGTCTTTGTATGGAACCTGTGATTCCTGGCAGTGTTTTGGATTTTGGAGAGCTGGATTTTATGAGTTTGCATTAATTTTTAACAGCTGAAGATATCCATAGGGTGTCCTGATGGAGTACAAGTGAAAATTGTTCCAGTTTTGTTGTTGAAATAAGAATTGGGAATTTAGCCACTCCAAATTTTGAGTTGTTGTGTGGTTGAGGGCAGTTGATCTGATAAAAATGAGGCTGAAACGCAGGAATTTCCAACATAAATCCCAATTCTTTGTTTTCCTTGCAGCACAAATTGGCCAAGGTCTCTTTTCCGTGCCTGTGGGTGAGTTCTGAACTCAGCACAGCATGAGGGGAACCTGCAGTTTCCAGGAAATGTTTCATTCTTAAGTTCTTTATTATGGATGTTCACAGTCATCCCATTAATTCTTTTGGGATTTCAGTAGTTTTTCCCTAATGGAATCAGTAATATTGCAGATAGAAATTCTTTGTATCTGTGGGACTTTGGTGAACGGTGTGGTCAGGATTTATGGGCACTGAGTGTATCTGGTTTGTTGTTTTCCTGTCAAAACCATGGAAAAAAGGGTTTGTGGAAGCTCTCTTTGACCTAACACCAGGCTCTGGTGGAAATTATGACGGGAAAAAAGAGGGAAAGGATATGGAATTTTGAGATTTCTGCCTCCTCTTGGCTGCTGATCATACCCAGAGTGGGGAATTTCCTCTTCTTGGAGGAGTGACCATCCCACTGTTGGGATTTTGGAGTGACCATCCCATTGTTGTTTCCCGTGGGATTTTGGGACTCTGTGCAGACACCTGCCAGGTGAAGCTGCTCTGTGTCAGATCCCAGCTGGAAGCTGTGGGGCATTCTGGAAGCTGGCAGTCAGGAGAGATTGCTTTTCCCCCATTATTTCGGGCTGTTCATGGCTGATTTTGCCCTTTGAGGAGCATGACTGTTCGATGATTCACGGCTGCGTTCGCGGAGGCATTCCAGCAAGGAATCACAGCCACGCCGCTCCTGTTGCTGCTTGTTTACTGCAGCAAACATCCAGAACACAAATTGGAATTCATTAATCTGCCTGCATCTTCCCAATTAGAATTGTTCAATTAATTTTCAGGGGTTTTGAGCCAATTTCATGGGGATGATCTCTGTGTGTGCATCACACTTCACCACCGGCCTTGTGCTGAAAGCTGAGCTGCTTTAATACTGAAATCTTGATTTTAGGCCAGCAGAGAGGATTGATATTTTTGCCTCCAGCACTAAAAAAGAATTGTTTTGTGCTTTGTAATCTGTTACAACAACAATTTGCTTCTTCTTGCAATACATCTTTTTATTTGGCTGGCTGAGCAATATTTTCATTTGTAACCTCTGTGTCCGGAATGGAAAATGTAACATCAGAGCAGCCTAAGGAAACACCCTCAGAGCAAATAATTTGCATTTTCACAGGTTAATTTTAGGAGATGCTACAGAATTTTGCTGTGAAAAAAGTGTGGCAGACAGGAAGAAGCAAAGTAAGATTTTCACCAGAAAAGAAAAAGGCAGAAATAGCAGAACATCAGGGGAGGTTTAAAAATTGGTATTATTTACTCTCCAGGCAGTTGCTTTCTCTTAGTTCCATGAAAATTGCAGGAGAAGGAAACTTCTTCTCATTTAAGGCCAGGAATAATTCCAAAACTGCGGCAAGGAACGTAATCAGGATCTGGGCACTTGGAAGAGCTTTGGAGGGAGGATGGAGAGGAGCTGAGCTCCATTCCCTGGGCAGGCTGCGAGGTCTTGAGCCTCAGTCCTTTGCTGAGTGAGGCTGCAAAGTTTTGGATTAATTAGGACCAGCTTTGGAGGGTGGGAAGAGCTCAGAACATTCTGGAAATGTTCCTCACAGGCAGGAACATCTCACCTCACAGGGGTGGATTTCTGCTCCCAGCAGAGGGACAGTGGAGCTCCAGGGAGCTTCTGTGGGGAGCTGAAGGAATTCCTGGAGCAGGTTGGGTTGGGAGGCATCTCAGGATTGTCCCGTTCCCCCACCATGGCAGGGACACCTCCCACTGTCCCAGGTGCTCCAGCCCCAGTGTCCAGCCTGGCCTTGGGCACTGCCAGGGATCCAGGGGCAGCCACAGCTGCTCTGGGAATTCTATTCCAGGGCCTCCCCACCCTCCCAGGGAGCAATTCCTTCCCAATATCCCATCTAAATCTACTGTTTCCCAGCTTCCAGCCATTCCCTGTGTCCTGTCCTTGTCCCAAATCCCTTTCCAGCTTTTTTGAAGCCCCATCAGGCCCTGGAAAGCTGCCCCATAACAAGGTAGTACAAATAGTAAAACAGCAGCTCTGAGCATAAAAGACCATTTATCTTAAAAACCATTACTCATTTATCTATTTAAAGACCTTTTTTTTTTTTATGCAGGTGAGTACAAATCTCATTGTACTCCATAAATTCAGGGAAAAGGAGCCTCTGGCAGCAGTGCCAGGGTGTTCTGTCAGAACTCCACCTCCCACCTCTGCCTCTCTGGGCTTTGTTGGCCCACACAACTCCAAAGGAATAAAAGCTGCATCTGCTCTAAAAAAGAGCTGGGGAGAGAGGGTTCGAGTGCAGTGGGAAGGGAGGGTTGGAGCAGTCACATCCCTGCTTTGCCTGGAGGTTTATTCTGTAAAAATCCATGGTTTTGGTGAATTTGTTGTGTCAGAGATACCCTGCACAGGCTGATTAGTCACTGTAATTAAAGGTTGAAGCTCCCTGGGAAGGCAGAAGTCCCATTATTTCTGTGTGTGTTGTTTGAACTGTGGGTCAGGGAGGGAAGTAATTGCTGACAAATTGCTGGCTGCAGCTCCCAAAGTCACAGATCCACTTTGCTCCCTCCTGCACTCCCAGGGTGTGAGGTGAAACATGGCAGGAATGTCACCAAAAACAGCAGCAAAGGGGGGATTCTGCCCCTCCCAGGTGAGGCCCCACCTGCAGAGCTGCCCCAGCACCTGGAGCTGCTGGAGAGAGCCCAGAGGAGCCCCCGGAGCTGCTGCAGGGCTGGAGCCCCTCTGGAGCCAGGCTGGGAGAGCTGGGGGTGCTCACCTGGAGAGGAGAAGGATCCAGGGAGAGCTCAGAGCCCCTGGCAGGGCCTGGAGGGGCTCCAGGAGAGCTGGAGAGGGACTGGGGACAAGGCCTGGAGGGACAGGACACAGGGAATGGCTTTAAACTGGAAAAAAGGGATTTAGATGGGAGATTGGGAAGGAGTTCCTGGCTGGGAGGATGGGGAGGGGCTGGGCTGGAATTCCCAGAGCAGCTGTGGCTGCCCCTGGATCCCTGGCAGTGCCCAAGGCCAGGCTGGACACTGGGGCTGGAGCACCTGGGACAGTGGAAGGTGTCCCTGCCATGGTAGGGGTGGGATTTAAGAATCCTTCCAACCCAAACCATTCCAGGATTCTTTGGTCCTGCAGCATTCCCATCCTCATTGGGACTGTTCCCAGCAGATTATTGAATTCCATGAAGACTCAGATCCTCCAGGTCTCTTCAGTGAACTCATTTTATTGATAGGATTTTTTCCTGTTTTTTGCTGGAGCAGCAGCTCTGTCTCCCCTTCCTCCCTCCTCCAAATAGTGATGTCTGGATTGTTGGGAAAGCTGGATTCCATTATCCCTCCCTATGAGACCAAAGCCCTCTCTCCAGGTGGTGCTGCCACCTTTACATCCCTCCGAAGAGGAAATTTCCCTAAAAGTCTTGTCCCCCTAAATTATATCCATGTTTACATGGAACAGCAATGGATTTTTTTTTTTTAATCCATCAGAATTGTGTCTTGTCCAGCACTGGAGTGAGACTGGATTTGCTTTATTCCAATTATTACAATGAGTGTTATATGAAATCCAGGAAATTCTTATTTAATTCCATTTATTTTTTTTATGGAGTTGAGGAACTGGCAAATGGTGCAGCTCTCCCAGAGAAATTTTCACCTGGTTTCAGTGCTGGGAAATGGTTCCAGTTACTGCCTGTATCCCCTGATTCTGTGGATCCAACTCTGTGATGCCAAAACCCAGCAGGGTTTTTCTGGGCAGGATTTAATTTTGTATTTCTTCCTTACTAAAGTATAAATCTTTGTGTTGTTAATCCAATTCTTTGGTCTCTGAATAGAATAAAAGCAGCCCTTTATATTAGGCAGGACCTGGATCCAAGGTTAATTCGAATTTTATGGATAATCCCTCATTCTGTTCTGGACACAATTGGATAGACCTTCCCAGAATTTGAACATCACATCCTTAATAAGGTTTTATTTTGTTTATAAAACATTTTAGTGGCAATGGATGAATGTTCCCACTCAGGTATCACCTCAGGAGTGTACTCCTTGATTGTTTTATTTTTAATTTATCAGGACATCACTTTTTCTTTACTCTTAGGTTAAAAGCTCCTTTGCTTCCTGGGACACTCTGTCCCTTCACCCAGGAGTTCAGTCAGTGAGGTGAAGCCCTGGAATTCTCACTAAAAAACCAGAAATCTGATTTTTATTTCTTCAGTTGTGCAAATTACTGCCCATTTTCAGGGATTCAAACAAAGATGATTTCTTTTTGCTGTTGGCTTCTCTTCTTAAATCCCCTTAAATGTCATTTATACTGTAGGATATTATGGAATCATGGAATGGGTTGGCTTGGGGTAGAGCTGGATGTGCTTCAGGGCCCCTCCCAGTCCAAACCAGTCTGGAATTCCATGGTCATGATGAGATGACAAAACGAATTTAGGAATGGAGTGAATTCCATTCCTAGGAATTTCTGCTTTGCTCCACAGTGCTGTCCAATTCCCAGCACTGGGAATCCTTCCTGCAGAAATTTGGGAATCCTTCCTGCAGGAATTTGGAAATCCTTCCTGCTGGTATTTGGGAACCCTTCCTGCTGGGATTTGGGGATCTTTCCTGCAGGAATTTGGGAATCCTTCGTGCTGGGATTTGGGAATCTTTCTTGTGGGAATTTGGGAATCTTTCCTGCTGGTATTTGGGAACCCTTCCTGTGGGAATCTGGGGATCCTTCCTGCTGGAATTCTGTGTGCTGCTGTGGATGCAGATCCTTATTTTTAAACCAATTCCCTCCTTCCCAGTTGGCAGGACCCTGTTGCCTGCACATGGAGCAGAGTTCAGTGCCAATAAATCCAGAAGAAGAGGAAATGATTGGATAATTCCCTGGGTCAGCAATAATGGGAACTAATTCAGGGTACTTTGGGAGATTGAATTAGGGTTTGAAGTGGACCCTTTATTAAGAGCAATTTCAGAGGGTCCCCTTCTCCATCAAGCAATAATTCATAGGGAAAACTGCTCCTGACACCTGAAACCAGCCACACAAAATGGGATTTTCAGAGCTGTTTTTAACTGGGAGCACTGGCAGTTTTGACCTTTAAATACACACTTTTTTTTTTTTTTTTTTTTTTGCCTTTTTAAATTAAACAGGATTTTTTCTTTCCTGTGTTGGGTGTAACACTCATTAAAGGAGGTGCCAGCACCCAGGTCCTGTTCTGTTGTAAATAAATAAGAAATAAATTATAATTTTGGGGTTGAATTACCCCAAAGAGGGCACTGAGTATGGAAAAAATATCCTTAATTTAGGAGAATGGAATCAGCAGAGCCTAATAAAGGAAATAAATGCCTACCACTAAAAGAATTCATTTTTTAAAGTATTTCCATGGGTGGAAATTTCCATCCTGTCCTGCAGTTGGGTGTGTTTGAGTTTGACTTTGAGGTGACTTTGTGAAATGCTGGATGTTATTCCAGCCCTGGAAAAAGCAGGAGCTGCTCCTCTTTAGTCATCAGGAATGAACAGATTTTACTCCAAGTTCTAACAATATTAATTTCTGGCAGGGCTTTTCCATAGGATCTGCTGATGGGAATTGCTCTCAGAGGTTTCTTCCAATCGAAACAATTCTCCTGGAATCCTAAAACCTGTTTTTGTAGGAACCTTAGTGGTTTAAATGGAGGAATGTGGATGTTGCAGCAGTGTTGGGATGCTTTTCCAAGGAATTTTCCTTGTTTTTATTTCAGTGGAAGCTTTGCTTTCCCTCATTTCCTGACAATGGTTCTGTCAGTGACAGAACTTGGGAATTCAAAGAGATTTTACCAGAAATTGGGAGGTTTTAATTTAATTTAAAATTTTAATTTAATCATGCCAAAGACTGAACATCTTTGACTGCAGACACATCCCAGGCATTCAGCTGATGATTAAAACCCAAATAAAAGGTGGAAAGGGCAAAAAAAGTGGCTGAAAACAGAAAGATTTGGGCTTTGGCCTTTTCAAATTTGTTTTAATTGGTTTGAACTGTGTGGATGCTGTGGCATGGAGTGGCCTGGAGTAGGTTCAGTCCCAAATCCTCGGCTGTCACTGCCAGTTCCCTGTGACATTTAATGTCTGTCACTTGCTCATCACTTTAAAAACAGTGGTGGAGGGGGAAAAAACTGGGAAATAATGGGAAAGCAACGCTTGTGTCAAGAAAATGCTTGAAATTCTGCACTTTAATTATTGCCTTCTGCCGTGAAAGGCACAGGTGGGAGTCATTAACTCCAAAATAACCCCGAAAAAACAACACACCCCAAAGCAGCCTCTTTGAAAACAGATAATGGGGAAATTACAGGTGAATTCAGCAATGAGAAAAATGAGAAAATTGCATAATAAGGAGAAGATTGACAGCAGTAAAATTTTTCTTGGAAAGGACCAACAGGGAGCAAAAAAGGGGGAATGTTTGGAAATTCCAGTGAAGATCTCAAACTGCACACAAGGCCCAGGATACAAGCCAATATTGTGAGGGGAAAACCACTGGAAAGACCAAATGTAGGAATTACTGCCTGGAAAAAGGCCTCTGCATTCCAGAGCATTTACTGGGGTATTAATCCAAAGAACGTTTGGGAATTCCGATGAAGATTTCAAATTATGAGCTAATACGAGGGAAAAAACACTGGAAAGTCCAGCTGTGGAGATTCCTGCCTGAAAAGGGTCTCTTATCTGTACTCCAAAGCTTTTATTGGGGCATTTATCCAAGGAATGTTTGGGAATTCTGATGGAGATTTTGAATTGCACACAAAGCTGGAGGTACAAGATAATATTGTGAGGGAAGAAACCACTGCAAAGGCCAAAAGTGGAAATTCCTGCCTGGAAAAGGGTCTCATATTGGGGTCTCTCTGACTGGGGTCTTAATCTCAGAAATGTTTTGGCAAAATGGAACATGAGTGGGTTTGGAAATGAAGGAAGATAGGCTGGAATTACACCTGGCAGGAAAAAAGGTTCAAAGACCTCTCCTGGAGCCCCCAGGGGTTGCTGAGTGTCCCTCCAGTCAGGAACATTGCTGGGATGGGCACTGGGACAAGGGACAGAATAATCAGGAGAGCTTGGAGCCAGCTCAGGAGCCCTTGGAAGTGCTGAGGAACTTGTTAATAATCAAAGCCATTAAAATATAATGAGAAGAGGGGGAGGGCTCATCCTGGCTCATCCCCTGCTTGCTGCTGTGCGGGGGGAAATTTCCCTTGGATTCTTCCTGGGATTTTAAAACACCAAGTGCCCCCTCCAAAAGCCCCTGGATGGGGAAGGGAAATTTCCCTTGGATTCTTCCCAGAATATTAAAACAGTGACTGTCCCCTCCAAAAACCTCCCTGGATGTGGGATCCGGGGTGGGGAAGGGAAAATTCCCTTGGATTCCTCCTGGGATATTAGAGCAGTGACTTCCCTCTCCAAAATCACCCTGGATGTGGGATCCAGGGTGGGGAAAGGAAATTTATTTCCCTTGGATTCTTCCTGGGATGTTAAAACACACAGTGCCTCCACCAAACCCCCCTGGATGTGGGATGCAGGGTGGGGAAGGGAAAACTCCCTCTGATTCTTTCTGGGATATTAAAACAGTGACTGCCCTCTCCAAAAACCCCCCTGGATAGGGAAGGGAAATTTCCCTTGGATTCTTCCCGGGATATTGAAACACCAAGTGCCCTCTCCAAAAACCCCTCTGGATATGGGCACCGAGTGCCCCCTCCAATCCCCCTGGATGGGGAAGGGAGAATTCCCCTGGATTCCTCCCGGGATATTAAAGCACCGAGTGCCCCCTCCAGTCCCCCTGGATGTGGGATGCAGGGATCCGTGCCGGCTCAGCTGTTCCCGAGCGGGAGAGGCGAGGGATGCTTCCTGCGGCATTGTTGTAACCATGACTCCACGGACGTCATCCCGGGAAAATAGCGCCGGGAACATTTGTGGAACAAAGCTGAGGGTCCTGGCGGAGCGCTGCCATATGCACGCCGCTCATTTGCATATAGATTAACTCGCAGAAATTGAAATCGGAGCTGCTAACTGAGCCGCGGGAATAATTGCAGGATTCAGGAAGGTGATTCCAGGGGGATGTTGGGATGGGGACGGGGTAGGTTCATTCCCAATGATGGAATGAACCTACCCCGTCCCCTGCTGATTCAGCAGCTTTGGTCCTGCCCTCTGGAATAATCCTGGTGGGAGCTGGGATGGAAAAGCATCAGAGCCCTGGGAGTGCTGTTGAAGTTGTTTTCATGGCTCTGTTGGACCTCGAGTGACCCTGGTGATAAAAAACACCGGAAAAAGGGGGGAAACAGATGGGAAACAGAGAGGGATGAAGGAGTGCCAGTGGAGAGGGAATGGCGTGGAGGGAAAGGACCAAGGGGATGGAGGCTGGAGGAGGAGAGAGGAGGGATGGATGGATGGATGGATGGATGGATGGATGGATGATGGATGGATGATGGATGGATGATAAATGGATGGATGGATGGATGGATGAATGGAGGATGGATGGATGGATGGATGATGGATTGATGGATGGATGGATGGATGGATGAATGGAGGATGGATGGATGGATGGATGATGGATTGATGGATGGATGGATGGATGAATGGAGGATGGATGATGGATGGATGGATGGATGGATGGATGATGGATTGATGGATGATGGATGGGTGGATGGAGGGATGAAGGATGGATGGAGGGAGGCAAAGTGGAGCAGGGGTCAGCAGAGCTTGGACACCACAGCCGGACCTCCCTCCTCTTCCCCATCCTACCAAGATTCCATTCTGCTGCCTGGTTTTGTTTCCAAAAGCTGGAAAGGGGAAGGAGCACTGGGCTCTGGGCACAGGCACAATCCTCTCTGGATCCACATGGATTCTCTGCTCCTGGGAATGTGGGGCATCCCTGGGCCCTGCTGCCCTGCTGGAGGCACATTCCCTTTCCTTCCCAGCCACTCCATGCCATGGTTGGAATATTTCCCACCTGGAAGATCCTAACAAGGTACAGGGATTCTGCCCAAGGGCTTCTGTGTGCTGCTGCCTTAGGATTTATCACAAAAACACTTAAAATTGAATTTTTGGGTTTTTGTTTTTGTTTATGCCAGGGCCTTCCGGTTCTGCTCCAGTTTTCCCTGGAGTGGAATGAAAAAATATAGTGGGATTGTACAGGAATGATCCCATTGGAAATGGCCAAAAAGTAAATCCCCCCTCGTTTGCAGTGGAGTTGTTTGGCACGAGGTCAGAGCAGCAGGAAATCATTCCAAGGGAATTCCCAGGTGTCCTTCCAAGC
This sequence comes from Pyrgilauda ruficollis, assembly GCF_017590135.1. NCBI lineage: Eukaryota > Metazoa > Chordata > Aves > Passeriformes > Passeridae > Pyrgilauda > Pyrgilauda ruficollis. The sequence continues at coordinate 18,162,795 of NW_024527710.1, forward strand.
TGACAGGGTTTTCCTGGAAATTTGAAATGCACCTCCAAGGAACAGGCTTTCTTACCCCCTTGAAAATTGAAATTTTACCAATAATTCTCAATTATTTTTCCATGAAAACTGAAGCTTTACTGATAATTAATAAAATTAATGAACGGAAAGATTAATTATTATTTTGGATATTTGACCTTTTAAAGAAGACAGAGTTATCCATGTTTGTGGATAAATATTGCTATCAGAGCTTTTTTGTGTGTAAAATAAATTGTCAGGAAATAAACTGGTAGTAAACATTTTTATCTCTTGATGTAGTGAGAGGAAAACGATGTTTTGAATAAGTTCCTGGGGTTTAGGAATTAGTATTCCAGAGAATACTAATTCAGCAGAAAATTTAATTCAGCAGAAATCCTGGAGAAATTAAGATTTCTTTTCATTCCTGTGGGTTTTTCCAGTCTAAAAACTGGGCATCACTTTCCCAGTCAGGAATATTCCTGTGCTCAGGTGACTTTCCTGCTCTCTTTTAAGCCAAAGTGCATTTTTTCCCAGTAAAAATTTCCAGTAAATCCTAAAGTAGTTATCATCCATAACCGTATTCCATGAGAGTGCTGCTGTTGGGATTCTCTGGGCTGGAAGGAGAATTTGGGCAGTTTTTCCCTTTATTGAGGGCATCCAGATCATCTCCAATAGATCAAAGTCCCTCTTCGAGAAGTGATGGGTCTGACTCATCTTCAGCTGAGTCATCCCGAATATTGAGCCATCCTTCAAAGGAAGGAAGTCTTGGAAAACTTTTCTCTCCTGGCAACCCCCACAAGAAAGGCTCGAGTCAATAAATCCAACACGGGAGAGGTGACATCAAAGGATTCCAAGTTTTCTTTGGCAAAACACATCCCAGCGTGAGAAGGAAGGTAAATCCCTTCCCAGCTGTGCCAAAATCCTGGGATTTTGGGGGCTGTGACCTCGGATCAAAGCTTCCTCTCTCCATCGTTTATCCACGCTGGGAATCATTGTTGGGTTTTCCAGAATTCCCTGGCGCTCTGCAAACCTCTGTGATGCCTTGTGCAGGCTGCCCTGGAGCACATCACCTGAAGGTGGAGTTTGGAGTGAGCCACAGGACAACCACAGCCACCCTGGCCTGGGAAATCATTCCAGGCAGGAAGAGAGGATGGGTGGGATGAGCTCACCCAGAAACTTGGGAGCAAAGGAAGTGGCTGCTGCAGCGATTCCCTGCTGGATGCATCCCAGGATTTGTGCTGGGTGTCGTTGTCCAGAGAGATTCCTGCCAGCCCTGGGCCAGCCTGGAAGGAGGCATTGGAGTGAGGAACATCCTGGGTGCAGTTCAAACGTGGAATCTGGGAATGGATTGGGTGGGAGAACCTTAAATCCCATCCCATTTCCACCCCTGCCATGGGCAGGGACAGGGAGGGACACCTCCCACTGTCCCAGGCTGCTCCAGCCCCAGTGTCCAGCCTGGCCTTGGGCACTGCCAGGGATCCAGGGGCAGCCCCAGCTGCTCTGGGAATTCTATTCCAGGGCCTGCCCACCCTGCCAGCCCGGAATTTCTTCCCAAAATCCCAATATCTAAATCTACCCACATTCAGCTCACAGCCATTCCCTGTGTCCTGTCCCTCCAGGCCTTGTCCCCAGTCCCTCTCCAGCTCTCCTGGAGCCCCTCCAGGCCCTGCCAGGGGCTCTGAGCTCTCCCTGGATCCTTCTCCTCTCCAGGTGAGCACCCCCAGCTCTCCCAGCCTGGCTCTAGAGGGGCTCCAGCCCTGCAGCAGCTCCGGGGTCTCCTCTGGGCTCTCTCCAGCAGCTCCACATCCTCCTGATCCCATATTCCTGGTGTCTGCAGCTTTAAAACTGAGCTGGGTTGACTCAAATCCCTCCCTGGGATGTGTGGAAGAGGGATTTGTACTACTCCATCTGCTACCTGAGGAGGAGGGCGAGAAACGCACTTTAATGAGGAGAACTTGGGGAAGACAAACATATGGACTTGGGAATTTGATGGATTCCTTTTTAATAGTTCAGAGCTCTCCAAGTGAGGCTGAAAGCATTATAATTCCCAGGAAAAAGGCACAGGGAGCAGCTCAATTGGACGTGAGCAAGATGATGTGAGTGGAAAGCAGGGAGTACTGAAATAGCTTCCCGTGGTAGGTTCTCTGTCAAGAAAGTGGAGTTTTGCAGTTCTTCCCTCCTAAATCAACAGTTTAAGATAAAAACTGAGGAATTTCTCAGCTGGATTTTTAAGAGGTAGAGGATTGTAGAAATTTGGGGAAAATTGAACAACTGGGGACTTCCAGCATGGTTACAAAACTCACACTGAGCTATTTTTATTCCATATCCAAGTGGAGAGAGGTGGAGTTATAGGGAGGGAGTTTGGAAACAGAACAGATAAATTTGGAATATTGATTTGCCACTTGTAGTTTTTCCCTGGTTTCCACCTTTCCTAAAAAAATTCCCTTTGGATGGGAGGTCACACCCAGCAAAGCTGCATTCCCACCTCCTGATTCCTCTGCTTCCCACCTCAAATTTTCCAGATTTTTCCTTCCCTTTTCTGGCTTTGGAAATTTCTGAGCTTATTTAAAGATTTTGAATGAAAATTTTATTTAAATGCAAATAAAGCAGAGTTTATTTTAATTTAGATTTTAAGAATTTATGGAGTATCCATTCCAAACTTAGGGAATACTGCAGTGGTGTTACCACAGAATTCCAGTGGTGCTCTTTATCTGTTTATCCTCTTCCAGACCTCTATTTTTGAGGATTCTGATCCATAGGCACTAAAAGAGCTAAAATTTGATGTTTTGTTCTCTTAGAGCATTTAAATACCTTTGGAAAAGAGCTTTGCTGTAAATTATTCAAGTGATAAATATATTTGGGAAGCGTTCAAGGTTGGATGGGACTTTGAGTAACCTGGGATGGTGGGAGGTATCTCTGTCCATGGCAGGAGGTGGAATGGGATGGGATTTAAGCTCCTTTCCATCCCAAACCACTCCACAAAATACAGATTTTATCTTTCCATACTAAATGTGAAATCCACGTTTTTATTGACTTGATATATTCAGCATTTTTCCCAAATTTCTTACATTTGTGGGAAGGTTCCTAATTGCCAGCCGTGGGATTTGATGGTTTCCTTGAGTTTCATCCCAAAGAAGTCTGGGAAAATATAGGATAATAATTAGGTGCTATTTTCTTATATAGAGATATAAAAACATACATATAAATATGGATCTAAAATCCTGGAATGACAAACACGTGCACAGTCAGGATGCAGCTGTTGGGGAAAAACATCCCTCAATCATGGGAACAATTGGGAAAACAAATCCTGTGCCATTTTTAGGCCATCTCCAGAGAAGGGCTCATCAAATCTGCATGAATTCCATCCCAGAAAGGGCTCCCAGCTCTCCCTGGGCCCGTGTTTTCTCTGGAATGTCGTGCTCTGCACATCCAGGCAGGGTTCAGGAGGGTCAGGCTCTGATGGATTGCACTTGGCAGCTCCGTGGCCTCAGGGCTTCCGAGGGAGCTTCCTTGGAAGGCAGGTGAGCTGCTGGGAAAGAGGAATTAGCCTTTTGTGTCCCTGCTGCAGTTTTCCCCTGCAAGTTTCCCTTCTTTTTTTTTTGCAGTGTTATGGATTAGCTGGTGGTTTCAAACATCCATGGAAAAGGCAGAGCAGCTGGAGCCCTGTGGGGGTCAGAGGTGTCCTTGGGGGTTCCTCTAACACCTGGAGGTGGCACCAGGGCTCCCGTGGCTCATCCAGGTGTAGGATTGGATCTATTCCAATGGGAGCCCACCAGAGAGAGCCTGGCTGGGAATTGTCACGCCTGGTAGTTCTGAGGGAATGGGAATGATTCTGAGAGCTGCTGTCACCATCTCTGCCACCAGAGATTCCACAGGGATTAAACCTCTGGACTGGAGAGGAGAAGGATCCAGGGAGAGCTCAGAGCCTCTTGCAGGGCCTGGAGGGGCTCCAGGAGAGCTGGAGAGGGACAAGGAATGACAGGACAAAGGGAATGGCTTCCCAGTGACAGAGGCTGGATAGGAGGTTGGGAAGGAATTCCTTGCTGGGAGGGTCGGGAGGTCCTGGAATAGAATTCCCAGAGCAGCTGTGGCTGCCCCTGGATCCCAAGGCCAGGTTGGACACTGGGGCTTGGAGCAGCCTGAGACAGTGGGAGATGTCCCTGCCCATGGGAATGAGATGGGATTTAAGGTCCCACCCAACCCAACCCGTTCCGAGATTCCATGCTGCACAGCTAAAGCAGGGAGTGCCACATTCCATCTTTTCTGGATTTTTTACCTGGAAAACAAACGTGAGCCTTCACAACACCTGGGGATGGATCCTGGAGTTCCCGAGCTGCTGCCTTTTCCTGCCAGGGTTTGCTGGGAGCTGCCATGGGATCAGCACTCCTGGAATGCTTTTTAATCTCCTGTAATCACATCCATCATCAACATAATTCCCATCCTGCTCCTCTCCTGCCTCTCATGGAAAACCATCCAAAACTGCTCCTAATGCGGGATTTTCCTGAAGTATTCCAAGTAATTCTCTTTTGATCCAGCTGTTAATTGATATTTTTGATGGCATTTGTTTTACCTGGAATTATCTTTTCCCAAAGTGTGGAACAGCTTTGTTGGGAAGTTCTCTTGGCATAAATTTCAATCCAGGGAAGGATTTTCCTGAACATGGAACTTTTCGTGGTTGTGTTGGAAGTTTTCCACAATCGACTGGGGCTGGAATTTCATGTGAAGGGTGAACTTTGCATTCTCATTTGATTTTATGATTTTAGTTGAATGCTAATGAGCCTTTAATTATAATTTCTGAAAGTTAATGACTGAGATAATGGGCTTGGGGCTGTTCCCTGTGCTGCTCCATGGGGAATATCCAGATTCCTGCACATCCTTGGGATGAGCAGTTGGATGCAGCTCCAGGCTGGGAACAAGCCCTGCTTTCCCCAGCTCTGGCTGCTGGAGGAGGAATGGAGGGGCAGGTGCCAATCTTCCTCTCCATGACCAGGGACAGGATCCAGGGGATTTCCTGTGCCAGGGACAGTTGAGGTTGGATATTGGGAAAAGGGGGAGGAGGGGCACTGAACAGATCCCCAGGGAATGGTCCCATTCCCAAGGCTGCCAGAGCTCCAGGAGCGTTTGGAAAACAGGCCCAGGGTGGGATTGTTGGGGGGTCTGTGCAGGACCAGGAGCTGGATCAATGATCCCTGTGGGTCCCTACAGCTCAGCACATTCCATGATTTTCTGGTTGTGACATTCCTTTGTCCCTGATGTTCTGTTCTGGCACCACCTCACTCCTGTCCCTCTCCACCCCTGCGTGGTTCTTCTGAACTTGGAAGCACAGGATTGATCCCAGTGCTGGACAAACCAACTTCCCATCCTCATCCTCACATTCCCTATGAAACTCCCCAAAAACTATTGAACTGGGTCAACCAAACCCAAATTTTGAGTTCTCCTCAAGACCCCGGAGCTGATTGTGCTGTTGCTGCTGCAGACCCACTCTGCCTTCCCCATGTTGTTTTCCTGTTGCTTTTCTATGGAAAAAGAGGATTATTCTGGTTGCAATTTCCATGGAAACAATTACCATAAAGTATTGATCGCCCAGGATAGATTGGGAAGCATGAAAGGATAGAGGTTGTCTCCATGGAAACACGGACATTTCGAGCTTTTTATTCCTTAAGAAAAGAATTCTTATGGCTTTCCTTTAAACAAGTTCCTGGTCCAATTGAAAATAATTGTGTAGTTTTAATTAAAATTCTTGGTGTAATCAAAAATCTGTTTTAATAGCATTCCTATATTGCAAAGAAAAGTGTGGAATAGCATTTTCCTAAAAAAAATAAATAAAGAATTTGCATTATTTGCACAGTATTTTTCACACTGAGAAGTAGCTGAGCCACATCATTAATTGTCCATGAAAAACAGGTCAAAATTTGGCTTTTTCCTTTTGGAATTTTGGATTTTTTGGTAGGATTTTAGTGTTTTGTAGGATTTTAATGGGTTGGTAAAGGAATCACCAGCGTGGGACAGTTCCATGTGGCACAGGGATTTCAGCTCCTCAGGTTGGAATTTGCTTCAGGAAGAGCTGAAGTTGGTCTTGAATTCTTCTGATTTTAAATCCTTTATTCCTCATCTGGGAACCTCCAAGGATTCAGTTGCTGGGGATGTTTTGGGCACTTCAGAAATTCCTCAGGGAAATGATGAGAGAACAGATCCTTTGTTGCTTCCGGAGTGGTTTGGATGCTCAAACCTCAAATCCCAGAATCCCAGGCTGGTTGGGGTTGGAGGGACCTTCAAGTCCATTTTGTTCCTCTCCGGACACCTTCCACTGGCCTGGGACACTTCCAGGGACCCAGGGGAGTCCGTGACCTCTGTGGCTGAAAAATTCCCAAAGAACCCATCCCAACTGCCAGCCTGGCAATCATTCCAAGCTTTTCCCTGGATGGTTTGGGATTTACAGGCGTCTTGCAATGGGTTTAGAAATCTGGTGGAATAAATGGCCCAGAGGAAAACCCCTGGAACATCCAAATCCCCGTGGAGGAGTCTGGGTTTGGAACTGGGTGGGCTTGAAGGTCCCTTCCAACATGGAATCGTGGAATGATGTGTCTGGAAAGGACCTTAAAGCCCATCCAGCCCCACCTCTGCCATGGAAATGGATTTTTTCTATTTCTAGCTTAATACTCTTAAAAGCGGATTTTTGCTTTTATGGCTTCCTGTCCATTTTTCTGTACCAGACTCCAGAGAGTTTTTCATCATTCCCTTTTTCAAATCAAAAGTTCAGAGCTGACCTCACTTCCAGATCCTGCTCTGCATCATTCCTTACGTTTAAATCTCGATTATTCCCAACAAATCCAGTATTTTTCCTGCTCTATCCCACAAGCCTTTGCTTTCTGTGCTCTGTCTTCCTGCTCTGGTTCCCTTCATCAGCATGAGAGCTGATAAATATTTAGTGTGATATAAATAAGTACCTCAATACCACATTAAACATTCCATCAATTAAAATTCCTGCTAATTGAAGGCAAAACTTGTCAGTCTGAGGGAAAATAAGTCCATTAAGGCAGGAAAAATGGCATTTAAGAAGGAATGGGATTGTTTTGGCAGCTATGAAACAATTGCAGCTTTTTCAGACTAGATATAATTATTTTCTACTCTTTTTAAGCTTTTTTCCATGGAAATTGAGGGTGAGACCTTGCTAGGGATTTGGGTATTCCAGAAACAGGAATGTGCAAACTCCTCCTTTTCAGCAGGAAACAATCAGGCTGTGGAGACAAAACAAAGGGTTTTTTTACTTTTTTTTTTTTTCATTCCAGGATATTTTCCCTCCCCTTTTTAGTGGCATCAGGAATCTCTGGTTTTTGTAGCTTGGTTTCAGACTGTTTCTATTTGTACTTGGATTTAAGGAGTTAATCCCTGGTTACAATCACAGAACTCTGGAATGTTTTGGGTTGGGAAGGACCTTGAGGATGATCCCATGGGCAGTGACACCTTCCCACTATCCCAGACTGCTCCAAGCCCCATCCAACCTCAACCAAAACTGGGAAATACTCCGTGTTTAATTTTGGAAATGAGGGGAAATGGGAATTACTACATAGCAGATCTGCTGAAGCAAGAGGAAGGGGGAAGTGAGAGGATCCAGGAAAAGCTGAGGATGACGGAGCAGAGGAAAACCAGGAGCTGGAGGATGCACGGGTGTGTGGGCTGGCAGAAAATGTGGATCAGCAGGAGACAGAGCAGTCTGGGATGTCAGCAGGGGTGGGGGGATGACAAGGCAGGTATTTAAAGCTGAAATCTGCCACTGGAACTGGGATTTGCTTCCCAAATTCCTGGTTTAATCCAGAGTTGGCAGCTGCTGACGTGTGGCTGGGAGCAGAGTTTGTCCTGGAGATCTGCAGGGAAAATCAGAGTTTGTGGTGGAGACCTGGAGTGAAGGACTTGGAGAGGCCAGGGAAAATCCTAACGAGTCCAACATTCCCCTTTTGTGTCCTTTTTCCTGGAAAAACACAAACAAATGGATTGTGGGGAGGGCACAAAGGGTTTCCTGTGCTGGGATATGAGGTGGCTCTGGGCTGATGAGGTCAGGGAAGGGATCAGCCTTGGAGGTTGGGATGTTCCTGCTGCTCCTTGATACTGAACCCATGGGCATGGGTTGTTTTCCTTCTGCTCCCAAAACAGGGGTGGTGAGAGCTCAGCCTCTGCCCCAAAAACGGGAGGAGCACTGGGAAATCTCCAGCTGGGAGTTCGTGCTTTGATCATGGACATTGCCCTGTGGAAGCAGGAATTCATTGGGAAGGAGCCTGTTCAAAACCATTCATTTATCCCTGATTTAGGCAGAGTTTTCTGCCCAATGTTTCCCTATTTTTATGTAATTCTTGGTGGCTTGGGAAGTTTTTTCTCAGAGTCCCCTTTGGCATTTGGTGCAGTTGGAGATTTTTCCATCCCGGACTGGTTTGGATTGGGAAGAACCTTAAAGCTCATCCCACCCACGGGCAGGGACACCTTCCATAGACCAGAGATCCAGCCTGGCCTTGGGCACTGCCAGGGATCCAGGGGCTGCTCTGGGAATTCCATGCCAGCCCCTCCCCTCCCTCCCAGCCAGGATTTCCTTCCCAATCTCCCATCCATCCCTGCACCCAGCAGTGGGAGCCATTCCCTGTGTCTTGTCCTTCCATGCCCTGTCCCCAGTCCCTCTCCAGCTCTCCCAGAGCCCCTTTAGGCTGTGAGAAGCCCCATAAAGCTGGAATTCCTGGAGCAGTGCCCATGGGACCACTGCTCCTGATGGAGGGGGCTCTCTTCCACTTGCTCTTCCCTCGGGATCTATGGAACGATGGGAACAAGTCGAGGTTTGGAGCTGAGTTGTCATTCCAGGGATCTCTCTGTGTTTCTCATTTCGGTGTTACCTGAATCAAATCAGGGACAGCAGCAGTGGCTTTGTCACTGCACCCAGCAAATCCCATTTTTATGAAGTCAAACCTTTCCTGTTTGTTTTGAGAACTCTGAGGTGAATATTGCAATATCCAGAGGAATAACCTGTTTTCCCTTGGGAAGGAGAATGTCTCCTTTATCAGCCTCAGCAGAATACTGGGATTGGAGTTGTCAGGTGGAAAAGAAACTTTTTTTTGTTATTATCGAGGCCTTCGCTGACATCTTTAATCTCCAGCTGAAACTCTTTAATCTTTTATGAGAAAGAAATGATTCAATATCCCTGCAAGGTGCACAGCAAACCTCTGCCTTGCTTCCCCATCATTCCATCAGCTCAGTCAGCTGGAATTCCAGCCCTTTCCCAGCCCTGTTCTGCAGGAAGCCCATCTGGAATTTTATATTTTAAATTCCAAGCAAACCCTTTAATCTCCAGCTGTCCCAGCTGCTGCTTGCCTGGAAGTTGAGAGGTTATTTTTGTGTTACTTTGGAAGGAATACTTGGAAAATTTCTGTCTGTGCAGAAGTTTTTGGGATACTTTCTGTCTGTGAATTCCAGAATCCCAGGATCACTGAGGCTGGAAAAGCCCTCTAAGACCATTGAGTTTCTTCACAGAATTCCAGGATGGTTTGGGTTGAAAGGGAACTTAATCCCATCCCATTCCACCCCTGCCACCCCTTCCACCATCCCAGGGTGCTCCAAACCCTTTCCAGTCTGGCCTTGGACACTTCCAGGGATGGAGACTCCACAACCTCCTTGGAACCCCCAAACTCACAATTAACCCATCCTAACAGCCAGCCTGGAAAACATCCCAACCATGGGAAGAAGCTGCCATCATTTCAAGGATCTTCCCAAATTAAAGGTGCCATCCAGGAGACCTTTATTCCTCTGGGACCTGATTCCCTCTTGGAAAAACACGGGGAAAAAAAAAGCTCCTGCACTTCATCCCTGCTGTTATTTTCATTCCTTTGTGTTCTGTTTGCACAGAAGCTTCACAATCCCATTTGCTGCCTCCCACACGGAGCTGGTGCCTCCCAAATGCAGCAGGTTCCTGTGGAACCGGGAGCAAACACGCCCAGAATCCCAAAAAATAATGTGGAATTTTGGTTTGTGCTGTTATCTGAGTGACCAGGCAGAGAATCGGGATGTATTTGGATTTTGGGATGGGATTTGCCTCTGGGAAAGGCTCTAAATTAATTTTAGATGTTGGTTTTGGAATTGAATATTTGTGCTTTCCCATAAAATATAAAATTTATTAAAAGTATGGAAGTGTTGTTTAATCCTGGTTTTACCTCCCACTTCCCAGTTCACATCAAATTATTTGGTTCTAAATTCCTTTGGAAAAGAACTTTGTGATGAAAGAGCAGGGTTTGGGTTTTGGGAGTTGTTTAGATGCTTTCCTTGTGTGTGGTTTCCATAATTTTATCTGGAATTTCATTATTTGGAATAATTAAATGAATAAAATACTCATTTAATGCCATGAAATTGTCACCAACAAAAAGTAGAAGAGGTTATGGTTTATTCTTGGTTTTGGCTGAAGATTTTATTTAGATTTAACTGGAAATTCCTGCTCAGAGTGCAGCAACTCATCCCAAACGTTGGGAATGGGCAGATTCCATGGGATCCTGGGAGTGGCTGCCAGCCTGGAAAAGCCAAATTCATGGATCCCACAAAATTGGGGTGGGAATTAGAGGGTCACACAAAATTGGGATGGAATCCAGAGGTTTTGGATGGATGCAAAAACAGAACCTGAGGCAGGTGAACAACATTCCTGGGAAAGGCAAGCTGCAGATGGATGTGGATCAGTTTCTTGGGACTGAGCTTCCTGGAATTCCATCCATTTCAGGAGCTGTTCCCAGGAATATTTTGAATATTCGTGGCACATTTTATGTACTAAGAACAGTGTGTTATGGATGGATGTTATGGCCATTGTAATTGTAAATTACAGCATTTAGCAGGGTAAAATTCCTAATTAACTCCCTAACGAGCAGCCAGGGCAATTAGCAAAGCCAGGCCTTTAAAGGATGTGGGGAGAGCTGGATTTCATGGATGTGGGTGAGGAAATTTGGAATTAAATCTGGAAAAGTAGAATTTATTAACCAGTGTTCCACTGCTCCAGTGCTGGCTGGGAGACATGGACCTCATTCTGTGGGATTCTTTTTGAGGAAAATAGGAGTTTTCCTAAAAATCCCAGCAGTTGCCTTTGGCCACATCTCCAACCATTCCTGATGGATCAATCCCTAATTTTTAGCCTTTCTGGGGCAGATTTCCAGGGACAGGCTTTAACCTGAAGGGTTCAATGGGTTTTTGGGATGGAATTCCTGGCTGGGAGGGTGGGGAGGGGCTGTCCTGGAATTCCCAGAGCATCTGTGGCTGCCCCGCATCCCAAGGCCAGGTTGGAGCACCCTGGGACAGTGGAAGGTCCCTGGGGTGGGAATGGAGCTTTAGGGTCCTTCCAAGCCAACCCATTCCCAGATTCCATGGTATTCCAACAGGATTTAATTAGAGTCAAAGGTAATTAGATTAATTAGCTTCCCTCAGATAGAAGGAGTTAAAAATGGGAGCAAACCAGCTGAAAACACATCAAATTCCCCATTTCGGTTTTCCACATGGGGAGGACAAAATTCCTCATGAAAATTGGGACTAAAATCCATTTTAAGGAGGATTTGTCTGATAAACTGAATTATTCATGGCAGCTGCAATGGCAGGGAGGGGCTGCAGGGAGATTAATTAATTAATTACCCCCCTCAGCCTCATTAGGGCCACTGGAAGCCCCCTGGGTGGAATTCCTGTCGTGTCCAATTAGCAGCTCATTAATCCAGAGGTGACTCTTTCCTTGGGGAGGGATCCCATTTGTTTAGTTCTGGTTTTATTAATTGGGATCTGATTTTGTTGACTGGAATCTGATTCTGACTTGTTTGATTCTGATTTTAATAATTTGGTCCCATTTCCAGACACAACAGTTTCCAGTTCCTCTCCAAATCCCAAAAAATTAAACATTCCCTGGCCTAAAACCTCAGTTTTCTCAGTTTTAGCTAAACACACCAATGTTGGGGTTTTCTAGGTGGGCTCCTCATGTGGAAAACTTGGGGAAAAAATCAGACTCAGGCCAAATTTTTGTTCTTCTAAATTCAGGAGTAATTTTGCAGCTAAGTCTGCTCCCCCCTGGAATTGCCCTTTGGAGTGGCAAAGCCTTGGAGTTTTCAGAGCTTCCCATTGCAGATTTTGTGGGAGTTGTTGGAAAAATTTGGATTTTTGTGTGGAATGTGTGCGAGAATCATGAAATCATGGAATATCCTGAGTTGAAGGACATGCAGGGATCATTGATCCAAGTCCTGCCCTGCAGGACAATCCCAAAATCCCACCCTGGGCATCCCTGAGAGTGTTCTCCAAACTCAGGAGGTTTGGGAATGTGCCCATGCCCTGGGGAGCTGTTCCAGCTCCATTCCTGATATTTCTAAGGGAATGAACTCCAGTGGTTGAACTGAGCCAAACCAATCCTGGTTTTGTTCTTCCAGGATCCACATTTCCCTTCCCCACATATCCATGGTTTTATCTGACTTCCAGATTAAGTAATCCGTGGCACAACAGATCCTGTGGGAATTCCTGGCATTCCAGCAGCTCAGCACCCCATCTTTTACAAAAAAAAAAAAGGAAAAAAATCAGGATTTCAGTAGAGTTTTATAGTTTGAAATGGTCATTTCAGGTTTGACTCCTCTCAGTAGCTGGGATGGTTCCCAGGACACTTCTTTGGTGATGAAGAGATTAAACCTCTGTTTTAACAAGAAATTTAATCTAATTTTCAACACCAAGCGTAATAATCTTTATCCATAAAAGATGAAAATTCCCTGCCCTGTGCTTCACCTCAACTGCTTCAACTCAGAATGTTGGGATGCTTCCTTTCATTGAAAATTCCTCTATTTATGGTGGAAAAAAACCCTAAAATGCAATGTTTAATCCAAAAACATGACAGGCAGAGGATAAATCTTCCTCATTTCCAAACATTTGTACAAGGAAAAGGAAAATCCATCCAAATCCAAGGGAAGAATCTCCAGGGAGCAAATAAAACTTCGGGGCTGTGGAAGAATTTCACTCCCAGGCTCTTTCTTGCTGTGTGGAACATGAAGTTACGACTTTGTAGCTCTTGTTTTTCATCTGGTTTTTAATTTGATAAATTTGTTTTTAATGTTTTATTTCCCTGAGCAACCCAACAGTGAAATTTAACAGAAATGTTTGATGATCTGCTCAGTGCACAGCAAGAATACCCTGGAATTTAGGAAAGTATCCAAGGATCAAACCCAGCAGTGGAGCTGGAGAATGACTCAAAATTACGGATTTAGAGAAGAAACAATTGCATGATTTTTGATATTTCTTCTTTGGATAAAACAGCAACTTCACAGGAGAATTTCAGAGAGAATTCTCTTAAATTTCAGGGTGAATTCTTTCAAAATTCAGAGTGAATTCTTTTAAATTTCAGGGTGGATTCTTCCAAATTGATCTTTTCAGGTGATTTTTCAATACAATGCCTTTGGTATCTCTTTAATTGCAGTGCTACAAAGATTTTTTCCAGGAAAACTACCAAGGTATCATCAGCACAAAGGATTGGCCAATATATTTTCAATTAACTTCTCCAATTTCTTGACCTAATTCTGTTATCCCAGGGTTGGAAAAGAGTTCCAGGATCAAATCCAACCTCCAGGGAATGAATCCATTTTCCCTCTTGATTTTTCAGCTTTGTCACCTGCAGGTTTTCTTTCATTCTCTCGTGTTCATCACCTCAAGTTTTTCTTCTGATCCTGGCTCAGAGCATCCCAAAATCCAAATATTCCAAATTATTTTGATTTTCAAAGGCCAAGCAATTCTTTCCCTCAGCATAAGTCCGTGGGTTTATTGTTTGGGTGGATACAAAGATTTCCTCCTCCAATAATCGAGATAAGTGTGTTTTCCTTGGGTTCTATTCCTAATAAAACAGTTGGGATTTCACATCTCGGGGGCTAAAAATAGCCAGGCCTTGGGTTTAATTACAGAGTTTTCTTTTCCCGAGGATTGTGTGCGCCGCAGGTTGGAAGGGTTTTGTTTCCAAGGAAACAAACGCTCTGCGCTCACCGTGCGCGGAGGGGTCCTGCAGGAAAACGCCATCGCCATTCCCGGGAGAGGGCAGGGATGGGGGCACCCGAGGTGGGAGCCAGTGCCAGTGGTGCTCCAGAGGCAGAATGCTCAGGGAGCTCCATCAGATCCTGCCCTAGCTGAGATGGACACCATACAAACACACTCCATTTTCAGAAGGCTTGAGTCTGTTTTTATTCTGGCGTGCATGCTTTTTGTACATCCTTACAAAACTCAGAAGTTTGCACTTTACTCATTGGTCACGAGAGACAAACAAAGTGCTCATGGAATTGTTGCAGGTTTCTGTTATTTATCCTTCTTTCTGTCTTGGTTTCCATGCCAATCGGTCTTGGTAGGAAATTCTTTCAGGGGTGAACATGGATCCTCTTCTCAAACTTCTCTCTGGCTCACAGAAGTCACTGTAAAACCTGTTCCACAAGAATCATCAGCCCCTTCCCCAGTGATCCAGAACTGCTACCCCCAGAGGGAACTGGCAGCTTCCAGATTAATGTGCTTTATAATGGGAATAATGCTGTAATTCCCACAGGAGTTACTGGAACAAGAATTTTTGGTTATAGGTAAAGGCAGAAGTGGTGTTTTGGGGTCAGAATTGACCCGTCCCTTGTTTTGGCAAATTATCATGAAGAATTAACGGTTTTAGCTCAGGCTTTGTGCCCACCATTGGGATGGGGGCATCACCTCTGGGACAGCACCTGGATTCCCATTTTCCTGGCACTGGCAGGGTTTGGATCCAGCTGCTGTTGGAATTGCATGGAAGGGCTGGTGGCCCCATCCCAACCAGCTCCGTGGGGTCACTTTGTGCTCCAGGGCCCTTGGAAGATGTGGGGCTGCTGGAGTGATGTTTGCAGCTGGAATGACACCCCTGGGATTGATCCCAGCTCTGCTTTCTCATGGAATACTAAATTCCAGAGTAAATAAGGAAGTCAGAGTGGTTTTGCACTTTTACAGGGTGAGGGGACACATGGAATGGCTTCCCACTGCCAGAGGGATGGATGGGATTTAGGGAAGGAATTCCTCCCTGTCAGGGTGGCGAGGAATGGAATCCTGGAATGGATTTCCTAGAGAAGCTGTGGCTGCTCCTGGATCCCTGGAATTGTCCTGGACAGGGCTTGGAGCAGACTGGGACAGTGGAAGATGTCCCTGCCATGGCAGAGGTGGAGTGGGATCATCTTTAAGATCCCTCCCAAGCCAAACCATTCCAGGATTTTGGGAATATTTTGGGAATAGTTGTTTTTATGTGTTGCAGGTGTGATGTGGGAAAGGGCAGAGCAGTGCCAAGGGGAGAGGCTTCCCAACCCTATCCCCATTCCCCTAAAATTAGGGAAATGGGAGCAATAAAAACAGTCTGAAAATCAGAGGAATGGGCAAAAACTTGGAGTCCAAACATTTTTGTGTGAGTGGAGGGGTTTTGTTGGGAAAACTTTGGGAAGAGCCTCTCTTCTCCCTGTTGTGAGATAAGGATATTTACAGGGTAGGGAATGTAAGTGATGAGGAATTAATTAAATATTTCAGTTAAATCCATGACATTACAGTTAAATTCAGACATTCACCGTGTGTGGATGTGTGACATGGAATGTTCTGGGAATTGGGATGAAATCCCCCAAAGGACCTGAACCCCCCTGAACACTGCTCTGGGAGCAGCACTTCCCACCAGACCAAAGGGACTCCCCAAAGCCATCATTTTGTGTTTTTAAGTTTCTTGTTGAGCCTCCTTGGAGAACAGGTGCACCCGGGTGGAATTTGAAGGAAAATCCACTTTTATTCCCAAGGGAGCAGCTCCAAGGCTCTGTTTTTCCCCACCAGGCTCTGCATAACAAAGCTCAGCTTATCTGTGTGCACTTAACTCTGGGAAACGTTCTGGCACATTCCCTCTTTCCAAATTGTTTAAAAATTAGTGCTGTTGTGAATGTTCACAGTTTCCAGCGTGCCAAAATCTCCTGGCTTGGCTGAGTGCAGGGAGAAAGGAATATTAATGTGCTGCTGGGGGTTGGAATGGGAGTTGTTTTCCATGGAAAAATAACTGCTGTCTGTTAGAATCCAAAATGCAAAATACTCTCAAAGCTTTAAGCCTGTAAACCAAAGCTTAAATTAAACAAAAAATTTAATCTGAAACTTTAGGAAAAACTTCCAAACTGAAGTATTAAATACAAGAATGTAAAATTACAATTTAAAGCAAAACCACATTAAATAAAAAAATTACAATTTTAATGTTTAAAATATATTTAAAAAATAGTTACAAAGTAAATAAAAAAGTAAAATACGAAGCTATAAGTTTATATTTCATAACATAATTAACTAAAAACTTACACTATAACATACATCCATAAAACAAAATATTTTAAAATTAAGTCAAAAACATAAATATCCTTATTAACAGTATTTTTTTAATCAATAACTCCTTAAAAAATCTTATAACTAAAAGTCTAAAAGCCTTATAAACCTATTATATAAACCTAAACCTAATATACTATTACAATAGAAACCAAACTCACCCTTCCTATCTATATAAAAATTAAATTAAAAAAAAATAAAAAATCAACTCAAAATGCCATCTCAAATTCCTTCCAAAATTCCCCACAAATAAATGATCCCACTGTCGAGAGGAGTTAATTTGTAATTGATGGGGGAGCTGCAGTGGGTCAAGGCAATGATCCCAGGATTCCAGCCAGGTTTGGCTGACATTCCATGGGCAGGGACACCTTCCACCAGCCCAGGAGGCTCCAGCCTCATCCAGCCTCGTCACCCAAAGGATCTGGGGAACTGAATCCCAAGGTTCGTTGGTTTTCCAATATTTCTGCTCCTTTAGTCGTCAGAAAGGGTTTGGAAGGCTGAAGATTCCCAACTTTTCATGGTTTAGGAGCTGTTTTGGAGTGAAAATCCGCGGTTGGAGAGTTTGCTAGAGGGGGATGAAGAGCTTTGTCCTTAGGATGGCAGGTCTGTCCTGTCCTTTCCGTCTGTCCTGCCCCAAGGCTCCTCGTGTTCCCGAGGGGACACCTGGAGATGGGACAGTGGTGACAGCAGGCAGCCTTCAGGAGCTGCTGGTGGCCATCTGCAAAGATCTGGGATCTCCTCCTGGGATTCACCTGGGAATTCTCCATGGCCATGGTGGGGAAACCTGTGGAAAACGGGATTAAACTTCCCTGGCTGCCCCGGGGCTTCCTGCCTGCCTCAAGCTCTGAGAAACATTGTAAAACATTTCCATGCCGATGGATTTGTGCTCCAAGGAACTCGAGAGATGGTGGGAATGAACATTAGGGGAGAGGAGAAAGGAGCAATCTGAGGAAAGTGCTGCTTTCCCTGACTCCTGGCAGGAAATCGCTCCTTAAGTGGCACTCCCGAATTGTCAGCTGCTTGTTTTAACACAAAATGTGTAAAAATTCCAGCCCTGCTTCTCTCCAGGAGATGGGAAAGCTCTGGAGAGCTGCAGCTTCAGGGCTTGGAGACAGGGAAGAAAAAACTGTGGGGGTTATAAGTCATAATATTATGGCCTATTCCACAGGCAGTGATTTTATTCCCAGATAAATCAGCGCAGTGGAGGAGGTGCAGGGAAACCAGGAAGGTTTGGGGATGCTCAGGGCCTTTCCTCCCCCATCCTGCTCCTTGTTCCACAGCTGGAGATCCAGATCTTTGTGTCAGGATCTGGATGCAAATCCAGCTTTGGACGCTGTGGGCTGGAAATGCCATGTGGGGGTTTCTTACTCATCCAGGGGCTCAGCTTCCCTCCTGGCCTGGAAGAGGGAAGAGAATTCCAGCACTGGGCATTCCTTGGGCTTCTCCAGAGGGCTTCCCTGGTGGAGAGGGACCCGCAGTCAGAGCTTGGAGAGCTCGGGAAGGCTCAGGATGCTGGGTGGGAGAGATGGCTCATCCCGGGTCATCAGCGTGCCCACAGGGGTCCTGATCCACAGGGAATGTGCAGCTGGAGCACAGGAGGCTCAGGGGGCCCTTGTGGCTCTGCACAGCTCCTGCCAGGAGGGGACAGCCGGGGGGTCGGGCTGTGCTCCGGGAACAGGGACAGGAGCAGAGGGAACAGCCTGAGGAAGGGTCAGGGTGGACATCAGCAGGAATTTCTCCATGGAAAGGGTGGTCAGGCCTTGGAAAGGGCTGGGCTCCCCATCCCAGAGGTGTCCAGGGAATTCCTGGCAGTGACACTCAGTGCTCTGGGCTGGGGACAAGGCAGGGCTTGGGCACTGCTGGGACTTGATAGCCCGAAGGCTTTTCCAACCTCAGTGACTCCATGAATTCCAGCACTTTTCCCCTGCTGCTTCACTTCACCCAGGGAACAGCCAGCACTGCTGCTTCCCTAACTGAGGGAATATCTGCATTCCAAAGGTGTGGAGCAGCAAAGAAAGTTCATTTGAGGCCCAAAGTTTGTGTCAGTTTCTGCTCCTGGAATCACTTCCATGCTGGGAACCCACATCCCTGCAGCAGCTTCTCAAGCTGTGAAAGCTCCAGAGGCTGGAAGGAGCTAAAGTGAAACATAAAATTCCAGCTCCCTGAAGGTGCAATAAAACGGGAGGTCAGGATTTAATCCAGATGGGAACCTGGGAATCTGCTGGGAGCTGCTCATTCCCAGCCCCGGGGTTCTCCGTGCTCCATCAGCGTGTGCTGGAAGGATGTCAGCAGAGCTGGTGTTGATGGAAAATAGATCCAAACATTCATTAATTGCCAGCTCAGCGAGCCCCAGACCCCTCTGCACGGAGCAGCTGCCGCCGTTGAGTCATTCTGTTGGAAACTCTTCAGGAACTTTGCAGGGATGAGATGATTTTCCTTATTTTTTCCCATGTTTTCCTTCCCTCTGCTCCTGGTACAGCTTTTCCTGCCTCTGTCCCGCTCCCCCCACCCCAGTCTGGTGGCTGTGGCTCCCAGTTTGGCCCCTCTGGGTGCGGGGTTTGCTTGGGAACTCCTCCTCTTCCACGCTGGATTCCTGGGACAGAGCGTTACCTGCCAGAAAATGGGATTTTGTTTATGGGAAGCTGGGAAGGGCAGTGTTGGTGGGAAGGATGGAGGTGAGGTGTCTGCCTGGGGAAGGTGAAAGCTCCTGAGGGCACTTGGGGTTGGACTTGTGGAGCACAGGTCAGGGTGGCTTCAGAGCAGCTCTCCAGAAATTCCCGCCGGAAAATGACTTTTAGGGATCCCATTTTTGGAAAACGTTGAGTGCCTGTGCCATTTCCTGAGAGTTTTTATCCAGAGCTCTGGAAGCTGAGAGGAACTTTCTGGAATGAGTCCAGGGGATGCCCTGGAGCTGCTGCAGGGCTGGAGCCCCTCTGGAGCCAGGCTGGGAGAGCTGGGGGTGCTCACCTGGAGAGGAGAAGGATCCAGGGAGAGCTCAGAGCCCCTGGCAGGGCCTGGAGGGGCTCCAGGAGAGCTGGAGAGGGACTGGGGACAAGGCCTGGAGGGACAGGACACAGGGAATGGCTGTGAGCTGAATGTGGGTAGATTTAGATATTGGGATTTTGGGAAGGAATTCCTGGCTGGGAGGATGGGGAGGGGCTGGGCTGGAATTCCCAGAGCAGCTGTGGCTGCCCCTGGATCCCTGGAAGTGCCCAAGGCCAGGCTGGACAGGGCTTGGAGCAGTCTGGGACAGTGGGAGGTGTCCCTTGAAGGTGGCCCTGGATGGGCTTTCGGTTCCCTTCCCACCCAAACCATTCCAGGATTCCATGATTTAACAATGCAGCACCTGGCACACCAAATCTGCTGCAGGTTTCAAGCCACCCTACTGTTGGTACAGCTCATTATTCGTCGGATAGAATTCCCAAATGTCTGAAAAAAAATAGCTGATCTGAAAATTGGGGTTTGTGAGCTAATTATTGTGAGTGGGTCTGTGTTTCGGGATCTGAAATAAGTGTATTGTTCAGGACTTCATGGAGAATGGTGTTTATTGTGAGGGTTGGTAAAATAATATTCCTGGAGCTCTTGGGCAGCCTGTTCAGGAAAAAGAAGCAAATTAGAATTGCAGATCAGGATTTCATCATCCTCAATCAGCGTGGCCAGCAAGGAGGGATGAATGGAAAGCTGCTCAGGAGCCTCGGCAGGCGCAGCCTTCCCAGACCCATAAATGGCTTTGTGCTCCCTGGAGGGACACTGGCATGTGGCAAAAAACCCCAGGAATTTCAATATTTGGGAATGGGTTAATGCTGTGGAGAAAAACAGTCAATAAAATGCCAGGAGCAGTGTGGGGGAAGCTCCTTTTGGGGTGGTTTTTTGGTGATCAGCTGGGGTGGTTGTGTGCTATCCTGATTATTCCATAATTAGCAATGAGGGGGAAGAAAAATATCCCTGAAAACATATTTAGGATTTCTTTAGCTGGGGTGAAACCCCATTATCTGGGGTGAAAACCCCAATATTACATCAGTGTAGGTATTTCATCTGGGAAGACGGAGCACGGAATAAACTTATTTTTATATTCTGTGCTTCTGGTTTGTCTCAAAATTCCCAAAATATCCGCTGGTGTTTTTCAGGCTGCTGTGAGGACAGGGAACATTCCTGAGCCTTCCCTGCTGCTCTGAGGGAATGAAGGTGCCCGAGCACTGGGGGCCTGGAGAGTTTCAAGGCAGCAGGAGAGCAGGGGCTGCCTTATGTAACTTTGCTCAAAGATGTGGAAAAAAAAAAACAAACCCAAAACCATTCCGGGCTGGTTTTCCGGTTTCTGTGTGATTTTTCAGGAAATGTTTGAAGTTTCCCTGGAGGAGCATCAGTGTTGGGGCTGCCAGGATGGCCCGGTGGGAGGAGGCTCCTCGTTAGCACGGCTTGCAAAGACTAATTAATAAATACATGGAATCTGGAGATCCAAATGAACAATTTGGGGATTTGGGAGTGGGAGGGAGGGAGGGAGGCCCAGTGGGTTCTGATCCCAGCCCTGGGATTTTATTCATTTCTGTCCTGTTGATCCTGCAATTCCTGGGTTTTCACTCGGGATAATTACTGAACTGTCTAAGAAACTACAGGAGGAAAATCCCAGGGAATGATTATTCCCCTTCCCACCCAGCACCCTGTGATTACTGCCACGCTCTCTGCAATTCCCCATGTCAAATTCAGGATGCTGATACTGGGAAAGGCTGGATTGTGAAGGGAGATGCCAGAAAAATGGGAATGGGAAGGGAAAAGGCACAAACTCAGCGTGGTGGGGTCAGAAGAACCAAGCTCATGGAAGTGGCTGCTCCAGAATTAGCAGAGAATTCATTTTGGCTCTTTCCCCAAAAACAATGAGGAGAACATGGCAAATGTTCATTCCACAGGATGGGGGTTTCCAGGCATGGAAGGTGGAGGGACAGGACACAGGGAATGACTTCCCACTGCCCAGAGCAGAATTAAATGGGAGATTGGGAAAGAATTCCTGCCTGGCAGGGTGGGCAGGCCCTGGATCCCTGGCAGTGCCCAAGGCCAGGCTGGACAGGGGAAGGGGTCCCTGCCATGGAATGAGGTGGGATTTAAGGTCCCTTCCATCCCAAACCATTCCAGGATTCCATGGAATTAAGGGATTTAAGGTCCCTTCCATCCCAAACCATTCCAGGATTCCATGGATTTAAGGTCCCTTCCATCCCAAACCATTCCAGAATTCCATGGATTTAAGGGATGTAAGGTCCCTTCCATCCCAAACCATTCCAGGATTCCATGATTTGGACCTGTCTGTGTATCTGTGTATTTACCTCTACCCATGGATGCTGGGCACCTTTTTCATGGATAAGAGGCAGAATTCTGTGGTTTACACAAAATTCTTCACTCCTGTGAGTAAAACTGGCTCCTGCCAAACCAGAGTGGAGATGGAGCAAAGCCAAGGAGAGGTGCAAACTTTTGGAATATTGGTCATCCATGATCCATCCTGATAATTTCCTTGTACCTTTAATTTGCCCCTATTTTTATAGGTTTTTTAAAATCTTATTATCAATAACGTCAATAGAATAAAAATAAGGATTTATGTCTCATCTCCCAGTCAGAGGAGAGAACCACACAGTTTTCCCAGTCTGGAAAAGCTTTTCCTGAGCTTTGAGTGTGTCAGAGCAGCTGGGGAGTCTGAGTGGGGATGGAATGACACTGCCACTCTCCCCCTTCCCTGGATTTTTAAATTGGATTTGGCATCTTAATTGCTGAAACAGCTCCTCGTTCTGCCTTTCCAGCTCGGAGTTAACTGCAGGGAGGGGGCTTGGATTGTGGATCCTCTGAGATCCGTGGGCTGGCCCCTGCTCTGTCCCCTGCTGTCCCCTCCTGCTGCTTTGGGAATAGGGAATGTTACGGACCACTGATGGCTGATGAAATCTATCCATCACCTACAGAAATCCCATTTATCCATCACCTGTAAAATCCCATTTATCCGTCACCTGTACAAATCCATCACCTGTACAATCCCCTTTATCCCCCTTTGCCGACACCTTCGATTCCAGCTGATGGATAAAATCCCTTCCCTTGGTTGTCAAGGTGAAACGTCTGGAGTCTTCAGGGGGAAAACAAACAAACAAACAATCAAACAAACCAACCCGGCGAAGGGAGAATGTTCCGGTGCCTGCTGCGCGTCCGATGCCACCGAACTTTGTCCTTCCCGAGGGGAGGAGGCGCCATCGGGTCCCCTTTGTCACCCCCGCAAGCTGCGGGCGGGGCAGAGCCCTGCCAGCATTCCCGATCCAGCGCGGTTTCCTCCCCATCCCTCCCTCCATCCCTCCATCCCTCCATCCCTCCATCCTCGGCTCTCCCAGCCCTCCCTTTGTCCCCGGGTCCCCTCCCGGCTCCGGCGGGGGCGCGGCGGGGGCCGGAATTTCGGGAGCCGCTCCCGAGCGGATGCGGCCCCATCTCCCACCCACCCCTGACGTCTCGCTGCACCAGGGAGCCGCGTCGGGTTTGATGTGGAGCGGCGGGATTTAGATCTTGTAAATCTTGTAAAATTCCATTTTATGCAGAGAGAGAGGCACACACACGCACAGAAATCCGCCGGCGCCGCGCGGGGCGAGGCTGCGGCTGGCGCGGTCCCGCCGCCGGGATTTTCCCGCAGGAGCAGCACCTGGATCGGGATGGACGGGGCTGGGAGGCACAGCCCCGCGCCCGGGTGACAGCAGTGACAGAGGGAGTGACAGAGCGCGGAGCACTCCCCTCTGCGCTCGCGGTGACCCCTGGCAGGGAGCTGGCAGCTTTCCTGCCGTTCCCGTTGGGCGGGATGGACGATCCAGGCCTTTTGCCACCAAAACCCGCTCCCTGCTGCCCGTAACCCCGCAGCCGGAGCTGCGTCCCTGCTGCAGCCCGCATCTCATCCCTGTGGATGCTCCGCGGGAGGGACCCGCCGCCGGGGCTTCTGCAGCGTCACAAAACTTTGCCTCGGCTCCGGAGGAAGGAGGGATGTGACCTGGAAAGGAGGAACAGCAAAAAGGGGATGTTGCTGCAGCTTGGAAAACGTTTTTTTCCCCCCCTCTCTCAGGATCATTGGAAGGGATTTTACAAATGAGAGCAGGAAGCTGCAGTCAAAGGGGGGGTGCCAGAAATAGATTTATTTTTTCTTTCTCCTGCTAGAAATGAAGAAATTTGGGAGTCCATAGAGGCTGTTCCACAGGCACCCCCACTTTTCGCTTGCCAAGGCATTTGCATTCCTCTGGAAAGTGGCATCCACCTGCAAGGGGAGTTGCCATGTAATCCCAAAGAATAAAAACTCCTGGAAACATCTCTGTGCCACTGAGCCAACTCCAGAGGGACCCAAACTGGGAATTGGCAGGACATGTCCTGACTCTTTTCGGATGATAGAGGAGAAGGATCAGCTGGGAAGATGTTAAATATTAATATTTTACCCAATCGCCGCCATTCGTGGATTTGGTGAGTATGCCATGGGTTTGTCCGGATCACAGCACTTCTGGTGGGCACAAATGCTTGGAAATCAGGATTTTTCCAGGCTGAGAAGCAGCTGCTGGATGGGTACATGGATAAGGGGGTTCCTGGAGATGTGGGTTTGCTGAATATTTTCTTCTCTGATCTTCCCTGCTCAGAGTTTGATCTGAGGCACCCTCGCGACACCTCCGAGCGGGGACTGTGGGGACAGGGTGGGGAAAGGATGGAAAATTCCCCGTTGTCCTGGTTTATTTTCCTTCTCAGGTGTTTATGAACCTCAATTTTCCTTTAAAAATTAATGAGTCCCTAAAACGTCCTTCTCTGGAGCGATTCCATGGTGCCACCTCGGCACCTTCTCCCTGTTGCATTTTAATGAGCAGATGGAGCAGCTGCTGCTGCCTCTGCTCGGGCCAGGGCAGGGGGACAGCGAGAGCCCTGGGAATTCCAGAGGCATTTCCAGCTTGGGGCTGGGACACAGCACCAAAACCTCATTTTATAGGTACAGATCCTCTGGTGGAGTTCAGGGCTGGAGTCTTTGGCTGCTGTGATCCATGTGGTCTTCCAGTCTGGATAGTCTATGGAATCTGTGGGAATCCAGGGATAATTTTATATTCTGCTTCTTCAAATCCTGCATTCTGTGATCTCTCCTACACACAAATATTCTGGGTTTACACAGAATTTATTCTCTGTAATCTCATTATGGTTTTTAATCGTTTAACTGTGGCTTTGGGATCAACCTACAGGTCAATATTTGTATATAGGAATAAAATTATCCCCTGAAATATAAATATATACATAAAATATAAACAAATATGTATAAATATCCAAGGCTCTGAGCCTTGGAATGGTGCTGGGGAGAGATTGGGTTCTCCAGAGCACGTCCTGCTCCTCTTGTGTGCAGTTCCAGGGAAGAGAATGGGAAGGGGAATGGAGAAGAGGACAAATAGAGGGCCTGTATTAAAATTATGGAATCCTGGAATTGTTTGGGTTGGAAATCATCTCGTTCCATCTAGGGACACCTTCCACCATCCCAGGCTGCTCCAAGCTGGCCTTGGACACTTCCAGGGATCCACAGCTTCTCTGGGAAATCCATTCCAGGGCCTCACAGCGAGGCATTCCTTCCCAACATTTCTTCCTAACACCCAATCTAGCCCAACCTATCTTGGGATTTTTCCCATGGCTTCCCCTTGAAGTTTAGCAGGGGCAGTTGTTGGTTTGGTTTGGAAAGTTTCTCCTGAGGAGAAGCCCCAATAAGGCAAGAAAGAGGAATATTGGGGAGTGCTAATTGATTTGCCAGATTTACAAATGAAGGGAAGGGGAGAGACTTGTGCATTAATTATGGACAAAATCAAGGCCCAAAGAGCCCAGGAAGTTATGGAAAAATGGATTTCCTTTGGAGAAGGCAGAACCCCATTTCTGTGGCTGCAGGAGAACAGAAATCATTTTAGCTGTAGGAGCTGAAACAAAGCCTGAGCAGCCCCAAGTCCCAGCAGGGGAGATTGTCAGGGATGGGGCTGGGACAGATCGGAGCCATGGGATCAGCCAGGGAAGTTTCAGGTGATGGAAACTGTGCAGCTCAAAGGGAGCCTTGGCAGGGTGTGGATTTATGAAGGAAGGGATAAAGTTATCCCAAGAAAATTCCCTTCAACTGTACCCAGGTGAAAACAAAGCCAGTTCTTCACCTTGTGCTGGCTTAGCTTGAGTCAGGCTGAGCCTTGCCAAACCAGACCTGTGTAAGCTCCTGGTTGCTGTTCAGAGCCCACACAGGGGGTGAGACTCATTAATTCCTGTTTGAAATGTTTTCAGGGATTCCTCCCCTCTGGAATAAATGTTTTCGACTTCTTTGGAGCTTCTCCCTCCTCTGTTCCATCATCCAAAAGGAAATGTTGAACTGGATCTTCTCCCTGGCCTGGGGGAAGGAGTCCTGCCCATGGCAGGGGTGGGTTTAGCTGAACTTTCAGTCTCCCAAACCTTTCCATGATTCCATGGATGATCTTTAGCTTCCACGTTCTCCCCAAGCCCAGGAGAGGAGCTGCTGGCTTCCATCCCCTCGTGGACCATGTGGGGTCTTGGTCTCTGCTGCTTTGGGCTGCAGAGGGGAGGGCTCTGCTCTGTGCTCAGGGCTGGGAATGGGGCTAGGAACTCATTTTGGGGAAATGGCAGCTCATTTCCAGCAGAGAGAGCAATTCCTGCTGGAGCAATGTGGGAATTCGTGGTTGTTCATGGGGACGGCCCCAGACTCAGGCCTGGCCACTGCAGCTGCAGAGGCTGAACTTTGGCAGGGGAGGGAGCAGAAACTCTGTCCTGAGGTGAAGTGGTGGGATCAAATCCCGGGATTTCTGACAGCTCAGGAATCTTGGAGAGGCCACAGCTCCCAGATAGCAGCTGGAGTGGCAGCAATATCTTTGTGTTGGGATATAAACAGATTTATCAGTGCAGTGATAACCACGGGCCAGGAGTCACCCTGACCTTGGCTCCCTCTGCTCCCTGGCTCAGGCTCAGCTGTGGCACTTGCATGTGGGGCTGGAGGGGTTTTCCATAATGTGGCACCATAATCATGGAACGACTGAGGTTGGAGAAGCCCCCTGAGACCACCGAGTCCCCCAGCACTGCCAAGGCCACCCGTGTCCCCAGGTGCCACATCCACAGGGCTTTTAGATCCCTCCCGGGGTGGGGACTCCAACCTTGCTCTGGGCAGCTGTGCCAGGGCTGGAAAGGAAGAAATTTTCCCAAATATCCAATCTAAACCTCCTCTGGGACAACTTAAAGCTGTCTCCTGTTGTCCTGTCACTGTTTCCTGGGAGCAGAGTCCGATTTCCCCTCATTTCATGGACAAAAATTTCACTTTGATTTTTTATATTGACTTTCAAAATGCTCTGGGAATTAACACTCTCCAGATCTGTGGGTTAAACCTTCCAGTCACCTTATTTCCATGGATTTCAGCTGGATCTTAAACCATTTCAGTTCTCCTGACGGATTAATTCCTCAGCCTCCTATAAATAGGCAGGATTTCCAACAAAGCAATGATTTATATGCAGCAGGTAGATTTGAGAGACAGAACTCTGAAATCTGTAGGCACAATTTAGAAAAGGAGAGGCCAAATATTTCTCCTGCGCTCACAAGAGCCTGGAGGAAGCACAAAGAACTCGCTGTGTCTGCAGCAGAGACAATGCCTGCCTGCAAGGAGCTGGGGAGCAAGTGATGGGATTTAATTGGCAGCGTTTGGCAGTGGGGAGCTGGATGTGGAGGGGCTCTGGGGGAGCAAGGGGTTGGTATTTCATTCTTGGTATTTAGTGACCTTTCCCTTCTCCTCAGGCTGGGTCTTTTCAAGTCGTTCCTGGCTGTGTTTTCCTGCTGCTTTTGAAAGGCAGAAGATAAGAGTTAGAGGCTGCTCCTGATGTATTTGTATTTCCATATTTCCATTCATTATCTTCACTTCCAGGGAAAGGATCTGGGTAGCTTCACTGGGATGGGAAACTTTTCAGCTGAGTTCAGGGACATCTCTGCCTGTCATGCACACAGAGCTGTTTTTCCAGGCTATTCCTCCTCCTCCTCCTCCTGCTGCTCCTTGCCTTGTCCAAGAGGCACAGTCCGAGTCCCCCCTGGCTGCAGAGACCCTCAGGGTGAAGGAGCTGCTCCCCAGCCTGGTTTGGCGTCTCCAGTGAGCATCCCTTGGGAGAGGTGACAGCCAGGGAGGACTGGAGGCCCCAGGATGACTTTCTTGGGTTTGTGTGACTCCAGGAGGAATTGGAGCTGCTGGAACAACTCCAGAGAAGGCCTTGGAGCTGCTGCAGGGCTGGAGCCCCTCTGGAGCCAGGCTGGGAGAGCTGGGGGTGCTCACCTGGAGAGGAGAAGGATCCAGGGAGAGCCAGAGGGCAGGGATGGATGGGAGATTGGGAATTAGGAATTGTTCCCTGTGAGGATGGGCAGGCCCTGGAATAGAATTCCCAGAGCAGCTGTGGCTGCCCCTGGATCCCTGGCAGTGCCCAAGGCCAGGCTGGAGCAGCCTGGGACAGGGGAAGGTGTCCCTGCCATGGCAGGGGTGGCATGGGATGATCCTTGAGGCCTTTTCCAGGCTGAGCCATTCCAGGATCCTGCGAATGCAAACTCAGCTCTCAGCATTTCTAAGAAGTTCTGGAGCTTTTTCCACTCTCACATCTTAGCAGGCTTAGGAATGAGATTCCTGTTCTGAAAGCCTGATCAGGATTTCTTTCCTAACCCTCTTCTCCAGGGGCTAATAACTGGGATATGGATTTCTTTTAGCTCAAATTCCCTGGCAGATTAGCCAATCTCAGGCACTCAGCACGATGGGAAAGGGGTTTCTTTTCTTCTTTCCAGGAGAAAGAAGAGAAATTTAATAAGGGAAATTTGGGCTTCCTGCTGACCTGGAGTTTGTCACACACAAAGAATCCCAAAGTTCAGTGAATTGTTCTGTTTCAACACGGCCTGCACAGCTTGTGCTTTCCAGCTCTGCCATCCTGAGAGCAGCTCCCTGCTCCTGCTGGGCCAGGCCCCTGCAATTTATCCCCTTGGAAGGTGGGAATAATGGCAGAGCTTTTCCAGGGGCTGGGCCACATTCCCAGGCACCTGCTGTGCTCCAGTTCTTCTGCAGGGATAAATCCAGGTGCCTCCTGTGTCCAAGTTCCCTTCCCAACACAGAGCAGGGCAGGTGGATGTCAGGAATTCCCTCTGCTCCCCAGGCCCAAAGCTCAGCCCAAGTTTAATCCTAAAAACTAAACAAAGGATTTTCTAGTGCTTTTCCCCACCCTGACTTCCACAGCAGCCTCCTCAGAACTTCTCAAAGGAACCCAGGTGTAATTAAAAACCTTTCCCTCCAAACTGCAATCCCAAAGCCATCATCCTCATCATCATCACCCCTCTGCTGTTCCCACTGCCCTGGGAATTCAGGGCTCTGGCAGAGGGATTAAGCTCTGGGACCAGACAGGGAATGTCTTTGCTGCTCATGCTGAGGGCAGCCACTACAGAAAGAAAGATTCTGGAGCTTAGAATGATGGAATGGTGGAATAATAGAATCATGGAATGATGGAAGAATGGAATCCTGGAATCGCAGCATCCTGGAATCACAGAATATCCTGAGCTGGAAGTGACCCAGAGGGTCGAGCCCAGCTTATATCACAGAACACCTTCATTCCATGCACTATGAAATGGTTTTTTAAATGAGGGTTGGAAAATCACTCCCTAAGCCGTGTGAACCCCAGTGCAAGGAGCCATTCCATCCCCTTCGGAGGCACACAGAGTGTCCTCCACAGCGTTTGCATTGTCTTGGTTCACTTTGTCACAGAATCCCAGCCTGCTGTGGGCTGGGAAGAGCCTTGAAAATCCTCTCATCCCAGGAGCCGAGGCCGAGGCAGCTGGGGCTGACCCTCGCTGCTCACTTTAATCGTGTTGTGTTTGATTTAAAAACTCGATGAAGGGTGCGAAGAAAGGCAAACAAACCAGCAAAAGGTTCGGGAAGGAGAAAAAGCCCTCGTTCCGCTGGAGGAGCCGCCAGGTTTTTCAGCCTTTCCTCGCCGAGTTCAGACGTGCGGGGCTGCTTTGAAAGCTCCGGCTGACGTCAATGGAGCGGCGGAATGGGAGCATCCGCACATCCCTGCCCTGGCACCGCTCCAGCCCCGGGCTGCTCCCAAAAAACCTCCCCGGCGCCCAGGGAATCGCCTTTGTCCAGCACAATTAACTACAGCCATATTAGGGATGCGTTAAAGCGCTAACGCTGCTCCTTAATGCTGGAGTTTTCTTTTTTTTTTTTTTTCCGGGGAGAAAAAAAAAAAAAAAGCAAATTTCCAAGTGGCAAAATTATTGCTTGGCTTAAAAAGTGGTTTAATAATCATTTTATAGGGTCTATTCATCATTTTATAGGGTCTGTTTCTCCCCAGCCCCAATTACTTGGGTGCTTTTGTTGTTTTTTTAATGTAAACTCATTTATAAATCTCATATTTTTTTATGTAACTCTAAATTCTAGGGCAGAAAATGCCTGCGAGCCTTTCAGAGCAGTTTCGCTTTTTTTAGCTTTTTGTTGGAAGGAAGAGCCTGGGAAAAACGTGTTAATTGTCTCAATATGGGAATGCTGCAGAGCAGCTCCGCGGGAACCAGCCCGTGCCACCGAGCTGATGGATTCCTGCCGGGAGCCCTCATCCCACAGATCCTGTGGCTTTTCAGGGATTGTCCCAGCTCACCCAGCCTTTCTGAGCACAGGACAGCATCTCCTCAGCCCCCACGGGGCACGGCAGTGGGAAATGCTGGGAAAATTTGAATTAGTGAGGGAAACGTGGCCGGGATGAGGTCTCAGGACGCAGCAGGGAAGCGGAAAACTGTGTAGGGATAAATCAAATTATCTTCATTCTCTGTAGCACTGTGGAAAATTAAACTCCCAAGTTTATTCACCCTGGTGATGAGGGCAAAACACCTGGGATACAGAGGTTGGAGAGCAGGGAGGGGATCAGGGGAGCTCTGCAGACCCACTGGATGCCCTTGGTTGGGATGAAACCACCGGCAGGCATTCCAGAGTCCTGGAATGGTCTGGCTTGGGAGTGACCTTGAAGCTCATCCTGTGACAGGGACACCTCCCACAGCCCAGGCTGCTCCTGGGCCCCCTGAGCCCCTCAGGGTCCCTTGGGAATGCTGAAGGGGCTCCCAGCCACGCGTGGATTCCTTTCCAAAGGATCATCCCTGAGCAGCCACGGGTGTTTCCTCGGGAAGAGGCTGCTCCTGGCTAACCCTGGGCTCTCCTGCCAAGTGGAAAATGGAGCCTTTGCAGAGAGAAAACAAAACAAACAGAGCCTGGAGGCTGCTGGGCTCGGGAAGAGCAGGTGGGGCGGGGCACTGCGGCTTCACCGTGGGTTTATGCCAAAATCAGCTCCTGAGTTATCCCAAAATCAGCTCCCAGGTTTATCCTGAAATCATCTCCGGGGTTTATCCCAAAATCAGCTCCCGGGTTTATCCTGAAATCAGCTCCCAGATTTATTCCTGAAATCAGCTCCTGGGTTTATCCCAAAATCAGCTCCTGGGTTTATCCTGAAATCACCTCCTGGGTCTATTCCTGAAATTAACTCTGTTTCTCCAGGAACTTTCTGAGCAGATTCCATCCCGAGCAGGGGGAGCTTGGCCCAGCTCTGGAATCATCCCTGGGATTGCAGTGGGAGGTTGTAAGGAATTTTTGCTGTGCCTCCCTCAGGTGTTTGTATTTCCATGTTAATTCCAAATAAACTTGAACAATTCCGGTAAGGAGCAACAAGAAGACTAAACTGAATTCTGTGGTGGTTACCACAGCTCTAAAACTTCATGAAAATTCCCACTTTTCTGATGGAACATTCCCACATTTCATTTTCTGGCTGTTCAGGTTTGCCTGGATTGGATATCAGCAGGAAATTGGGGTTGTAATAGAAATGGTACATGTGGAATTTGGGATGAGGGCAATTCCCTTCCGCGTCCCTTTGCTGCCCAGGCACCTGCTGGATCACAGGATTGGGGGATTCTAGGAAACATCCCAGGCTGTGCTCCCACTCAGTGTGAGGGAATGGGGCTCAGTGTTCCCTGGAAGCTCCAGGATATCCCAGCCTGATGTTTATCCCTGTTTCCTTGGATGGAGGCCATGGGTGTTGCTGGTGAAATGGGAGTGAAGTGAATTAATCCAAAGGGTTGGATTCCTTTGTAAAATATTCTTAGGAGCCATGGATGAAACACGACAGGTTGATGATATGAACTCCTGGAATTATTTAATTCTTTGATGATTTTTTGGGTAGGAATACAGAAAAAACCAGAGGACTGGGAAAAGCAAATATGACTGGAAAAGATGCCCAGGTAATGGTGGGGATTCTTGCTCCCACAGGATTAACCTTTGCCATGGATAGCTGCCAAAAAAGCAGATTTGCCCCATGGAAGCAGCAGATTCCAAGGGGAATCTGGAGCTTTTGTATTCCAGGGGTTTGGGCCATGCTGGGAAGCCCCAGCAGGAGCCAAGCACAGCAGCTGGGATGGGTGGGATCCTTCCTGGGAGGCAGGGAATGGGACAGGAGCTGCCTTGGGCAGACAGGACATCTATGGCTTTTAGGAGAGCACAAAAACAACTTGGAGCTCTCAAGCTGAGGCTCCCATCAGGGGGGCTGGGGCTGGAGCTGAGGGTGGGAGTGAGAAATCCATGAGGAGCATCCATGGGATCCCACCAGGACAGGAGCTCCAGGAGCTGGGATCACCCAGCCAGGAGGGATTCTGATCTGCAGGGGAATGAGGAGGAATCCTGGGGTGGAAAGGTTGGAGAAATGAGAAATAAAAACTTGGTTTGCTGTGTGTTGGAGGAGGAGAGGGAGCTGGGAAGGGCTGGACGTGGGTAGCAGGAAAGGTGAAGTGAGGATGAAGCCAAAAATGCAGGGAATATCAGAGAAATAAAGGGGATGTCTGGGAAGGGCCGTGTGGAGCAGCAGCCTCGGTATCTAGGGCAGCACTGACGTCTTTCCTGGGAAGGCAGAGCAGCTCTCAGGAGCTCAGGGCTGGAAGCAGCAAACGAGGCAGATCCAGCACGAGGCAGGGCTGGGGAACCTGCAGGAGCCCCCCAGGTGAGGCCCCACCTGCAGAGCTGCCCCAGCACCTGGAGCTGCTGGAGAGAGCCCAGAGGAGCCCCTGGAGCTGCTGCAGGGCTGGAGCCCCTCTGGAGCCAGGCTGGGAGAGCTGGGGGTGCTCACCTGGAGAGGAGAAGGATCCAGGGAGAGCTCAGAGCCCCTGGCAGGGCCTGGAGCTGTGTAATTAGCTGTCAGGTACCTGCGTGTGTTCTCTGACCTTCAGTGCCACACCAAGTTTACCACTCCCAGGGAATATCAGGGTTCTTTTGGAATTGTAGGACAGATCCGCACGTGGGGGAGACTGGCAGAGTGACAGGGCTAAGAAAGGCCTTTCCCCATCTGACGTCACAACCTCATTTCCAAACAGGTTCTGCTCTTTCATCTCCTGGTGTTTATGCACATCTCAAAGTGCAGCTGCTGCCTTCACCTCCCAACACACTCACTGCAAAGAACACTAGGATCATCCCAAGTTTCCTTTTGGGATGATGAAAAAAACCCTCTTCTTGTGCATTATCATAGAATCCCAAACTGGTTTGGGTTGGAAGGGACCTTAAAAATCCCTACATTCCACCCCTGATGGAGGGACACCCTGGGCAGGGACACCTTCCCCTGTCCCAGGCTGCTCCAAACCCATCCAGCCTGGCCTTGGGCACTGCCAGGGATCCAGGGGCAGCCACAGCTGCTCTGGGAATTCCATCCCAGGGCCTGCCCACCCTCCCAGGGAACAATTCCTAATTCCCAGTGTCCCATCCATCCCTGCCCTCTGGCAGTGGCAGCCATTCCCTGTGTCCTGTCCCTCCAGGCCTTGTCCCCAGTCCCTCTCCAGCTCTCCTGGAGCCCCTCCAGGCCCTGCAAGGGGCTCTGAGCTCTCCCTGGAGCCTTCTCCTCTCCAGGCTGGGCATTCCCAGCTCTCCCAGCCTTGACAGTCTCTTCCTGTTGGATTCCCTGTATCCCATGCCTGGACCTGTTCCCTTATGTTTTCCTGATTCCATGGCTATTTTTCTCTCTCTCGATGGTTTTACTGCAGGAGGATCTCCTCTGCTGCCAGGACAGAAGTGTGGCATTGGGAGTCATTCCCTGAAATCCCCTGGGGTCAGTTAAGGCCGTGCCACTCCTTGGGATGGCAGCAGAGCCCTCCAGGCCGGGCATGCCCCATTCCCTGAATTCCACGGAAATATTCCCATTCCCCACATGCAGTAAAACATTGCCCAGTTCTGTTTTTATGGCACGGCCACATCAGTGCTGACCCAGAGCTGTTGCACTGAGCAGCGAGCCCCTGCTGGCTGATTCTCCATGCAGCACACACAGGAGCAGGATATTCTGGGATCGCATCCCGGGAACAGCCGTGACTCATCAGCTGCAGCAGCAGCCAGGAGATGAGGAGCTATTTATTACGGCTCTTCCAGGCTGTGAATTCTTCTGAGCAGCCAGTTCAGCTAGGAATTATGTAATTATTCCTCCTGGATGGTTTCTCTTATTGGTTTGTAATTACAAAATCTTCGCAGCACACTCCTGGATTTTCAAATGAAATCCTGGGAATGACTTAATGTGAGGAGAAGGGAGAGATTCGATCTCTTGTTTGTGTTTGTTTTGTTCGGCTTTAGCGGGAATGGCTCTGCGCAAACTTCCCCTTTTTTTTTTTTTTTTTTTTTTTGGTGAAACTGTTTCGCTCCTCGTTTACGGGTTTGGAAGTTTATAAACAAATGTTTGGGATGAAATCATCTGGCCTTGCTTGGAAGCTGGCAGGAGGGGAATTCCATGTGGGAGTTCCCGGCTGGTTGGGTGGGAGAAGGGCTGGATCTGTAGCTGTTGGAGTTGTCCTCATGTCTCCCAAACGCTGGCTCATCCCAGAGAGGGATGAGGAGATCCAGGGGTTTGTAGGGAGGGAGTGCTGCCCTCCCCCAGCTCTGCATGTTCCATGAACAACCGGCACTGCCCGTGCCTGCTCATCCCAGAAGTGAGAGGAGATTATTGGCAAACCCTTCTTCCTAAAAAAGAGAGGAAAGTGGGCGTGAAACCCTCTCTGAGGCTCCTGGAACAGGAGCTGGGGGTGCTCCTGGTGCCACCCACAGCCCCTGGAGCTCTGGAGCAGCATTCCCAGCCCAGTGTGCCCCTTTCCAGCCCTGTGGGAAGCAGATCCTCTGCCCCATGCTCAGTGGAATCAGCATCAGAATCAGGATCCTGCTCCGTGGCATGCCTCCCTAAAAGCAGAGAACTGAGGATCTGGCTCCTGACAGGCTCCACTTGTGCTTTGCTGAGGAGGTTGGATAAATATTTCTTAGTTTTAATCCCCAATAAAAGAGCTAAAAGTCACATCCTTCAATTTATAATCTCAGAACTGTGCTATAAACTCATCACAACCTGAGTATTCCAGAAGTCACACGGAGGGTGAGCTGGCAGAGCTCTTGGAAAGCTCTAAATCACATTTCAGTGTCCAGTTTTCTTAGGGAAGTCTATTATTCTTACACTGATCGTGGATAATTTGGCTCTAATCTTTATTCTATGCTCTGTTTTGACTTTGCTGGTCAATTTTTATCACTCCCTTAGGAAGAGGCATTTAAGGATGGTTTGGCAATAAGTTTGGAAGGAGAGATTAATTCAAAATCTGAAGGTGGGGATGGAATGGGTCTGTCTCAGGTGCATCACTCGAGCTCCTATTGGCTGTTTCAAATGAGACATTTTTTTCCCCCCCAAGATCATGTAGGATCATGGAGTGGTTTAGGTTGGAAAACCTCTCTCAGATCATCGAGTCCAACTTTGCCCCACATCCCCAAGTGCCACATCCACAGGGATTTTAAATCCCTCCAGGCATGGGGACTCCACCCTGCCCTGGGCAGCCGTGCCAAGGCTGGAGAACCCTTCCATTAAGAAGTTTTTCCAGTATCCCAGGTGGGTAAGGAAGGAGCCATCCCATTCCCGATGGTCTCAGAGTCCCTGGTCCCTGCTCTTGTTTTTTGGGAACCATTCCCTCTGCAAGTCCCTTCTGCCATCCATGGCATCAGTGGCTCAGTGTCCCTTGCCCACCTGTGTCCAGCTCCAGGAACCCCTGGAACATTCCTTGAGCGTTGGGCTGGGTGGGATTGGCAGGCTGAGCCTGAACAAACTTTACCGGGAAACGCGCAGGGGAAGATCCTGAAGGCAGCCGGAGGAAGCACAGGCAGGAATTTCTCCCAGCTCATCCCTGTGTCAGCTAAAGGAGAATTCCCACCACGTCAGCGCTTCCCGGCTCCCCAAAGCCCCGGGGCATTGGGGCCGGTGACATCACAGGGATCGGGAATGATTTCACCACCAGGCTGACGCCAGGGAAAATTCCAAGCTTTGGCGGCTGAGCTGAGCCTTGCAAAGCGGGGCAGGGAAAGGCTGAGCGCACAGAGAGGCTCGGTGAGTGACTCAGTTTGGTCTGAGACTGGTTTTGGGACCAGAGTCCTCTTGTTCTCCTAAACAAACCTTTCCTGGTGGCCCCGAGCGAGGGGCAGACACAGCTCCGTGGTTCTGTGTGATCCCACCTCAGTGCTGGAGCTGGATAAATCTCCAGTCCCCTGGGACCACCTCCAGGGCTGGGGGACACTGGAACCAGAGGGAGCAGCTGGATCCCAGCTCTTGGCACTCAGGGACACTCAGGAGGACAGAGATTTATTGGGGCACAGTGGCACTGAAGGAGAGGCTCTGTCTGTGTCTCTCCATTTAAGTGCATAAAAGAACTCTGGAAAATCCAGAGAATAAATATTGGCTGAAGGAATTGAGGTCTGTGAGTGAAGGCCCAAAGTGGGGCTGTATTGAATGTCCCAGTTTCCCTCAGATCACAAAAGGCTCCGACATTTTCCATCCATAAAGACATTAAATTGTTTGGAGTGGAGGCTGGAAGAACAAGCTGACCCCCTTTTGCTTTGCTGCATCCAAATTGTGCAGTGTAAGAATTATTCCATTAAACTCTGCCCTCACTGCTGCTCTCCCAGACCAGTTTAGCTCCAGGAATGAAAGCCCAGTTGATGACAGATGGAATATGATGGGTTTATTTCAGATTAAGAGTGTTAAAAAGTGGGTTCTGGCAGGAAAAAAAACCCCAACCATGTTTTCCTGAGGAGACACAGGAAATTGTCAAAGCTCTAGGAAACTGTCACCTTCCATGAGATCTGACCTGGCAGCACAGCAGCTGTGGAGGAGGAACTGTGTGAGGCTGACAAAGGTCAGTTCTTCATCCAGGCTGGGAGGGGCTGGGGCTGCAGGGATCCACAGGCAGGGGAAACATTCCATGGAATCATGGAATCATCCTGTCCTCCCCGTGCCGTGGGCAGGGACACCTCCCACTGTGCCAGGCTGCTCCAAGCCCAGTGTCCAGCCTGGCCTTGGGCACTGCCAGGGATCCAGGGGCAGCCACAGCTGCTCTGGGAATTCCATCCCAGCGCCTCCCCACCCTCCCAGGAACAATTCCTATTTCCCAGTATCCCATCCATCCCTGCCCTCTGGCACTAGGAGCCATTCCCTGTGTCCTGTCCCTCCAGGCCTTGTCCCCAGTCCCTCTCCAGCTCTCCTGGAGCCCCTCCAGGCCCTGCCAGGGGCTCTGAGCTCTCCCTGGATCCTTCTCCTCTCCAGGTGAGCACCCCCAGCTCTCCCAGCCTGGCTCCAGAGGGGCTCCAGCCCTGCAGCAGCCCCTTGGATCTTTACAGAATCAGAGATGGAGTTTCTGAGTGTTGACCAGCCCCTCATGTCACCCTTCAATAAACTCTGGCATTCCATCCTCCCTTCAGAAGAGGTGGAGTTTCTCGGGCTGGATCTGCAGGGCTCCAGACTCCCAGCTGGGGACAGTGGCAGCCAGGACTGCCAGCCCAAATCCTGTCTCTCTCTGCTTCTCCAAGTTTGTAAATTTGCCTGTCACCTATTTTTATGCAGTTTAATATCTTTCCCATGGCTTCTTTTTCTCTCCTGTTATTTGAGAAGCAAAGGAAAAGCTCTCCTGGGCATGAATGAGGAGCTGTGTAATGGGTTGCAATGGCTCCATCCAAACCATTGTGCTCTGCCTTGTGAATATCTATTTAATCAGTGGTTTTAAAAGAGCTGATTTGTGCTAAGTGATTTTTCTTTCTTAGGCTGCAGCAAGAGTCTCATCCTCTTGTGAGGATGCAGCACAAGCAGTGCAGCTATTCTGGGCTTCAATGGCCCCATTGAGCCGGGAAGAGGTTCAGGAGCAGGGATCCATTGAGATGATTGTGGGGAAGGAGCTCTGCAGGAGGCTCTGCTGGGATGAAGCACCAGGCTTTATTAACTCAGCCATTCCACTCAATCAGGAGCTGAGTTATGTTTTCTACTCACAGATTTGCTGTGCTTTAGGAGTTAGGCCAGCTCTGGATGTCTTTGAGGCACGCAGCCTTCAGGTCTTGCTGCTGGAGGGAGCTTTGCTCCTGGCAGGAGCTGCCCTCAGCACGTGTGCCTGAGGTGGCACTGCCGCCTCTCTGCCACCCCAGGGCAGTCACAGGGTGACCAGAGCCACCAGTGTGGCCATGGCTGCATTCTCAGGCTGTCTCAGTGGCTTTTTGCTTCCCCCTCATGGAAAAGGATTGGGGTTCATCATGTATTTGCTCACTGCAGGTACAAATTTAGCCAGAATTTGGATTTGTGAGTGGCCACTTAACAGCACTGATGGGTTTAGGTTCAATCCCAGAGAACATCCCTTGCAAGAGCACAGTAAAAAGCCATCATGGATGTTGTGAGCAGCAATAAATCTCTCACCTGAGCACGGTGAGTCCTGCCCAGCTCCCCAGGCTGGCACACACTGCTGCCCTCACTCCTGCCCTGAGCCCTGCTCAGCCTCCCTTGCCCAAACACAGCAGCACCTTGGCACAAGGCAAACCCCAACTGTTTTGGCCAAGTGCTCAGCACAGAAGGCTTTGACACGAGGGTTTTGTTGTCCTCTCCTTATCTTGTTTGCTCCTCACATGATCACCAGCAGGCCCTGGCTATCTGTGTGGCATTTGCTGTCCCCTGGGTCAGCTGTTCTGCGGGGTGACACCGGGGTATTAATAGACACTGTCACGTTGCACTCTGGCTGAGGGCTATCAGGACAATCCCCTTGTTTGCCTCTCACCCTGGCTCTGCATGCTGATGGTTCCCAGAGGCTGTCAGGGCTGGCACTGGCCAGCAGCCAGCCCCAGGAACATCCACACAGTGCCACAAACATCTCCTGACCTGGGAACCCAGGGCTGGCCCGAGAAGGACAAACGGAGACAGATTCCTGCGGGAGGCAGGGTCACCCAGAGCTGTGACACAGGGACACATCCGGGTGGGTTTGGAACATCTCCAGAGAGAAGCTCCATGACCTCCCTGGGCAGCTGTTCCAGTGCTCTGCCACCCTCAGTGTAAGGAAGTTCTTCCCCATGTTCAGGTGGAATTTGTGTTTTCATGTATGGCCATTGCTCCTTGGCCTGTGGCACCACTGAAAGGTCTGGCACCATCTAGTCCAGCAGCTCCTCATAATTGCAGGTGTTTTAATCAGCTCCTCATAATTTCAGGTGTTTTAATCAGCTCCTCACTAATTTCAGGTGTTCCCAGCAGCGCCTCACTAGTTTCAGGTGTTTATATCAGCTCCTCACTAATTTCAGGTGTTTTCACTAAATCCTCACTAATTTCAGGTGTTTTCATTAAATCCTTACTAATTTCAGGTGTTTAATCAGCTCCTCACCAGTTTCAGGTGCTTTTATCAGCTCCTCACTAATTTCAGGTGTTTTCACTAAATCCTCACTAATTTCAGGTGTTTTATTCAGCTCCCCACTAATTTCAGGTGTTTTAAGCAGCGTCTTACTAATTCCAGGTATTTTGTCTCCTGTGTTCCATCAGTGAACTCCAACATCTCTTCCCCCCCATGAGAGTAACCCCTCAGTGCCTCCTCTCCACAAGTGTCACCACCCCAAATGTTTGCACACAGTGAGTCAATATTTTTAAATGGATCCACTTTGGCCATCGATTACCTCTGCCTACTCATTCTTCATTAGCTCAGGTCAAACCCTTTATCAATACCCTTTATCAATAGTCTAAAACAGCCAGGATGGCTCATTTCTCATTAGCTCAGGAATGAAGCTGTAACTGCAGTCAGATACAATGATTTTGTGCCAGGCACACACATTTGTGCTTACTCACACTGCAAACTTCACCTTCTGTGTAATTAAGCATTAATTAATTGTAGCAAGTGCTCTGCTTGTATTCATCCCAAATTTCCAAGTGTCTGTGGCTGCTTTGTTGTGTTGTTAGATGCTCCTGCATTTGATGACTTGTTTTAGACTTTAGTTTTGGGCTGATTTTGCTCAGTGCCCCCACGTCTCTTATTTCTTTTGAAAAGCTTTATGGTTTGGAGGAAGTGATTCCAGTGATTCCAGCAAGTGATTTTCAACATGAAACAGAGCTTCTAAGGGATCATTAATTAAGGAAGATCAAAATGAGCCCCGGAGCAGGTCTGGAGAGGATTTGCAGGTCTAGGGAACATTAATGGTGTTATTAAATGATATTTTGGGTGCCAGCAGCGCTCTATCTGTTTTTACATCACAGCAAAATCATCCCAACAGGGTTTGATTTGCTGCCTGACCCCACCATTTGGCACAAACCCCATGAAATGTGCTGCAGGAGTTTTACCCTGCCTGGATTTTTGGCCTCACAATCATTCCTTTAAAAGGTTTTGTTCTTGCTGCTCACCACCTCTGACTTCTCTCCACGCTGGAGAAGCTTTTCCTTCTGGTAAATCCAGTTTGCTGTCCTGAGTGATTAAAGCTCATTGCAGACCATGTGATTTAACGGCAGAAAATTAAAATCTGGGGTTTAACTTGACCCTCTTTT
The DNA here is from genome assembly GCF_017590135.1 of Pyrgilauda ruficollis. Lineage (NCBI taxonomy): Eukaryota > Metazoa > Chordata > Aves > Passeriformes > Passeridae > Pyrgilauda > Pyrgilauda ruficollis. Next base: position 18,203,009 of record NW_024527710.1, read on the forward strand.
TCCCCCTTTTGTTTTGCAGCTGCCCGAGGAGGAGGGGAGGCAGTGCGGGCAGGCAGAGCTGTCCCTTCCGCCTCACTGGCCTTGGGAAAAATGCAAATTTATGGAAATACTGTCTGGGCCGGCAGGCTTTGTATTCCCTGGCTCTGCCTGCTCGAGAACTGGGCTGGGCATTTCACAGAATTGTGGAATCCTGGAATGGTTTGCATCGGAAGGGATCCTAAAGTTCATCTCGTTCCTGCCATAGCAGGGACAGCTCCCACTGTCCCAGGTGCTCCAGCCCCAGTGTCCAGCCTGGCCTTGGGCACTGCCAGGGATCCAGGGGCAGCCACGGCTGTGCCAGGGCCTGCCCACCCTGCCAGGGAACAACTCCTTATCCCAAGTCCCTCTCCAGCTCTCTGGGAGTCCCTTTAGGCCCTGGAAGGGCCTTTAGGATCTCCCTGGAGCAATGTTTCATAAGTTACACTATTAATCCCACCAGGAATAACATCAAGTTGGTGTTTACCCCCATCACTCCCACAGGAAAGCTGTTCAGTGCTCTGGCTGCTCTCGAGGCACAGATTTCCCACTGATTTCCAACCTCAGTTTATTCCTGTCCATTTTATCCCCTCTTGTTTTTACACCAGTGTTGTCCTTCAGCCGTTTCCTTCAGTGGCCTTTGCCTCAGGCACTTGTGACACCCGTGTGTGGGGAACAGCAGGTGCCATTCCCAGCCATGGCTGAGCCCCTCAGGCAGAGCAAACCCTTTGTGCCACAGGGCCAGGACTTTCCATCTCTCAGATTTCCTCTCAAACAGCAGCAGGTGGCAGATGCTTGGGAGCTGGATGACGCAACCTTTGCATTGAGCTTCTGCTGGCCCTGAAATGATCAATGAGAGCTCTGAAAAAGATTGCCCTTGGAATCACATCCGTGGGCTCTGACATTTGCTATCACAGTGTCCTTTCCCGTGGATAGGGAAGATGGGGAGTGCAGGCATTTGAGAGATGTGAAGCAAGGAAAATTTTGCTGAAATGTACCCAGCTGGATTAATTATTGTTAAAGGCCGAGTCTCCAAAGGATTTAAAGATCTGAATACCATCTTAGGACATTTCACTGTCTTTTTACTGACAGGCTCCACGGATCCCAATTATGGAGATAAATCCAAAAACCAGGTCAAATAATTATTCCATGAATCAAGTGGAAAGGCTGGATACATTTCTGAGCGCAGCAGCTTTCCACACACCCATTGCTGGAGTTTTGGATACCATGGAAGAATGGGGGAATTTAAAACTTTAGTGCAGGAAATGTGTAAATCTGCCTCCTCAAAGGCTGCCTGTTCAGCTCAGGTGAAATGGAAACTCTGTGGTGTCTGTAAGTTGTCACCACGGTTGTCACTTTGTTCCTGTCTCCAGTGTGGTTGACAGCAGATGAGAGGAGCTCTGTGAAGTGGGGCTGGACAGAATGAAGCAGCTCAGAGCTTCCCCCCCTGCTTGGAAAGGCAGAAGTGCCTCTGGAGCTGTGCCAGGATCTCTGTTTAAGGGCAGGATGGAATAAAGCCTGGCTCTGGCCAGCAGCCTCCTGATGCTCCAGCTCTGTGCAGAGCCAGGAGTGCTTTCCTGTGTGCTGGAAGCACAGGGCGTTTGTGCAAGGAACCCTGGAGACCTGCTGAAGGCTTGGCTCTGGGAAGGGAGTTAAGTGCAGATTGCGCTTTAGAGGGGTAGGAGATCCTTGAAGATGCATCAATAAAAGATGGAATATAGGACTGGAATTCCCCTTCTGTTGCTGGTAATGTCCCAGTGGGGGAAAGGCAGGGCTGGACACCGTGTTCCCACTTGCTGGGTGGAATTATCCCCCCACACTGGTTATGGGCAGGGATCAAGGCTTGTCCAGAGGCAGAAGGGCTGGAAGGTGTCCTGGAGCCCCACCAGACAACAGCAGTGTCCATGTCACATGAGCCAGGCCACCGCAGGCAGCCTCCAACATCCGTGTGCTGTGGATTGGGAGAGACAGTCTGAGAAATGCTACAGGGCTTGGCTGGAGCTGGGAAAGCTGGAAAAGCTGAAGTGACACTGAACAGAGCAGAGCAGCCAGGCCAGGCTGGGTAAACACTCCCTGTGGCTGGAATGGAAACATCTGTGCTGTGGGACAGCAGTGTGTCACAGAGCAGGTGCTGCCAAAATCCCGTGTCTGGAGCACTGTGCTGTCCCTGTGCCACCTGTCCCACCGGCCACGAGACATTCCAGCACTTCCCACAGGGACAAGGGGCAGCTTTCACCCTGCGGAGACTCAGCTGGGTTCTTCATGCAGCAAAGGCACAGCTGGTGCTGGAGATTTGGTGCTGGTGAGCTGTGGGTGGGTGGAGGGTGCTGGGCAGAAACCCCTGGAGGGTGAGCGGAGCTGTCAGTGCTGCACAGGGAGCGGCACCACGGAATCCTGGGATAGTCTGGATTGGGAGGGACCTTCAAGCTCATCGTGGGCATGTGCAGGGACACTTTCCACTGTCCCAGGCTGCTCCAGGCCTGGCCTTGGGCACTGCCAGGGATCCAGGGGCAACCACAGCTGCTCTGGGCACCCTGTGCCACTCATACCTTGTTATACCTTAGCTGGGTAGGAAAGGAAGCAACTGCTCCATCAGTTGATAGCTGGAATGTTTTCAGGAGGAAAAAGCCCTTAGGAAATGGCATTGCTGCCCATGTTGGGAATGATCACGCTCACATCCATATGTCTTTCCAAGCTCAGGAAGTAAAAATACAGGCAGGGTGTCTGCTTTGTTTGACTGTGCCTTGCAATTTCCAGAGATTAATGGCAGAGAACCATTGGAAGAGGATAAAACAACCCAGGATGTACATTTGGAAAAATAACAACTGGATTTAAGCACTCTGGATTCCTTCTCTGGGGGACTTAAAACAACCCCATGATGTTCACTTGTTACAGGATAATGTCAAGCTGCTTATCTGTAGTAAACATTAAAAGGATTAAGTTTTTTGGAACCCTTTGTGCTAAGAGAGAATCCAAACTCATTTTTATCTCCTGCTGTACTTTTCCAACTATCTCCTGGTGGCTGCTCCAACCTGGCATGGTGCTGGATACAATCCCTGACATTTGCTGTGCAAGCCAGGAGCCTCCCAGGGTGCTGCTGGATGGGTTCTGAGAGCTGGGAGGGCTCTGGAGACTCATTTTTACCTCGGGGTTCTGCTGAAGGTGGATTTGGGTTGCAGAGGAAGCAGCAGCAGCTCGTGGTCTGTTTTGGGCTCCAGGTGTGAGCAGGGCAGGGGCTCTGGTTGTTCTGTCTTTATTGTACCCATTGAGCAGGAGAACAGAAACAGAGAGTGAATTAAAGTCACAGAATGGTTTGGATTGAAAGGGACTTAAAGATCATCCAGTGCCACCCCCTGCCAAGGGCAGGGACACCTCCCACCAGCCCAGCTTGCTCCAAGGCCTGTCCGACCTGGCCTTGAACCTTCTTTATTCAGAGATTACAAAGTCAAGTAAACATATATTTTTGCTTTTGGATACATGCAGAGGCTTAATGATGTGTTTAGCAGCAGCTGACAGCTTCTGTTAGAAACACTTCAGTCAGTGCTGCCGGGCTCCTGTGCCAGGCAGCTGTGACAGCGCTGGGAGGGACTGCAGGGGCTGCTGCCTTGGTGTGGGGACACTGAGCTCTGGAGACTGTGGGATCACGGAACCAGAAACCAGACTGGCTTTGATGGCACCTTAAAAATCAGCCCATTCCACCCCTACCATGGCAGGGACACCTTCCCCTGTCCCAGACTGCTCCGAGCCCCGATGTTCAGCCTGGCCTTGGGCACTGCCAGGGATCCAGGGGCAGCCACAGCTGCTCTCAGAATTCCATCTCCGTCCCTGCCCACCCTCCCAGCCAGGAATTCCTTCCCAATCTCCCATCCATCCAGAAGGCTTCCCTTCTGGCAGTGGGAGCCATTCCCTGTGTCCTGTCCCTCTATCCCTTGTCCCCAGTCCCTTCCAGCTATCCTGGAGGGAGAGAGCTCGCCTGGCAGGGGCTCTGAGCTCTCCTGGATCCTTCTCCTCTCCAGGTGAGCACCCCCAGCTCTCCCAGCCTGGCTCCAGAGGGGCTTCAGCCCTTGGAACAGTTCTGGGGCCACCTGGACTCTCTCCAGCAGCTTCACAACCTCCTGAAGTTGGACCCAGGGCTGGAGGTAGCACTGCAGGTGAGGCCTCACCTGGATAAAAAAGTCAGGAGCCACATGAGAGACAAACCCAGCAGAGGGATTTGAACTTTTAAGGGGTTCCTCAGAGTAGCAATGTTTTCCCTAAGTGGGAGAAGGTCGGGAGGGGAAGAAGGTCAGTAATGCCTGTGGAGCTGTGAGCTGTCACCCCGGGGAGCCCTGATCCCCTGCCAGGGCTGTGCTCAGCTCCCTGGGTCCCATCCTGGGCCATTAAGTGCTGATGGTTTCAAGCACAGCCCTTTCCACATGGGAGATTATTTAGGAAAGCAGCAAGCTGTTCGGATAATGGGGAACAGGTGCACAGCGTTAGAGAGCGGCTAGGCGGTGGAAGGAACAGCATTTTTCCATGTTTATGGAATCTCAAAAAGGAGCTTTGTAATTAACAAAGTCTGCCCAAACCTCTGGAAATATTTTGGAAACATTTGATATCATGAAGGTGGTACTGTAGTTAGGAGATGGGGAGTAATGTCCTCAGGAATGACTCTGGGAAGGCAAAGCAGATGGTGAACCTTCTTGGAGAGTCAGTGCTATCATCCTCGGGAAAAGTGTCAATTCCCAACATAAACAAAAATCCCCGAGCCTGCCTGGTCTGCTGGGCTGGAATGTGTTTGTGTTTCATACTCCAGAGCAAACTGTGGGCTTTGCAGCTCTCATGGAAACCACTTGACTGGCAATGACGACTCGAATGACTCTGAATTACATCCAAATCATGGCACATTCCTGTTTCTCAGTCCTTTTGCCAAATTTTGCCACATCCCACTACTGGTGGGAAATGCTAATCCAGGGACATTGGTTCCTGAAGCTGGTGAAAGGTCTGGAGTGGAAATATGAGGAACAGCTGAGGGCACTGGGCTTGTTCCTCCTGGAGGAGGCTGAGAGGAGCCTCAGCAGGGTCTGCAGCTCCTCCCGAGGCACAGTGGAGGGACAGGCACCAATTTATTCTCTCTGCGACCAGGGACAGGATCCCAGGGAACAGCTGGAGCTGTGTCAGAGGAGGTTTAGGTTGGATATTGTGAAAGGTCCTTTCCCCGGAGGGTGCTGGCACTGCCCAGGCTCCCCAGGGAAGGGTCCCCTCCCGAGGCTGCCAGAGCTCCAGGAGCGTTTGGACAGCACTCCAGGGATGCCCAGGATGGGATTGCTGGGGATCTGTGCAGGGCAGCAGTTGGATCGATGGTCCCTGAGAGTCGCTTCCGGCTCGGGAGGTTCTCTGATCCTGTAGTTGTTACAGTAGCACTGCAGCATTCGAGCAGTTGGGGGTTGCTGTTATGAATTCTCTTTGTTTGCAGAGTGACTCACGAAGCCTCGCTGTGTTTTACAATGATTTCTCCTGGCTCGCCGTTGTCTGCTCATTACCGCGGCTCAGGCACAGCTCCGCACAGGTCCGGGGCCGCTGCCCGCTCGCAGCTAACTCCTGCCACCTGCTGTCTCCTTCCTTCTCGCTTCCCTGAGATCCTGGCTTCTTTCGGGATGCAGAGGGATCAGGGAGAGGAGCCGCAGCTGCCCCGTGCTGAGCGGTGCTGTGCAGCCGCTGCTCCCCGCTCTGCCCTCCCTGCTCCCCCCTGCTCCTCCATCCATCCCCCGGAGAGCCGGCACGCGGAGTCTGGAGAGAATCCAGGGAAAGGCACCTTCCTTCCCAGCTCCGCCCTGCTGAGCGACAGCACTGCCTGGGCTAGGGCCCGTCCCACTGCATGGTGGAATCATTTGGGAAAGATCTCCAAGATCATCAAATCCATCCATTCCTACCTCTGACCGTGTCCCCAAGTGCCACATTTGCACGGCTTTTAATCCCTCCAGGAGTGGAGGCTCCACCACTGCCCTGGGCAGCTCTTCTGGTCCTGCTGTCACCTTTCCTCCTCTGGAGCCTGTTTGACTCTGGCAGGGCTCAATGGCCTGGAATCCCTTGTGGGGAGTGTCCAGCACTGGGAAATGTTGGTCAATAGATCTGATAACATAGGTTGGAGGCAGGCAGGGAATGCTGGCAGCTCCCACATGTCCTAAAGGGACAGGGATTTCTGAATTTATTTCTGAAGGATTTATAGGGACCTTAGATATCAAATTTCTGGTCCATATGTTTAGATAACACAATTTATATCAGAAATGGGGTGTCTTGCTGTGAGTGCTGTTACTTGGGGATAAACTGGAAAGAAAATTTGGGGGTTTTTTTGGTGCTTTGTACTCTGCCATCCTTATTTTTAAGCAGGCAAATGCAGGTTTTTTTTCCACTTGGACAAAGCCTGGGGGGTGTGCAAACTGTGGGGAGGACCTCACAGTCTGTGCAGTGTTCTGAGCACAGTGATGAAGTTTTTCCAGGAGAGCTCAGCAGATAACTTCCAATAGAAAAAAATTAGTGGGAAATGCAGCTCTGAGAGGGCAACTTTACAATCCCTCTGCAGTTCTTTCCAATTCCAGCAAGTTTGTTTGGGGGATATTTTTGGCATCAGGACACAGTTCCGGTGTTGTGCAAACCAGGAGCAATAGGTGACAAACACAAGGTTAAACTCTTGCTCTGTGTATCTCAGGTCACATTTTCCTGATGTTGGATCATCCAAGGGGAATATTTTCCCATATTCCCGTTCTTGTACCTATTAAAAAGCAGTGACAGCAGAGTTATTCCTGGGTTTGAAGATCTTGTTCACAGGCTGTACCTCTGGGAGTGCCTGTTCACTCCTGGCAGAGGTAACTCCAAACTCTGGGATCAGTCCCTTTTTGGGGAATTTTCTGGCTGAGCACATGGGTGGCTGAGTGCTGGATCAAGGCCAAGGAAAAAGAGCCTGAGGAGCACTGGTGTGGCTGCACATTGAACTTGAGGAAAGGAATAAAAGCACTTTTCAGTTGGACTAACCACGTGATCCGTACGGCAGCATTCCAGGTGCTGGAACAGGGAACATGGGAAGCAGGCAGCAGGAGCTGGAGCAGCATGGTGTTCCCAGCTGGGCATTGGCTGTGCCAGGCTTCTCACCAAGGCAGCCAGAATGTGTCCAGCTCATCCCAGTGATGTAGAAATCTGGAAAACTTGCAGGATTCAGGCAAGTTCAGGCATTAATATTTTATGTGCTCTTCCTGCTGCAGTTAAAGCTCTCCCTGCAGAGAGGAGAGTAGAGGAGAGGAGGGAGTGCTGGGGTCTTCTCTGCCACTGTGCTCAGGGAATCTTCTGGATTAAGGAGTGGAGGGATGGAGAAAAACATGGCAGAAAACACAGCCTGGTGTCCTGGTGTGGGATGGCTCATCCCTGGCATGGGATGAGCCGCTGGAGCGAGCACTCAGCTCCTACTGCAAGAGACAAAACCTGACTTCCAAAGGCAAGGAAATTCCTCCTGAGCATGGCTGTACCTCACTTGGCTTTCTGGGCCATGGTCACACATCTGGTGTTTCTGTCAGGCCCAAAGGAGGCCAACCTGCTCATTTTCAGCGTTTACGAGGGGTGTCACTTGCTGGAGTGGCCAGGGAAAACATCCGTCATGGGATGAGCCGCTGGAGCGAGCACTCAGCTCCTACTGCAAGAGACAAAACCTGACTTCCAAAGGCAAGGAAATTCCTCCTGAGCATGGCTGTACCTCACTTGGCTTTCTGGGCCATGGTCACACATCTGGTGTTTCTGTCAGGCCCAAAGGAGGCCAACCTGCTCATTTTCAGCGTTTACGAGGGGTGTCACTTGCTGGAGTGGCCAGGGTGACTTCAGCCACGGGTTACAGCAGCCAAGCTCTGAAACCACAAGAAAGTGGGTGTAAAATGGAAAAGGTGACAAAAAGTTTAGTGCTTTTTTTTTTACTTTTAAACAGCCCTGCATTTTACAGCACAGCTGTTTAAAATTCACTGAACTGATACCTTGAATGGATAAAACATGGTTTGGGCATCCAGCTCCCACAACTGCCCAGTGCTTGCAAATCTTGCAGGGTTTCAAAAGTTTGGCTCCGGAGCAGGTGGGCACAGGGCTGGGCTGAAGAGTGTTGTCACATTGTGGTGCCTTTGTCCCTGTTTTGCTTGTAAGACTTGGAGTGAGGTTTGGCAAATTGAACCCCAGGGCTTGTGCAAAAGGCATGGAGGGTGGAGTGGGGTGTTTAGAATAATGGAATCTTGGAATGGTTTGGGTGGGAGGGGCCTTAAAGCCCATCCCATTCCATCCCCTGCCATGGCAGGGACACCTTCCACTGTCCCAGGCTGCTCCAGTCCCAGTGTCCAGCCTGGCCTTGGGCACTGCCAGGGATCCAGGGGCAGCCACAGCTGCTCTGGGCACCCTGTGCCAGGGCCTGCCAGGGATGGATTCTCCATCATCTCTAATCTATCCCTGCCCTCTTCAGCTGCTGTGAGCTCATGCTGAGAGCTGTGCTGGGCTGTGAGACATTCATGCTGAAGGAAGCATGAGCAGAGGCAGCCAGAACAGGAGCCTCCAGGGTAAATGTTTATGGCCATGTAGGACCCTCCTTGCACTCAGGAGAAACGGGCCAGCGAGCGGCTCCGGTGGCCACAGGCTGGCACGGTGTGAGCCGCGGTGAGGTGACACAGTGGGAGCCGTGCTGAGTGACACGGTGGTAGAGAACCGCCCTGAGGCGACACGGTGAGGGCCGTGCTGAGGTGACACGGTGGTAGAAAGATGCACTGAGGTTACACGGTGAGGACCGTCCTGAGGTGACACGGTGGTAGAGAGCCGCGCTGAGGTGGCACGGTGGTAGAGCCGCGCTGAGGTGACACGGTGAGCCGTGCTGAGGTGACACGGTGGTAGAGCCGCACTGAGGTGACACGGTGGTAGAGCCGCGCTGAGGTGACACGGTGGTAGAGCCGCGCTGAGGTGACAGGGTGGTAGAGCCGCGCTGAGGTGACACGGTGGTAGAGCCGCGCTGAGGTGACGCGGTGGTAGAGCCGCGCTGAGGTGACGCGGTGGTAGAGCCGCGCTGAGGTGACACGGTGGTAGAGCCGCGCTGAGGTGACGCGTGTCCTACGAGCCCTCTTGTGGCAGAGTGTGACCCGCGGTCTGTGTTCCGTTCGCAGCTTCGATGTGGAGAATGGCCCGTCGCCGGGGCGCAGCCCGCTGGACCCGCAGGCCAGCTCCTCGTCGGGACTCGTCCTGCACACGACATTCCCGGGCCACAGCCAGCGCCGGGAGTCGTTCCTCTACAGATCCGACAGCGACTATGACCTCTCACCAAAGACCATGTCCAGGAACTCCTCCCTCCCGAGCGAACAGTAAGCATCAATCCAGCTCGTGTTTTACACTCTCCTGGAGCGTTCTGTGCTGCTCTAATCCTCAGAGCTCTGTCAAAAGGAGCTGATGGGTTGTTCTGGCACATTCATAGCTGGAGTGCACAAACAGGTGCTGATCCAACATCTTCTCCCATCCCATCCCTCAAATATTCCCATTTTCTCCAGAATTTTTCAGAAGAGCTTCCAAAGGCATATCCTGGAATAACAGGGAAGTTGTGCTGTACTTTTATTTACAGTGTTGCTGTTCCCCATCCTGTTTTGGGGCTGTTCCCTAGAACCGAGTGGAAAATGAGCCGAGACAGATGGCTGAGCTCGAGAGGTTCGATACGCACAGAGTGTCCTGGATTCCCAGCCCCTTATTTTGAAAAGCACATTTTGAAGTTTTAAAGTGGCCATTAAGCTATTAAAAATGTGCTCGTTAAACAAAGTTGAGCTGTTGCGAAAGTTTTGTCACGGAATGGAAATCTGAATATTAGCCAGATCCGCAAGAATTCTGCGAGAAAATATCCCTGCTGTGAGTTAAAACTGAGTAAATATTTATTGAAGGAAACACTCCAATTTATGCAAATAGTGTTTCGTGTAAACGGTGGGTTGTAACAATTCCCAGCAGTCTGCTGGGGTGGGGGAATCCCATAATTTTTCCCCAAATTCGTGCCTGTCTGCAGCTGAAGTGTCCATCCACCATGGGCATCGAGGCTCTGTTAGCACTTGGGACAGAGCCTCCATGAGTATGGAGACAAATTTACTTAAATTTAGACTTAATAGCACTGATTCCCAAGGGAGGACGAGGGGATGACCTCTGGCAGCACAGCCAGAGGGAGAATTCCTCTTTGGAGGGGTCCAGCACTGGTGGAGAGCTCTCCAGAGGGTCCTGTGGCAGCCTGGAGCTGGCTCTGCTGCCCTTGCTCAGTACATCCTGTTATTAATTGTGGGATTAAGAATAGAATTGACCAAAACGTTGCTCCTAAGAGTGACTAAAGGGGCTCCAAGAGAGCTGGAGAGGTACCTGGGACAAGGGATGGAGGGAGAGGACACAGGGAATGGATTTAAGCTGAAAGAGGGTAGATTTAGATGGATATTGGGAAGGAATTTCTGGCTGGGAGGGTGGGGAGGCCCTGGCACAGGTGCCCAGAGCAGCTGTGGCTGCTCCTGGATTCCTGGAAATGTCCAAGGCCAGGCTGGATGGAGTTTGGATCCACCGGAGTACTGGAAGGTGTCCCTGCCCATGGCAGGGGTGGGACTGGATGGCTTTAAGCTCCCTCCCAAGCCAAACCTTTCAATGATTCTGTACTCTGCCATCTCTCAGTTAGGTAAATCATACAGAATGTTCCATACACGCACAAGTACCATAACTAATACAAAAAAAAATCAAAGAAAGAAAAAAGAAAAAAATCCCTCTTATTACTGGCAGTAGTGTATTTTGCTCACAACTTCTGCTCAAATCTTCCATGATGAAAACAGCCGGACAAAACCCGGCGTCTGAACAAGGTTAGAGACTGCGACAGAGATCAACAAAAGCCAGGAAATTCAAAGGTGACCTTTCCCCGCACCACTACGGTTGGGTTTTTTCCACCGCGGTGCGAGTGTGAGCCTTAACTTTTGAATTTCCTGGCTTTTATTGCCTGGCGTTCCCAGTCCGAATGCTCCTCCAGCTGGTTGTTTTGGATATACACGGTGACCTTTCCATTAGGAACAAGCTTTTATGTGGTGTTAACTAAATGCTGCGTGGGTATGTTTGTGAGGAAAACCCCCCCGGGAAAATGCTCCTTCCCTGAGGTGAATTTCACTCTGTTTGAAGGTAAATTTGTAAAGAAATTTATACATTTTTCTCCATTTTTCCTTAGGCATGGCGACGACCTGATTGTCACACCTTTCGCCCAGGTGAGTTGGTGGCATATTGGCCTCTAAAATAGTTTTTCTAAAGCATTAAAGCAGAGAAGGTGACACCTGCGGTTTTGTCTCCCTCAGGTGCTGGCCAGCCTAAGAAGCGTGAGGAACAACTTCACGCTTCTCACCAATTTACACGGCACCTCCAACAAGTAAGCCTGGCTTTTTAAGCTCCTTTCGTACACAAGAGGAGCCGGCGTGGCCCGAGCCGGGGCGGCGGGGGCCGGGGCGCGGCGGCCGCGGTGCCTCAGGCTCCGCCATGGCCTCAGGGCTCCGCCGCGGTTTGCGCGCGACGCCAGGGGGCGCCGTCTGCCCTTCCCTCATGGCTCCGTCCCCTCATCCCCTCATGCTGTCATCCCTTCTTTCCCTCACAGCCTCGTCCTCTCATCCCCTCATCCCCTCATGCTCTCATCGCTTCATTCCCTCACCCCTCTATCCCCTCATGCTCTCGGCCTGTCATTCCCTCACCCCTTATTCCCTCACTGTCTCGTCCTCTCATCCTCTCATCCCCTCATGGTGTCCATCCCCTCATCCCCTCATGCTCTCATCGCTTCATTCCCTCACCCCTTATTCCCTCACCGCCTCGTCCTTTCATCCCCTCATCCATTCATCGTCTCATCGCCTCATCCCCTCATGCTCTCATCTTCTCATCCCTTCATTCCTTCACCCTTCATTCCCTCACCACCTTGTTCTCTTGTCCCCTCATCCTCTCATCCCCTCATCCCTTCATCCCTTCATCCCCTCATCCCTCAGGTCCTCCCTACGGAGGTCTCCTCCCTTTCGTCTTGTGCAATGTCCCCTATGAATCATGGGGACAGTTTGGGGCCCCACACCACAAAAAAAACCATTAAGGGGTCGGAGAGTGAGAAGGAAACGGATCTGCGGAAGGGTCTGGAGCCCCAGGAGAATCCCTGAGGGAGCTGGGAAGGGGCTCAGCCTGGAGCACAGGAGGCTCAGGGGGCCCTTGTGGCTCTGCACAGCTCCTGCCAGGAGGGGACAGCCGGGGGGTCGGGCTGTGCTCCAGGAACAGGGACAGGAGCAGAGGGAACGGCCCCAGGCTGGGCCAGGGGAGGTTTTTTGAATACCAGGAAGAGCTTCTTCAAAGAAAGGGTTCTCCAGCCCTGACACAGCTGCCTGGAGCGGGGGTGGAGTCCCCATGTAGAAAGGGTTCTCCAGCCCTGGCACAGCTGCCTGGAGCGGGGGTGGAGTCCCCATGCCTGGAGGGATTTAAAATTCTTGTGTATGTGGCACTTGGGGACATGGGGCAGTGCTGGCCTTGGCAGTGCTGGGTTGGACTTGGTGATCTCAGAGGTCTGCGTCAACCTAAACAGTTCCATGATCTTTGTCACGTGGCCACCTTGGCTATCCCAGGCACTCCATAATGGTCCTGCCCTGCATTTCCACCACTGCTTCACAGAGCAATAATAATCCCAGAATTGTCCCAGCTGGAAGGGATCCAGCAGAATCAAGTCCAACTCTTAATTGGCCCATAGAGGGATCAAACCCCCAAGGTTGGTGTTACCAGCACCAGGCTGTACCCAACGGAGCCAACCTCGTGTGAGCTGTTCACGGCCAAAGGGCAGATGTCAAGGGGGGCACCCCAAACCTGGGGCTCTGGGGACAACAAGGATTTCCCAGCAGCAGCATCCTGGAGCTCAGCTGCGAGAGGGCTGCCTGGAGAACTGAATCCCACATCACTTCCTTTGACACTGATTGCTCTGGAGGAGGAAGGTGATGCACTCAGGAGGAGGATGTTGTTTTTCCTACCTGCTGAACAGGAGAAACCAAACAAACTTCTTTTTACGCCTTTGTCCGGAACCACCGTTTCCCCTTGGCTATTTATACTGAGCCAGTCATCGTCATCCTCTGGCCTGCTGGGCCCCAGGAGAGCTGCTCAGCCTGCAATCATCACTGATTCCTGCCCAGGTCTGCTGTGCACCCACCCGTCCCGCTGATCCCACCCTGGCACTGGCAGGCTCCACTGGCTCCAGAAGGGAAGGATGAGGTGCAGGGATGTCCCCAGAGGGACACCACAGGCTCGCTCCACTCCAGGTGTGAGTGGCATCACCTGGTGCCCACCACGAGCTCACCATCTTTATTTTACATAAAGCCCAGCATTTTATCCAGGAGTGAGGTTTTCCCTGCTGTTGATTCCTGTTGGCAAATTTTGATGGGAAGGAACCGCCGCATTCCAAGGTGGAGGTTAATAAAAAAAACAGATGGCTTAAATATTCCTTTTTTTTAAGCTTTGCTTTTTTGGAAAGCTCAGGCATTTTGGCACTTACTAATGAGGAATCTGAAATTGGACAGGGCCGGAAGGAAGTGAGGGTGTAACCTGTAGGACACACAGGCATCTTACAGTGTCCTTTGGAAAGTGTTCCCAGATTTGATTGAGGTATAAAGTGTTTGCCTGGCCAAAGTAAAAGTCATTAAATTTTTAAACCACCCCATGCCAAACATCCCAGTCCATGGCGGAATGTGCTTCCAGGTGCTGCGGAGCTTCCTGCAGTTTCCAAAGAGCTCTGCTGGGTTGCAGCCGTGCTGCCAGCTCATGATTTTATCATCTGTCTCATGATATGTGATATTTTACTGAAACTTCTGCTCTGGGGATCATGAGAATCTCAGCTTTCCTTTACCCTCTTTTCTCTCTTCTCTTTTTACCTCCTCCTCCTCCACCCCTCCTGGCCCGAGCAAGGAAAAAGAGGATGCTGTCCCACATATTTGCTGGAAAATATGAATGTTAAGTCCTGGAGGAAAAAAAAACAACTGGCAGTCATATTTTTTGGACTTTAACGTCAGGGTTCTTGAGGCAGTTTCCTGATTGGAAAAGAGGAGAGGATGATTAATGGCTTTGGAGTGCCGGAGTTTGGCAATTGCAGCCCAGGACGCGGTCGGGAAGCATCCGGAGCCTGCTCGGTGTGATGCCCTGCGGCAGGAGGGACGGAGCGGGCAGCGGGAGCCGCTGGAGCGCGGTGGAGGCTGAGGAAGGGCAGCCAAAACTCACCTCTCCCGTCCCGCGCCCCGCCTGCCTGCCTGGAAAACAGGATGGGCACATGGATCTGAGGATGGCGGGAGCGGTGCCGGCTCTGGAGCGGGGAATAGCGTACGGAGCAGCGGCTCGTCCCTCCCCACCCCCCCAAAGGCATGTCTGTGCAGCTCAGGGCTTGGAGATCCCTGGAGCTTGGATCCCTCCGCTCTGGGAGTGCTGCAGCCGCGGCGTGCTGTCCCTGTCGGGGAGTTTCTGTTTTTTAGAGATTTCGAGATTTGGCTTTTCAAAGGCTCAGCAGAGGCAGGTCGGGGCACATTTGCAGGGAATTGAGCGCCCGGCGTGTGTGCCCTGTGCTGAACCCTCCAGAGAGCCCTGGTCCTGCGCATCCTGCCAGAACAGCCTTTGGATGCCAGGGTGGCTCCTGCCGGAGCGGGCTGTGGAGCCCGGCGGCTCGGAGGGCTGGAAGCAGGGCTGGAATTGCGCTCCAGACCTCACCTGGGCAGCAAGGCCTTCCCGGAGCACTTCTGAAGAACCCCCCGGAGCTACAATTGCAGCACAATTGAGCCGCTCTGCCTGCTTTGATTCCAGCTTCAAAGGAGAGCTGGCGAATAATGGATGTTGCAGTTCAGTGGCTGACTCCGAAATTTGGGGTTAGGAAGGAGGTTGGCGAAGGGAGAGTGTGGGGAAATCTGGCTTCAGTTAAAATGGATCTGAAACTTCTTTAGGGAAGCAGAAGCCCAAAGTTTCATTTCTGGTCAACCTGAAGTACTGCAGTCAATCCAAACTGAAGTGTCTTGATTTTGGTGTCAACTCTTTTTACTCCTTTAGAAAGCAAGTCTCTGATGATGGTTTCAGCTTGAAAAAGTAACAGTTTTGTTTGGCAAGTTTCACAGGGAGCTGTGTTGACATTTGGAGAGAATCTGCACCTTTTTCCAGTCAGACCCTGTTGGCTTGACTTGAACCAATTTTTTTCAAATAGCTTTTGGCCCCTCCAAAATCCAGGAATTGCTGCTGAGATTGTTGCTCAGAGTCCATGAAGTGTCATTCAGCTGTTTCAGAACTAAACAACAGTGACTGCAGCATCCTCTTCCTCGCTTCAGGAGGAATTCCAGTGTTAACTGGAGGGTTTAAAGGCACATTTCTGACCTTACCTGTGGCATTGCCTTGCAGCAGTTTGACATCACTTCAGGGTCCATTCCAGACTCCATAGGGAAAAGCTTTATGGGAAAAGGCCTTGGCTGTGGGGGAGCCTCCAGAGCCTGGCCCTTGCTGCCTTCAGGCATATTTTGAACACAAAGTTGCAAAGGCAGCATGGGATGGTTCCATTTCTCCTCATTTCCAGCCCGTGGAAAAGGCAGGGAGCAGCCATCTCTGGCTTTTCCTAACAGATCTGTCAATGCTGCTCAACAAATCTGTGAAGTGTTTGGGGTTTTTTGGGAGAATGGTAAAGAATTTTTAACTGAGGGAGCTGGCAAGTTTTAGAAAGATAAAATCCCACCTCCTGACAGAGAATTCCTTTTCTCTCTTAGGAGATCTCCAGCCACGAGTCAGCCACCTGTCTCCAGAGTGAACCCACAAGGTACGTGTGGGATTTGGGGATGGGCTGCCAGGCCAAGAGCACACAACATTTATTGCCCAGTTCTGCTCACAGCTGCTCTCCTGCCCCCTCCCCGGTGCAGGTCTGGGTTCCTCCTGCAAAACTCACAGGAGAGAACTATCAGGCTCCAAATATTGTTATTTTAATCGTTTGGTTTGGGGTTTCTGCTGGTATATTAGCACAGGAGATGAACATGATTTTGGTTTGATAGTCATGGCCACAGTGGCTGCTGTTCTTGTGAGTCCCTGTGAGCACAGGCCTGGACAAGCCCCAGCCTACGAGCCTTGAACAGGCTCAGGCACAGCTGGGTCTTTTTTTTATTCTGTTTATTTCAGTTTGTTTCCATGTGATCTGTGTACTCAAACCTTTCCTGGGTGAGATTTCCTTGGCTTCCTGCTGGGAAGGGGGTGCCAGGGCAAGGTGGGGTGGGCAGCACCGTGAGGGCTGCTCAGGCAGGGGGAAGGACGAGGATGAGCAGCAGAAGCTGATTACTTAGGACAGGTTTATTTGCTTGGACACCTGGGTTTAGCCAGGCTGAGGGTCTGTAGAACCCCGCTCAGGATCAGGGCTGGCCCTACTTGCACTAATTCAAAGGTTGCTCCAGAGAGAAGGAGATAAGATTTGGATCAGTGCCCATTTGTAAGGTTTAATCTCAGCCCTTCCAATAATTACATGCTTGGAGGGACTAATAAAGCTTAATTTTCACAGTGTGTGAAGCCTGGATAACTATCATTTCCTCTCCTGCTGTGTTATTTATTCTCAGGGGACACACAAAGTCCTGGACGCTTCCAGGTTAGGTTCCTCCAAACTTGTTAATGGGAGGTAGAAACCTCTGATGCAAAAACAAAACTGGACAACACAATCTTAAACTCCTTCTCTTTCTGTCACAGCCAGCAGGAATGCAACTCATCACCTGATCTAAAGCTGGGTCTAGCAAAGCTTTGAATTTGTGCCTGTGCGGAAAAAAAAAAATCACGGAAAATTTCCTAGGATTTCAATGGATTTGTTTATATAAGTTAGACAATCTAATAATGAGCAGAGAATACCCTTCCGGGAATTTTTAGGTTCATTTTCTTAACACTTTCCATGGAAAAAGTTGCTCTCAACTTTTTAACACTTTGGGGGTATTTTTCTACACTATTTCCAACGAGAGCTGTAGGACACTTGGTACTTTTTAGCTGATCCAAGCTTCTGATGCTGGGAATATATGAAAATTCCTTTAGTAATGAAGTGTTTGACACACATAACTGTAGAGAAAGTGTTGTGTTACCTTGTAAAGGTTGGATTTGTGGCCCCTCAAGTAAATAGGTTTTTAACCATGATTCTTAGCTGCTTTTAGGTGAAATCGTCAAGTAAAATTTTAAAAAGTGAGTTGGATCATTACAGCTTCAGTAAATTGTGACACTTTGTAGGTAAGGAGATGCATTTTTGAGATTAATAGGAAATTGTGTGATTTCCTACGTAAATTACATGAAATACCAATATTGGCATTATGGGTAGAAAGTCCTGGGGTTCTTGGTTAAATTCAGGTCATTGCCTTCCTCTGCCTCTTCACAGCCACTGTCACAGTGACTTCCTTTCCAGGCAGCAGAAAACAATCACAACCCTTGACTTTCTAAGGAAGTTTCCATTTAATTCGGTAAGAATAGAGATTTTTAAGGAACTTTTTCAGTGTTTGCACCTTTTTTTCCCCCGTTGATGGCTTCTGCTTTGGAAATGACGAACTGAAGGGAAGATTTTCCTATCAGAACCCTTCCAGTTCTGTGCCAGTGGCTGGGAGGATGCAGAGTGTTTTTCCTGAAGGTTTTTCAGAAGGAAGCAGTCGTGTTTTGATTGGGACCAGGCTGCTTCACATCTCTCTAGATAAAAGACTGTATTTGGAATGGACTGGGTTTAGATTCACAAGATTTGTTGAAGCTTGGAATTTGATTTTAACCCTCCAGTGTCACCCGTTGATTCACTGCTTTACCACAAGCCCTTTTGACATCACTGTGAGCATCTTGTGGATGTCTCCTTTGATTTGTCATTAATGGGGTGATTTATATCCTGTTCTGAGAAATACAGAACTCAGGGCTTAAAGCAAACGAGGCTGCATTAATAAAATTACCCTGGAGGGAAGCAAATTACATCCAGCATTTGCACTGCAAGGAATACACGCCAGCTATTTACTCCAGCTGGAATATTCCAGGATTTTCCAAGCAACAACAGCCAAATCTGTTGCTGGTGTTGCATCACTGAGGACCCAGGCCCGTGGTGGAATAAATGAGCCGTGGTGAAATGAGGAAATTCATTTTTGCTTTCATTTTCTTTAAGCAGAAAATCTTTTGGCCGGGTTTTTCCTGGGACAAAGGGCTTTGAAAGGCACTGCTGGTGTCACTGTGTGTATTTCAGAGCTTTCTTAACCTTGCAAGCACAGCCAGAGAAGGAAGGGGAATATGGATTGAACATCCTGTGTTTTGTCCTTGGTATCAGCTGAAGTAAATCTGGCAGATTTTTCCTGTTATTTTGTTATAACTGCAGCTCACAGGAACGCACAAAATCACTTTTATGAATTAACCGAGAAACCATAACATGGAAATACAAAGCCATAGCAAAAGTCCATCAATCCTTAATTAGCTGGGCAGGATGATGGGAGTGCTGTGGGGTTCCTGCGTGGTGTGTGGCATCCCCAGCAGCTGTGCAGGGCCACCTCTGGGTTACAGGAACAATGAGGCACGGTGTCACGCAGTGTCCCTGAGGGCTCTTTCTCCTGAGGTTGGTTTCTCCTGTCCCCCTTTGTTTCTGCTGAGTGTGGCCTCTGCCACAGTTACTCTCGGTGACCTTTGTGCCACCTTGGGCTCAGGAATGGATCAGCGCCTTCCCTTCTCCCTCCAGCTCTCCCCTCCCCTGGCCCCAGTGAAAGGTCTGCAGTTCCTACCCAATGATTCAACCAATAACACCTTTAACCAGCAGCAAGTCTGGCTTTTCCTGCTTGGTTTTGTTCTTCTTCCATGTTTATTCCCTTCAGTGATCCTTATTCCCTCTGAATTAAATCACCTTTCACTGGCTGCCACCGTCAGTCCAAGCCTCTCATTCTTCCACAAATTTGGTACAAACTTTTCCCAACCTGTTTTGTTCCCCCACCATCAGCCCTGGGATGGGCAGTGTTTTCCCATTCCTGTTTGATGCACAGCCACATTTAATGTCACCAGTGGTGACAGGAGCAAAGCACAGAGCTGTGGGTCAAACAGCACCCAGGTTTTCCCAGACTGTGGGGGGTTTGCAGAGACTCTTCTCAAGGTCCCCTTGGGTACTCTCAGCACTCACTAATGACAGTTCTCCTCACAATTAATTGTGAGTTCTCCTCAGAATTAATGGCACAATACTGCTGATCTGCCCCAGGCTCGGGGGCTGCTGCCCTTTGGGATATGTCACCTGCAGCATTTCAGGGCTCAGGGGATTAAAGCTTTGTTCAAATTCCTCTCTGGGGATGGGAGGGAAGGGTCGGTGTTTTTCTTCCTTGTGCCTTAGCTCTGCTTTCCTGTACCTCGGCACGTTTGTCTGCTCTTCTCACATGCCTTTACACGACCTCCAAACTCGTACTCTTTCATTTTTCCTGTGGGTGTAGGACGTACACAGACTCGTGCACGAACCTTTGTGTAAAGCATAAACAAAGACTGGATAATGCTCGTGCTGCTGAGAGCCACAAGTTTTTGTAGGAGCCGGGGAGCCTTGTGCATCCAAGTGAGCTCTGGGTTACAAATATCTCTGAATCCCGAGTAATTAGCACGGAGCTGCTGCTCTTGCACCATCCTCCTCTGTTTGGCACGTGCAGGATGGCTCTGGGCACACACGGAGTAGTGGATTCACTTTGAAATTCAGTTTCTTTGCTGGGAGTTTGGCTGAAGATTTGACCTTTTGATTTGGAGAGCGACTGTAAAAGTCAAACGGCTGTGGTGCTTTAGGCTTTTACAGGAGTGCAGAGGAACCACGAGTTCCTGAGCAGCTGAGCCACAGAGTCACTGGCTGCGTGCACAAACGGAGGCTTGTGAGCACCTACAGATATTATTTTTAAAGGCTGCGGCGCAAGCACGATGCAGATTATTCAGAAACTAACCAAAACCGAGTGAGAAATCAGGTAGATAATGAGCTTAATGACGCGCCTAAACGAGGGCTGGTGAGCGCTGAAGCGATTCTTGCCGCTTGTCACATTAAAAGAGCGTTTCAAGGCGAATTTCCGAGCGGGGCTGAGGCAGCTCCGGCCATCCCGGGGCCATCCCGAGGCTCTTGCCGGCTCTCCGGGGGGAGTTCATTCCTGCCGGGAGTCCGTTCCGCGTGTTGCGCCCGCCTGCCTGGAACACACCCCCCGAAAGTTGGACTCATGCATCTTAGTAAGTATTTCAGTTATGCTATTGACGTCAATGCAGTCATTAAATAGATTGCCGGCCCTCCCAGCAGCAAACCTGTGCCAAAAAGCTAGAGGCAGACACATTTTAAAAGAAGAACATCAGGTTTGCTTTTAGCATTTGGAGAGAATAAGGGAAAAGTTTCTTCTGAAGTCACCCTTTGCAATAAGGGTTGGTTTTTTGCTTCATTTTCTAAGGCTCATTTTGGGTGAGGATAATTGCTGTGTTTTATTGAACGCACGTTTGTTGTGTTGCTGTGTGCATAAACAGCTCCAAACCAGACTAAAAAGTCATTTTTGTGAGCCCGGCTCTGGCTGACAAGTGACACTTGTTTCAGGTCCCCTGGCTAGATTTATTTGTGTATCAAGTGACAGGAGGCATTCAGGCAAACCTGCTTAGCCTTTGACTCCCGAAATTCTGCCGGGATTGATTTCATGACATCTATATAAGAAAATAGCCTTCATTTCTCCTCGGCAAGCTCTGAAGACACACAAGCTAATCATGACTCCATAGCAACGGATAAAAACTGTTTTCCCCTCCGCCCCACCTGTGGATGTCACATGAAGATGCTCCACGTGCTGCTGCCATCAGGAGCCTGTCACTCCCCAGGCCAGCTGCCTCCTGCAGCCCCGGGTGTGCGGGACTCCCCGAGCATTCCCGCTGGCCTGCTGCATTCCCGAGGCTGCCTGGGACATACCCAGGGCTGGAGGCAGCTCTGCTCCCTTTTTCCCATCAGGAATGGCTCTGGACAGGCTCCCGAGGGGCTGGTGATGCCTTGGAGGGGCTACCTGAAACAGAGGCTGGAGAAAATTAAGAGAATAAAAGCAGGTATTTATTGAAGGCCTTCAATGGGCACACCTTGGGCAATCAAAAGCCTCTGAGGGCTACACCCAAGATGGGTGATGGTCATGAGATTTTCACACTTTTATAAGTTTGGTCCGTTTACATATCAGGGGTTAATCCTCCAATTACAGCTTCAGCTAATGAAGTAATTTATTCTCAGTTTGCCCCCCTCAATTCACGGTTGTTTGCATCTCTCAGGGCCTGAGACAGTGAGGTGTCCTCGAGTTTCAGGCCTAGAGAGGAATGGTTTTGTCTGAATAAAATAGGAGAACAGTAGCTGACAGGCTGTGGAGCTTTAGAGTACTAAAGCAGGACAGGATCTGAAAAATACATATTAAAAAAAAAAAAAAACCAAAGTAAAAATCTAAAAACCGTAAAAGCTAAATCCTAAGGCATTAGTGGGAGCTGAGCCCTGAGGACACACGTAGATGGCATCCTCAGGCAGCTGAGGGAGCAGCTTTGCCTTGCCAGGAGGAGCAGGGCTGCTCTGACAGCAGCAGCGGTGAGTTTTGGAGGGCTCACAGAGCCAAACCTCTGGGTTTTTGGTCAGGTTGGCGTTTCACTGATGAGCCCACACTCAGCTGCGTAGGATAAACCATCGATCCGGCCGGGTTATCAAAGGGCTTTATCTGATGGTGGCTTCGTTCCGAGTGACCCAGGCAGCTGCAGCTCCGTGGTGGCGCGGAAGGGACCCCGGGGTGGCACGGTCCCGTTGTGTCCTGGCTCACTCTGCTCCCTGGGCTCAGGTCCCGTTCCTGTCCCCCTGCACTGGGGAAGGGACCCCGGGGTGGCACGGTCCCGCTGTGTCCTGGCTCGCTCTGCTCCCTGGGGCCAGCTCAGGTCCCGCTCCCAGCTCCCGTCCCGCTGCATTGCGCAAGGAAGGGCCCTGCGGAGACAATTGGGCTCTGCCATCGCTGATATCAGCGCTGATAAAATCTGTGTCTCCTTTGTTTGCTGCACACAACCGTCAGGGCTGCTGGGGGAGGTTTTGACAGCGCACTCCTCGGCACCCTGAATCAGTTCCAGATGAGAATGAGAGCTGTGTCCTGGATCAGAGGGAAAAACAGCCCAAACCAAACAAAACCACCCAAACCAAACCTCTGGCAGGCCGGGTTATTTTTTTAGGTCGCAGGGCACGGTCTGTGCGTGCCCCGGGGATGAGCATTGTCCCGCTGGTTGAGTCCTTTCCTCTTCCATGTCACAGCGTATCCCGGCACTGGGAATTGCAGTGGCCTCCCCAAAGCCCCCAGCAGCAGCTCGGCCCCACAGCTCTGGGGAAGTTCCTCAGTGCAGAGCATTCTGTCCTGGACACACCATGGGAGAAGCTGCATCCAAAATCCCTGTGGAGACATTCCCAGGGAAATGCACTGCTCACATCCCACAGCCAGCCCCAAAGGCCAAACCTTGGTCCTCCTGCAGGACCTGGTTCCCAGTGGAAATTGCTTTCTTCTTGTGTTTTAAAAAGTGTTTTGAACGTTGTGTTCTGATTTTCAGCAGCCAAATAATTTGGTTTGTAGTTGGGCAGGAATTCCCAAATATTTTTTTTTATATTTATTAGTCTTGGTGGGAGCAGGGGTTGGTTCCAGGTTGCAGGGCTATGTAAAGAGGAGAAAGGGCTGTTTCTGAAGGACAGAATTGGAATTTGCTCTCCTCTGCAAGGACATTCTGCTCATCAAACTTAACTCTACAATTACAAAATAACAATTACAAAGATTGAAACTTTCAGAGCTTTAAAAATCAAGGTGGAATTAAAAGAGGAAGCAAAGGGTTGCTTGGAACTTTTCCCTCTATTCCATATGGAATTGCCTCCATTCTGATTCACGCTCAGCAGTTGCCAAACAGTGACACTGAATAATGAACATATTGATCGTTTCGATGTTCAAATCACCCAGAAATGTTCTGCTTTTATCACCAGTTTCATCTCCTGATGAACTAAAAATGATTTCTGTAGCCAAGCAAGGTGTGCTAATTAATGTAACCATCATTGTGCAAGCGGGGAGGAATGTTACACTAAGAGTTAATGAAACATTTCATTGTAATATTTGCTCCAAGAAGTGCCTGTAAATGACAGCCTTAAGGATGCTATAATTGCAATACCTTTTTTGACAGAAAGGAAACAGCTGCTAATTATTTATGGTTATTAATCAAACCTGTCAGTTTATTCAAAGTTCATTCAGTTCACTGTAAATATGTATGATTACCAACATTTAAATGTTTTAAGCAGTAGCCTTTAAAAACTATTTAAATACACCTCTCCTCCCTGTGGGATATATTCTCACATCCAAAAGTAGCATTGATTGGCTTTGCTGTGCGTTGGAGCACAGAATCATTTTAGGAACTCAGAATTAAAAAAACCCCTCCAAAATCCTGCAGGGTGTTGATTTGACAATTAATATCTTTTGATTTTGTAATCAGGACTGTGCCTCTGGAGGTGACAAACATGAGCCAGGAGCAGGATCTGACCCAAGGTTTGCTGTGATCCAAGATCCATTATTCAGTGCTAAGGAACTCCATGGTTAAATTGAATTTTAAAGGGGCTGTGCATTTTAATGTAGATATTCCAGTATAAATATCCTGCTGTCAGAAATCTCCCTTTCCAGGAGCAAATTAATCATCTGTGCATGCTAAACTCCTCCACCACACCTTCACACTCTTCAAAAGCTTTCTGAAACAGACTTTTTCCCTGGACCTCAAAGGCTCCAGGTTCCAAGCACTTGGAGAGAGGTTCTGGCTGCAGCTTGCCAGGTCCCCTGGAGGATATTCCAGACACCCCAATGTTTCCATTCCGAGTGGGTCCAGTCCAGTCAGACCTTTCGTGCCTCCAGCGTGTGTTTAGGGAGGTTTGTCAGGCTTAGCACTTCATACCAAAACGCTTCTGAAATGTCACATTTTACAAGCAATGTCTTTTTCTTTAAATACCAGATATTAGGCTGACAAAAGCAGGAGTTGATCAGAGGAATCTTTGTGTTCTCTGAAAAAACCAGGGGAGAGTTCTGGGAAGTGAAAAAGCCAGGCTGTTTTCCCGTGCCTCTTCCCTCCCTCCCCGCCTCATTCCCTGTACAAGTTTTACAAGAAGTGACCCAAAATCGTGTCCCTGCTGTTGCTGACTTGAGAACAGGACGTTTGGATCCATGCTGGGAGCATTTGTGCTGGTCTGGGACAGCCCAAGAGGATGTGGGATAATGTCTGTTCTGTGGGGATTGTCACTGAGCACAGCGTGGGGCCAGTCCTGCTAAGAGAATTCCAAGAATAAACACACACAAGTGCAGGGTTTGTTGGAAATGGACTTTACTGGCATTTGACAGCTGTGAAATGTTTCCCTCCCTTTTCTTCCCAAAGATACTCTTGAAGAAGAGAACTCCAGGGAGAAGTTTCCAGTTGAACTGGAGTGTTTCTGGTTTAGACTTTGTGGGACGGGATCCCCATCCATCTCCTCCTGAAACACTGCTGGGCCTCCACTTGAATTCCAGCTCTTTGGGCAGGGTATTTCCCAAAATTCCTGTTGCAGCTTCCTGGGTTTCAATGCTGCTGCACACAGCTTTTCAACGTTTCCATCCCCTTCCAGTGGGATCATCCCGTGCAGTCAAAGCCAAAAAGCTGCTCCTCACCCTCTCTAGGTCAGGAAGGAGGGACCCAGGCAGAGATGCTGCTCACACCACATTTTCCAGCAGCAGCTGCTCCCTCTTTTGTGACACTTCCAAATGTGGCTCTGAGTGCTGCTAGAACAGCTCCTGGTGCACATTGCCTCGAGTGGGGACTCACGTGCTGAAATCAGCCTGAAATCCACCAAAACTCTGGGAATTGTGCTGAATTTCCTGCACAGAATTCCTGACAGTGTGAGTGACAGCGCAGAGACCTTGGCCAAGGCTGACACCAGGTGCCTCTTATGCTGCTAAATGTAAGAAATTCTGCAAAATGCCTCAGAGTATAAAACTTAGAGCAGGAAGAGTAAGCCCTGGAATAATCCCCAGCAGGCCGAGCCATAGCTGACCTTCAGTGGGGAACATTTCCATTTCCATGTCCGTTCAATTCTGATATTTGAACTGGAACTGTTAATAAGAGGTGCTTTTAATGCTGACATTTTGATTTCTTTGAACTCAGATTGAGGTGCTTAAATCAATGTATTTTGAGGGCTTTAATCAAATGGTTTTTGAGAGTGAAAGGCTGTCCTCAGCTCTGCTGGCTGCAGCCATTTGGGGAGTGGTTACACTTTCAAGTCTGCCTGCCATTACTGGGTCACGTTTGTCCCCATCTGCCCCTCCAGGCATCTCTGTGGTGTAAAAATCGGATTTGGGTCAGGACTGACCCCAGGTTTAAGGAATGTTGTCATACAGGACTCCTCACATTTGGCTGAAATAGTCCAGATCTAGAAAAAAACTTACAAATAAATTAATATCTGGTGTTCTGTAATATCAAATTCTGACTATGGATAACCAGGGAATGAATCTGATGTTGTTTCCCTGGTAATTTCAGGGGAAATGTGGTCCTATGTCCCAAACACACCTTTTAGACAGCCAGGGTGTGCTGGCCTCAGCTCCCAGGTGGAGATCAGCACGTGCAGGGTTTAATATGGAACATTAAAAGCTGTCAAAACAAATGATGCTGCTCTGGAGGCTCCTGCCATCTCCCTCTTCCTCCCCACCCCGTTCCCTGTGGGACTCAGTCCGTGATTTTCAGCACATTATTCCAAAAGTTCTACGTGCACTTGGGGAAACAGAAAGACCAGTGAGTCACGAGCTGTGCAGGAGGGAGATGAATACCCAGGATTAGCACGGGGAAGTCTCAGCTCTGCTGTCAGCCACGGAGGAGTTTGAGTTTGGGGCTTGAGGCTCACCCCAAAATCAGAGCTATGGTGTGGGAGTGGACAAAACCTGTGTGTTTTGGGGAGCCACCACCCAGCTCACCTGCAAAATATTCAGCGTTTTTAAAAGCTGGAGGACTGTGGATTAGGAAATTGAGGTTGTCCAAGCTGTGTGTGCTGGTTCTGCTCCCTGAGCTCACGCGTGTCCCACGCTGCAATCCCGGATCCGCCGATAGCGCTGACTCACGGCTTCACTTCACAGCCCAATCGCTCCAAGCAGGCCATTTTTTGCAACATTCTGCATTCTTGGGTGACTGCTCCCTGCGGATATCCCTGGATTTCAGCTGGGGGATGACAGTCCCAGGCATTTCGGTGAGAGGCAAACCAAGGGCACAAAGTTCAGCCGAGGTGAATCGGCGGGGTTGGCATTTCCCATTGGGTGCATAAAATACCTGTTGGAGGAAAACAGATTAAAATTCCAAAGTGAAGCAGGTTTTTAAGTTGCCATCCGAAAGGATAATGCTTTCAAGTAATTACATTTAGCCATGAAAAAAACACTGTTCCGTTATGTTTTATAATTAATGTCATTGAAATGCTCATTCAAAATGTAAGGGGTGACTTTGTGTCCTGCCTTTCCATGGCTTGAGCAAGGCATGGGGACACAAGGGGTGCTATGTGCCATAAGGAATTCCTGTGGATTATAGCTGGGATGCTTCCTGAAACCACATTCTTAACTTTCATATTGAGAAACTTCAGGAAATTAAATTGAGAGGAAATAGAGGCAAATTTAGTGTTAAATTGTGACCTTTTAACCTTCCCAGGAGCTAAGGAACTTGATTTGAGCAGGTCTAACATTTTACCAGTGGCCTGTTCTACGTGGCTCGGGTGACACGGGCAACCTTGCTCTGCCCCTTGTTTAACATTTCTGTGTTAAATAGTAAATAATAATTTTCCTCATGAAGAGCTAAGGATTATTAATAAACTTTGTCTTATGCCAGTGGCCAAGTGGAGCTTTTCAGGTACATCCAGGATTGTGCTTTGAACTTCCAGGATTCATCCCTGAGGTTCCTCCTCCATTTCCTACTCCAGCATTTATTTCACCACAAAGGACTTTCACTCTTGACGGACTCTTTAGACCAGAAGTTTTATTATGTCCAGGTTAAAACCTGATTTAATGGCCCCAGTTGGGTGTGGGGATGAAAGCAGCACCTGGATTTGGGGGCTGATCCAGGCGAGGACCTTTCTGCCCGTGGTTTGCCAAACTCTTGTGAAACGGTGACACAGAGCACAGTTAATCCTGTGCATCTCTCAGACTTTGGGGTTGTTTTTTCCTCTGGTTGAGCTCAGATCGTTGCTGTGTGGTCTGGCTGGGAGTTCCTTCCGTGCCCTGGGCCTCTTGTGAAAGTCAGTTGGAGGTTTCAGAGGGGGAGGTTTTGGGGCGCCTGCAGGGGTGCAGGAGGTGTTTGTGCACAGATGTGAGGATGGAGAGAGCTGGGCATGGAGGAGTTTGGGACGGGGAGAGCCCCTGGGCTCAGCTGGGGGCTGGCACAAGCCGAGCCCCTCTCCAGCCCAGCCAGCTCCCGGTAGGAATCCTCGGCCGGGCTGTGGCTGAGCCAGCTCCAGAACCGGAAGCCATCCAGCCACAACAGCCCAGGACGGTGCCCCACCTAATTAAGGCTGTTGAAAGGCAGGGCTAATTAGTTTAGGTGGAGCACCTCGTTAGCACAAGGCTGTTGCTTCCAGGATCCAAGTTGGTTTCCCCCGCACGTGTGAGCTCCCCAGTGCTCCCCACATGTAGCAAATGAGATAATGCAGTGCCCAGGTAAATCCTAGGTGGGTACCAAGGTCGTTGCATCATCATATCCTGAGTTTTCCAGGGCTTTCTCACAGCCCTGCACTCACGTGTGCTCGGGAAGAAAACACTTCTGCTCACACAGTAAAATGTGCTTGCTGTGACCCAGCCTGGCCTCGTTTAGTTAGAGAAACAGAAACACAGTGTGGGCACAGTGTGATTTGCAAGAAGTTGGGATTGGGATTTGACATCTTTAGGCTCAGCTCTAGGGCTGGGTGGAGGCTTCCCTCCCATCCAAACCAATGGGCATCTCCATCCCAGCCTGCAGCTCTCTGGGCTCTTCTCACTGCTCTTTGAGGACTGTGGGGAGTAAAGCTGTGCTGGGGCTTCACTTAATGTAAAAATCCATCATGACCTTGGAAATTCTGTCTTCAGCAGTGTTCAAAGTGTGTTAAATTCCCTATGAAATCATTCCCAGTGTTCTCCTTGCAGCTCCCTCCCTTGTGTGCACCGTCCACCTTCTGCACTCACTGTTAGACCCTGAGTAGGAGAATTCCTCTCTTGCTTCGTATTTCTCCTCCTGTCTTGTGATTAAGGCAAGAATCCTCCAGGGCAAGGAGGAATCACCGTGGTCAGTGAAAGGATAATGTGCCAAACCCTGAGATAAAGTTGGAACTGAGGAATCTTTCATTCATTCGACAGGCCAAGATTAGATTCCGCCTCTCTTGCCATTTCTGCTTCTCCCTCTCGGTGGACAGAGGAATTCCTACTATGCAGGCAAATCCCGTTCCCAGATTCCCCGGTGATAGCGCTGCTAAGTGACATCTGACAGGATGCTTCCTGCATTTTGTTACTTCCATTTGGCACCATAAAAGCACTGTCACTTACCCCTCTGATTTGTGGCACCTCGGCTGCATTGTTCCCTGCAGGGGGAGGGACACTGGGAAACGGGATTGCCCTGTGGTAAAACCATCCCACCCTACAGGAGATGCTATCTCCTGAAATCCTTCCTCAGAATGTCTCCAGTTTTCCTTCCTCGTTAGCATTTCAGATTAAACCTTTAGGCTTATCTCCACATCAGAAATTACCTCTCTGGGAAGCTTCATCAACTTCTATCAGCCACCTTTAGGTGTTCTTGGTGTTCACGCCTCGTTTTTTGCAGCTCATTGTCATGAGAAAGGTGCAGTGGAGCTTGGTTTTGGGAATCTGGAGCTTTCATCTCTCCCTGTAGCATCTTCAAAGCTGAGCTTTGCAGGGCTGACGTACAATCGGACACATTAAAACACACAAAATGGATATAAAAATGTTTTTGGGTTTAATTCAGGAGCAAGACTTTTTATTAGCTGCTCCTTTCCAAGAGTTCCCAATGCTCTGTTGGAGATGTTAGTGTTGTTTATTGTGTGGGAATGATGATTCCTGGTGAAACATCTTCTGCAATGCCCATTGAAGCTCAGGCCCTTCACTCCCAGCAACATTTGGGATTTTGGAAAGGCAGTACTTGAGTAACCCCACCTCTGCATTTTTCAGTCTGTTTCTAAGGTGTCTGTGGGGCTTTCCCCGGGTCTCCCTGAAAAACTGCAGTGACTCCTCCATCAGTTCAGAGCTTCCACTTTTGGATCCATCTGCTGGGCTTATCCCAGTGCTTTTCCCAGCTCCTGTTGCCTCTTCCATGTAACCCCTCTCCCAGAAGCAGCATCCCCATCCTCTCCTGGAAGGGGTGATGCTGTTGGCACTGCCCTGCTGCCCACCCCAGGGACCCTGGCTGATGCCACTGAAGGGCTGGCTCCCTGGGAAGCGCCATTCCCACCAGGCCTGGCCAAACCCAGCGGCTTCTCCAGCTCTGGAGATGAGGAACCGCAATCACCGCGCTGTGCACTAATTGCTGGGCAGTCTTGGCTCCTCTAACAGGCAGTGGGCTGTCAGCGAGCTGCCAGCCCGTGCTGGTGGCCTCGGTGACCCGGTTCTCATGACCTGGGTGGTGATCCACCACCCCAACCAGTACTGGTGGGTACAGCCAGGACTCTGCAGGTTTGTCCAGTTCTGCCCTAACCGGCTTCCTCTGGCTTGGCTCCTGCTCCAGGCTGACCTCTGGGGATGACCTCCCTAAAAATGCTTCATTTCTGCACTCAAACAGCATGGGAGCCCCCATGGCTGATGTCCTGCTGCTCACCCCGGCGTGGGTTACGGGAACTGGGATCACACTGGGACTGGCCAGCACCAGGGCTCTGCACCAGCTCCTCTGTTTGCTGCCCAGGCCTTCCACTCCCACTTGCTCTCAGGACTGTCATTGTCATAAGAATAATTTCATCCCACTTCAGCCACCTAAAAATTATAGACCAGTCTTAAGTGATGGCTGCTTTTTGAAGAAAAGCTCAGGAGCAAACCATCCTGTTGTGCAGGAAGATCAGGAATTCCAGTGGAAGCCAACTTGGTGAAGCCAGGAGCTTCTCAGAGAGTCAAAATGCAAGAAAGGAGCAGGCAAAGAGTGAGAAAGACTGGGAACAAGGGAGGCATGGAAGACTTTGGGCATGTGGGGGGTGTTGGGCTGATGAAGCTGTGAGTGGTGAGGGGACCCCAGTGGGGGTATGGAGCAGGGAAAGAAAATACAGAAAGAAGTGTTGATCCATGGGTGAAACAACCTAATGATAATGGTACAGGAAAGACCAAAACAGTCAGCAGTTTTTTTGTCTCAGTCTTCATCCCCCAGCCTGCTTGGGAAGATAAGGGATGGAGGACAACAAGAGAGCAGCCAGTTGGGGACAGCCTAGAGGAGGTGGAGGTGTCCAGGCCCACATCACTGGACAAGGGTCAGGCCGTAAAAGCTGTGAGGTCAATGTGAGTTAGTTGCCCATAAAAATCGTGGTGCTTAGGAAGGTGACAACAGGAAAAAGGTGCATCTTTGAGAAGGGTGGAGCAGATTAGGGGAGCTGTGGACTGGTCAGACTCTTCCCATCACTGGGAGGTCACTGAGGTTTTCCTCTGGAGTCTATTTCCAAACACATGAAAGACAAGAAAGAAGACTGGGAATGGTGGGTGCAGACTTCCCAAAGCAAGTTGTGTTGGAAAGGCTCCATGTCCTCCTCCGAGAGCTGGAGGGTGGCCTGGCCCTGGGGACGTGGAGGGCCATGGGTGGGTGCAGGGAGCCCTTGGGCACCATTTCCCACAGCATTCCCACATGGCAGCTGCTGGCAGGGCTGGGAATGGCTGGACACCAGGCTGCCAGGCTGGGGGTGAAGGCTGCCGGTGGCTGATGACAGGGGGGCTGTGGGGTGTCCAACAGTGCCCTGCAGCTGCTGCTGCTGGTGCTCAGCTGGGATGGTCCCACTGTGGGTGGGAGGTGACCTCTGGGGGTCCCTTCCTGTGGCTAGGACAGCGAGGAGCCTGCTGCAGCGAGCAGAGAGCGGCAGCACCTCCGGAGGGTGATTCAGCCCATCCCAGAGCACTGAGAATAGACCAGGATCGCCCCTTGGAGCTCCCAGCCACTTTCCACTGCGGTGCGGGGAGCTTAGGTGATTAACTGCGGGCTGGCTAAAGATAGCCCAGCTGGCCCCGCGGCAGTGACAGTGACATTTCTGCGGGCTCAGAGTCCCGCTCGGATTACCCCGCAGCTGGCCCGGGGCTCAGGCTCAGGGCTGTTGACTCAGAAACATCACTGCTACTATGGCACTGAGTGGCTGCCCGGGCTCTGCTGCTCTTCTGGCCCAGCCGAGTCACACTGCAGGAATTCCTCCCCTCGCTGGGAGCCTCTGCTTCCCAGCTGGGCCTTCTTCCTTCTTGGGATGCTGCAGCCCTTTGGTTTTGTGGCATTCCCTGCAGACGGGAGGTTTCCCCTTCTCCTTTTCATTCCCTGTGGTGACAGAAGCTGGGGCTTCTTCCTTCTTGCAACCATTTTTGTGGCATTCCCTGTAACCAGGAGATTTTTCCTTCTCCTTTTCATTCCCTGTGCCTTCTCTTTGTGAGACATCTCCTCCTGCTTCCCAGAATCTTCCAGTTTGAACCTGGATGTGTCCTGGATGTTCTTGGCGAGTGCTGTTTAATCACTGCCATGACGTCTTCAGCAGCTCTGGAGACGTTTTTCTTGGGGCTGAGTTTTCCCAGCAGCTGGAATGGTGTGTCCCAGAAAGGACCTGTCTTTAATTAGGGAACTTAGAATGCCAGCCTCCTCAGCAATCCAGCCAAAAAGTTCCTTTTTCCTGCTCCCTGTTGTTTGGAAAAGAGAAAAGAGAATAAAAATGCCCCCCAAAATCTTGGCTGTATTTTGCCAGAGGCTGTAGCTGATGTCAAACACTCATCCCCAATTTCAGTCTCCCACATTATTCCTGGCAGCTCCAGTTCGCTCATTTCCTGGCATTTTTCGCAATTAGCAGTAGAAAGCTTTCACTTCATTTTTTTGTCTCTATCTTCCCCTCTCATCTCTGAACCCAGCCTGAATACAGGCCCCATTGTTCCTGGAGCTTTGGAGCCCCTGTTAAGATTTCATCCCTGTTCCCCCACAGCTGGATCTCCTCCAGTGCCACCTCCTCAGTGACCCCCTGCCAGTGGCTTTGCCAGTTCATCCCATTGCTCTCTCCGCAGGGATTTCACTTCCCAGGCCTTTCTGCCCCCATCTCATGTATTAACGCTGGCTAGCAGAGAAAAAAAAATCTACATTTCCAAAGTCCTTTTTTGTTGAAGGAATAACTGTGAGACAACTCTGTGCTCATTTGCATGCGGTGCCCGTGCCCGCTCTGGCTGCGGCGTTCCCAGCTCCTGCCCAGCTCGGGCACCCGCTGGCCGCACTCCACAGCCAACAAAGAGCCCTTCCTCTCCCTGCCACCTCCCCTGCACGCCGGAGGGAGGCTGCAGGTGTGAGAAACCTGAGAGGGGACAGCTCGAGTGACTGGTCGGACTGGAGTCCCAAAAATACGACGAGGGGAGAAGGGCAGGCTCGTCCATTTGTTGGGGAGTTGCTCAAGAGCGTTGTGGCTCCACCTGTTCCGCGGGCGCTGGGGCTCTGAGCCTTTCTTAGCACATCTGCACTTATCTTTGCAAAAGATATAATTAGGCTGTGTTGGGATGGTGGGGAGGAGGGGCAGTGCAGCTGAAGGCTCCGTGGTTCCCATGGGTTTTGCTCACTCCGGCGGGTCAGGAGCGTGAGTGTCCGTAGGAGCTGCAGGAGGAGCACACTGGGATCTGGCAGCGATGGGGCTGGGTGGTGCTGCTGGATGCAGTTTGCTTTCCAATCACAGCTTTCCAATCACACCTTCCTCAGGTGTGCGTGTGGCTCTTGTGCTTGGGAAGAAATCTGTTCTGTAGGTTTGCTGGATATTGGAAGGTGCAGGGAGGATCTGATGCCTCAGGTTTTGGCTTTTCTATTCTCAGACTCTGAGCTGCTTTATCTATAAAAGAAACTTGTAATTACAGGATTTTTTCAGTGCTTGCAGTTTGGGAGGTGGTGCTGTAAGATTTGGACATTTCATTGCAGATTTGAAGTGAATCCCAGGGGTTGTGCTCTGCGCCTTTGATTGTTTTCCATGTGAATTTCCAAATCTGTCCAACAGAAGGATTTCCACAGGAATATTTTCTGGATCTGGTAGAACAATGCTTTAATTCAAGGAAATAGCTCTCAGAATCACTAACAGGATACATTAAACAAATAAATCACCCGGTGTCAGTTATTCCCTCGGCATTGTGAGGGATAAATATGTAAACATGTCCACACGATCTGTGAGCAACCACAGCTCCATTAGGGAAGGCAAAGGGTGAACGGCTCCCAGCCTGCACAGGGCCCTTTTCCATCAAGTTCTGGCACGTCCTTTGTTGATAAACCTGTTTTACTCAATGTGCTCTGGGGTTTTAAAGTGATGCTAGGCACTGGGAGTAATTAATGTGGGGCAATATTCCTGCTAATGAACCTCGTGTTGTGGAGGTGAAATAGCCATTTTCTGACACTGGTTAGTAATTAATGTGGGGTGATATTCCTGCTAATGAACCTTGTCTTGGGGAGGTAAAAGAGCCATTTTCTTTTGGGGAACGGGCGGGCCTTTGGTCATCTGGATCTGTGGGACTTTTATCTGAGCCATGGCCATGTGGGTGCCTTGGTCAATCACTCTGAGCACCCTTCTCTTCCTTCTTCTTCTCCTCCTTCTCCTTCTCCTTCTCCTTCTCCTTCTCCTTCTCCTTCTCCTTCTCCTTCTCCTTCCACATCTCTTCTCCATCTCCTTTTTATCTTCCTTTCTCCTTCTTCTTTTTCTTCTCCTTCTCATTTTCTCCTCTTTCTCCTTCTACTCTTTCTCCTTCTCTCCCCATCTCTTTTCTATTTCATTCTCCTTCCCTTTCTCCTCTCCCTCTTCTCTCTCCTCCCTTTTCCTGCCCTCTCCCCTGCCCCAGGAGTTAAGATCCCACAGTTCCCAGCGAAGCC
Organism: Pyrgilauda ruficollis; assembly: GCF_017590135.1. Lineage (NCBI taxonomy): Eukaryota > Metazoa > Chordata > Aves > Passeriformes > Passeridae > Pyrgilauda > Pyrgilauda ruficollis. Next base: position 18,237,086 of record NW_024527710.1, read on the forward strand.
CAGGTGGGATCAGCTGCTGGATCAGTTGGGATGGACTCTCCCCCAGAGGGGCTCTCTCCCACCTTCCCCCCACACGAGCTCTTAGTCATGAGCAGCCAAGGAGTGAGGAATGCAAATGAGGCCTTCAGTGACATTAATGAGCTCTATCAGCTCCCAAATAATCATCTGCCATCCATATGATCTACTCCAGCATCTGTCTGCTCTCCCCCATCTTTTGTGTCATCTGCAGTAATGACAACAATGGTGATAATCTATCATAAACTGAGAATGATTAAAAGTGGGCTGGTTTGAGGTCCTCTGATGAGTGCAAACGCTGGGCTTGTGTCCTATGGCTTCACCTGGGAATTAGGGACATTTTAACGTTGTATCCTTAATGTGTTTTCCAGTTGGGAGTCTGGGACTGTGCTGTCTGACTTTTCCTGTAGCAGAGTTTTCATGCACCAGGATAAACATTTCCACCTGGCCACACACATCCATGAGGACTCCAAAATCCTCATCTCGCCCAAGAGCTGTGGAGGAGGAGCTCAGTTCCCAAATCTGCTCCCTCTTCACCCAATTCCCTGTCGCTCCTGGAGGGAAGGAACCATTTTCCCATGTAACACTTGGATTTTCATCTTTGGGGGTTTATGAGAGTTTGTCTGCTTTAGGTTTTGTTTAATTTTATCAGCTTGTCCAGCATTGGGGGAACATTTCAGTGCCACATTTTACACACTGGATTTAGGAATAAATCCAAAAATTTTCCAAGGCAAAAGGGAGCAACTGCTCTTATTTATTTTCCTTTTAGGGGAACAGATTTTATCTTGAGTCTAAATTGTTGAGGTAAGGTTTAGATAGAGTGATAATATTTTATTAAATCAGTTGCAATCTCTGGAAAATCACTTTGGTGACCTCGAGTCTCAGCTGTTGTTGCTTCAAAGGCAGCTGGAGTTTGGGCTGGGAAGGACAGCCCCAAACACTGAAGAACTTTATAAATAGTCCCAATTTATTGCAGCCAGGATGAAATGAAGAGTAAATAACTTAGAAGATGTCTTATGGCACTGTAAACATGTGGAATGGGATGGATAGACTGAGTAAAGTCGGGAAAACTGCTGCAAGCTGCTTTTAACCTTCCATGTGAAAGTTCCTCTTGGAATTTTTGGCAGTTTTTGGGTGTTTTTTTAAGTCTTAAGCTCCACATTCCAAAGGTTTACAAGGAAAGTTGTGATCCAGTAGAAGGAATTCTTCTTTTTCCTTGCAGAAGTAGAAATGGAGACTTTTACCAGTACAGAGAGCCCACAATTTGATCTTTAACAGTTAAGGAGAGCTGAGTTTGAAAGATGTTGGCAAATATTTGTCTTCAACATTTCTTGCCCACCAGATTGGACAGTCTGTTCACAATGCAATCCCACTGGGAATATTCCTCCTGGTTTATGGAAAGCTGAGGTTTTTGGCAGCTGGAAAGAGAACTGCAACTGTTCTCCAAGTTTTTTAATTCACCTGGTTGGGATGTGGTGTTTTGGCCTTAAAACTCTTGTGGCTTTATGGCCTTTGCACCTCCCTCCAGAAGAAGTCCTAGTGCTTGTATTTATCAGGGTGACAAGAGAGAATCATGAGGGAATCAGGAGGGAGAAAATAAACCCCACTTGAAATTTTGGCATTTGGATCTCTCTTCAAAATGTTTCCTGGCTCGGTTCATCTCCTGCGTCAGCCGAGGGCAAAGCCTCCAGTCCCTCCTGCAGGCTGGGGACTCTGCCCACCCTCCTGCCTTGCTGTGGCGCTTGGGGACATGATGGGGACAGTTTGTGGGTGAAGAGAGGAACTCTGCAGCTGCAGATAATGTTGCCCTCGTGCTCAGCTCCCTGCAGGCCCCAAGGGGCCGGAGCTCTGCTGGGAGAAGGATGGCACAGATGGGGTTTGGGGGGAGCCAAGGGTGAGAGTTTGTCCCATTAAGTCCCTTCCCATCTGTGACACAGATAAAGTGTGTGCTTGTCCTTACACTGAACTACTCCCAGAAAAGAGGATGTTCCCCAAAACCTTTCACTTTCCAAGTATTCAAGAGGGAAAAATGGTCTCAAGTCCATCTTGATGAGCAGCTCTCACTTTTCCTCTGTACCCAGCCCTGGTGAGGCCACGCCTCAAATCCTGGGGTCACTTTTGGGTCCCTCATGACATAAAGGACATTGAGGGGCTGGAGCGTGTCCATGGCAGGGAGTGGAGCTGGGAAGGGGCTGGAGAATCCCTGAGGGAGCTGGGAAGGGGCTGGAGAATCCCTGAGGAGCTGGGAAGGGGCTGGAGAATCCCTGAGAAGGATTTTTGAACCTAAACAATCGTGTGAGAAAAAGAGAGCACAGAAATGTCAGTAAGTGGGAAAAAGCCTCTAAAAAGGGGCTGCTAAGTCACCTCTGCAGTGAGAGATCCCATGTGTTCCATCACCTTGCCGAGCTGGCAAAGGAACAGATGGCAAAACCCACCAAAAATGCAATTTTTGCAGAATCCTGGCACTGGAAAGGTGCTGCATTTCAGGACACTGGAGCGTTCCCAGTGCCAGCAGAGAAACACGAGGCAAGGGCTGCCTCTGTCCTCGGTGGGACTGGCAGCAGCTCAGGTCTTGTGAGGAAATGTCACCTCAGTTCCTGCTGGAGTGCCAGCCCCAGCCCTCCTGCGCAAACACTGGGTAGGATTCAAAAACTGAAACTCCTGTTGTTCTTCACTTCCCTATTCTGTGTCAGCAATGATTCCACCCCAGCAAACATGACCAAAGCACCGCTGTAATTTACGGGTTCGGCTTATGCAACCCCCAAATATAAACTGAAATGTGAGATGGTTGAAGGTGCATCCTGAAGTGTTCCAGGAGCCCCGAGCCCGAAATGGCAGCAGTGTTTCCAGAAGTGCCCATGTGCCTCAGCTGTACCAGGAAGGTGATGGAAGTCAGCCACTGCCCGGGGTTTGGGAACCTTTCTGGCAGGGGGAGTTGCTCTGCTGATGTCAGTGGGACGCTCACGTTGGGTTCAGGGAAAGAACAACTCATGGAGCATCTAAACTTGTGTTTACTGTTTGTGGGAGTCGCTGTAGCAACAGCAGATACCACTCAGGGAGAGGATCCCAGGGCACTTCATCCCTGTCCTCTGCTCTGGAGCCAGGCTGGGAGAGCTGGGGGTGGCCAGCCTGGGCTAGAGAAGGCTCTTGAGAGCCCCTTCCAGGGCCTCAAGTGGCTCTGAGAGAGCTGGGGAGGGACTGGGGACGAGGGATGGAGGGACAGGACACAGGGAATGGCTTCCCACTGCTAGAGAATGGAATTAGATGGGATATTGGGAAAGAATTGTCCCCTGTGAGGCCCTGGAATGGATTTCCCACAGAAGCTATGGCTGCCTCTGGATTCCTGGCAGTGCCCAAGGCCAGGTTGGATGGGTTTGGAGCAGCCTGGGACAGTGGAAGGTGTCCCTGCCCATGGGTGGAACTGGATGGGATTTAAGTTCCTACCCAACCCAAACCATTATCTGGTATCCATGAATATTAAATATGAAGAAAGCCAGAAAATATTTGTTATTTTAAGATCATTCCCACACAAAGTTTTTAGATTGGTAGAAGAGCAACTCCTAATGGGTTCTATATCTGGCTGTTATTCTGGGGTAGCTGTGGATCTTAAAATATTTCACGGGGGACTTGGAGGGTATATTTTAATTTCACATGCTGGTCTTAAAAGCAAATTTAGCCTTAGGAGTGGGACTGTAGCCTCTGCTTTCACAATTTATTTGTAAATACCCCCAGGTTCATCAGAGGGAGTTTGTGCAGTTGCACACAGCCAAGGAGGGCTGGTTTGATAAGAGCTGGGGTTTCCGGGGTGATGGGCTCAGCCTGCGTCACTCGGCGCCTTCAGGGACAGCTTTGAGTTTCTAAGAAGGGTTGAGCTGGGCCCTCTTCCTGCTGTGGGCCAGGACAGCCACTCTTCTTGCCTGGCCCGTGTGATTCCGTGAAATGAGCGGGAATGTGGTGCCTGTGACGTCCCTCCTGCCCCAGCAAAGGCAGTGCTTCAGAAATGACTGCCCGCTGACCACGGAGGGCAGGCAGGAGGAGCTGCAGGGCACACACCCAGCAGGCATCGTTTCACCAGGCTGCTTACTTGAGAAAATGAGTGAAAAATAAAGGATTGGGATGAGTCAAAAGCCAAAAACACCAAGAAGAGCTGCACAGGGATGCAGGTGCTGCATCTCACTGGGTGCCAAGGCCAGAGGGAGTTGTGGGCAGGCTGGGCAGTGTCAGGAAAAATGCAAATTCTGAAAGAAAAATGTGAATGGTGCTTTTTAAAATCACTTCTGCCCTGGAACAGCAGCAGAACTCACAGTTTTCCCCTTAAAATGATCCTTAGCAAGAGCTGTTTGCTCTCACTTTTTTGCCATTGAAATGACTGGAGGTATCTTAGGTGGCCATTTTCAAAATATCCGAGTTTAAATCTTGAACCCATTGGCCTCTCAATGGTTTCAGTGCAAAGGCTTAGGCAAGTGACAGTGTTGTACATGAGTAAACCATGGAGGGATCCCTGCTGCTCCCAGGATTCCTCCAGGAAACCTCCTGGGAATGAAGCAGGGAGGCAGAAACCGAGGGAAGGAGGGTCCTGATGTGCCCTGCTAAAAATTCCAGCGAATATTGACAATGTGTAAAATAGTCACTCTTTATTTAGCTCATCTTCTGAAACCCAAAAATAAATATAAAATACTTACAGCCAAATCCCTGAAGCCCTCAAGTTTCCTAATTCACCTCGATATCCCTAATATATAATAGCTTTGCTTGTTTTAGGGTTTTTTTCCCCCCTTTTATTACATAAAACTCAGATTACAGAGTAAAGGAATATTCTGAATATCAGCTCTGGGGAATGTGAGTCTTTCAATATCAAGAGCAGATTTCTGTTCTGGGTCCTGCATTCCCTGATGGCTCTTTCCGAGGTGAAAACTGGAATTGAAGTGACAGTGGCAGCGGGTCCTGCGGACCTGGGCAAGGCTGGAAATCCCCCAAAAGGCTAAAATTAGGGTCTGGTGTCAGAGTCCCTGTGAACCTGTTCCTTCTCCTCCTCCAGGAATGCACACATGCCGTGGCTGTGCTTCCTGAGGAGTCTCAGAGCAGGAGGACACGGGATTTGATTTAAACATAGGGGGTTTAGTTTGGCTGAAATGGGGTTTTACCTATTCCTAAACTCATTTTACCTGTGCTGGTTTTATCAATCCGAACATTTTCTGCAACGAGTAGTTTGAGCCCTTCTCACTAATTTACATGAAAAAATACTGGAGAGGGAATGGGAGAAATTCCCTCAGTGGAAATGGGAATTTCTCATGGGAGAAAGGAAAATACACTGAGCTTTGTGTGATTTTGGCTAATTTCACCTGCTTTGTGATTATGCAGGAATGAGAGAACTTTGAATGTTTGGAGCTCTGTGAGCACAGGAAAAAACCCATTAGCTTCCAATGGCACAAAGATTTGGATTCACCAAACCTTTCAGATGTGTCTGTGCCAAGTTTATTGCTGAGTTATCTTTGGCAGGGTTTATTTTCCGTTTATTCTCAATCATTTAATGGAAGGTCCCTCTCCAATGCTGCTTTACTGATGTGGTGAATGACAGAGAGGATCTGCCCTTGGGAAGAGACACCGGCACAGGCTGCAGCTCCTTCCCCTGGGGACTCTGGGACACGAGGGACACGAGGCAGGGAGGGCAGGGGGACACGGCTGGAGCTCCAGCTCAGCTGCTGAGTGTGTCTGAGCAATCCTGCCCTGTGATGTCACCGGTACCTGCCGGTAGGAACGCTGAATCCATTAGCTCTGACAGATTTATGGGATGAGCATATGTTACCGGGATTATGAGAAGCAGTTACATTCATGGGGAGATTTTATGATTCACTGTATCCGCTTGTGGAAACCTTAACTTTTACCCCAGAGCTGCTCAGGAGCGCCGTGTCCTGCTGGCAGGGGTGGGAGAGCTCGGGGAGCAGGGACGGTGGGTTTGGGGTGCAGGGCCTCCCGAGGAGGAGAGGGGCTGATGGGGACAAAGCCAGCAAAGCTGGGGAGCCAGGAGTGACAGGAAGCAGAGCCAGGAGTGGGGAATGGGGATAGGAGTGGGGAGTGGCACCAGGAGTGGGGAATGGGACCAGGAGTGGGGAATGGGACCAGGCAGGGCTGGCAGCAGAGCTGGTGGGGATGGGACTTGGGGTTAAGGAGCAGGGCTGGAGGGGTTGGGCAGCAGAGCTGGTGAATGTGGGGAGCAGAACTGCTGGGGAGCAGAAGCAAGCAGGGTCGGGGAGCAGGGATGTTGGCAGCAGAACTCTTGGAGAGCAGGGCTGATGGGATGCAGGACTGTTGGGGTTCAGATCTGTCCGGGAGCAGGACTGTCGGGGAGAAGAACTCTTGGGCTTCAGGGCTGTCGGGGTGCAGGCTCCGGCTGCTGCGGGGAGCGGCGCTGGCTCAGGAGCAGGAGCAGCATCCCGCGAGCGGCGGGGGAGGCCGATCCCCGCAGCAGCCGGGGCGGGGGGGCCGCGATGACGCTCCCGGAGCCGCAGCCCTGCCCTGCCCTGCCCTGCCCGGGGGGCGCTCGGTTCCCGGGGCAGCGCAGCGGCGGCCGCGTGATGAGGGAGCGGAGCGGCACCTCCGGCAGCGCTGGCGGCGGCTCGGGCGGCCCCGCCATGGAGAGGCGGCCGCAGCGCCAGCCCGACTACATGTCCGTGTGCCTCTTCGCAGAGGAGCCCTACCAGAAGCTGGCCATGGAGACGCTGGAGGAGCTCGACTGGTGCCTGGATCAGCTGGAGACCATCCAAACCTACCGCTCCGTCAGCGAGATGGCATCCAACAAGGTGAGCCCGCGTGCGGCACCGGGATGCGGGACGGGGATGCGGAGAGACGCGGGGCTCTGAGCCTGATCCCGACCCGTCCTCGCGTCTGTCCGGGACAGCAGCTCCGAGTTAGTTGCGGTGAAGGGGCTGCGCGTTTCCCCGCCGAGACCGGGAGAACTCGCGGAGGATGGCGTGGGGATGATCCGGGATGGAGCGGGGAGAGCGGTCCGGGATGGATCCGGGATGGATCGAGGAGAACGATCCGGGGTGGATCGGGGAGAGCGATCCGGGATAGACTGGGGAGAGCTATCCGGGATGGATCGGGGAGAGCGGTCCGGGATAGTGTGGGGGGCGCGATCCGGGATATCGTGGAGAGCCCTATCGCTGCCGCAGGCTCATTTCCGAAAATTAAAGAGGTTTCAATTAGCGCCGGTCCCTCGGAGCCGATATGAGCAGGAACACTCTGCAAACGCCCGCATTTAGCAAATCACCACGCCAGAAGTCAATTAACTTCATTGCTTAATAATAATAACGGCGAACTGTAAACATTGTGGGTCCGGTATTTTACGGCTGTTTTGGCTTTCGGTGACGTTTTAATTTGCTTTTAATGCATTGGGCTGGCATCGCTAGGCGGCACATGGTGAGGGTGGGCAGACAGGGAGGGTGACAGGGAATCGGCTCCGGGGGCTGCTGCTCTGCGGAGCTTTCCTGGGAGCCAAAGGGGAGTTGTGAAGTTTCTCTGCACAGAATAAAGGGCTGAAGTAAAGCTAGAAAAGTCCGTGATGTTTAAAGTCAGGGAAGCAGGGGGAGAGCAGAGTGCCTGGAGTGTCCTGACACGCAGCAGAGAGCAAAACGCGAGTTCTGAACAACTTTTGGGAGTTGGTGCTCCAGCCCGCCTGAGCCCAGCTCCGCTCCAGCATCTCCCGCAGCCCGCCCGTCCCTGGCGGCTCTCCCCGCCCGCTGCCCGCGGCTGCAGGAGCCGGGCACAGCTCCGGGCACAGCCCCGGGCACAGCCCCGGGCCAGCCTGGCAGCTCCCGGCCCGCTCCTGTCCCTTCCAGGGCTCCAGACACGCTTCCAGCCCCGCCGTGCCCGCTGGAGTTGTCACAGTCACAAATTCCCAACCCAGCGCCCGTCGCATCCGCGTCCTTGCCCAGTTGTGATGGTTTTAAACCCAGTTCTGCACCACCCCGATGTTGTTGGTTTGGGGTGGTTTTTTTTTCCTAATTGGAAATGACTGCTATCAGAAATGCTGAATCAGAAACTGAATTTATGGGAAAAAGTTGAGCAAAGAAATCCCGCGTTGTTTCAGCTTCCTCTTCTGGTAGTGATTACCACGATGTGCAGGGGCAAAGGAAGCAGTAAAAGTTTTATAGACCAAGCTTTCAAGAAAGAAATATTATTTTATTCGTTTGAGTTTGTGTTGAGGGAACCCTGGATAAAGGTTGAGGAGGGTTCAGGTTCAGGCTGCACCTCCAGTGTGAACACGGCACCCTTCAATTTGAGGTTACTTTTTTTTTTTTTTTTTTTTTTTTGTGGACAGACAAATCTGGCCTCGTGAAGGTGAAACTAAATTGCCTTTGTAGCACTTTAAAGTTGCGATTACTCGGGGTGCAGATGGCTTGCAGCTGGCTTGAGAAAAACTTCCTGAAACTTTGTTCTTTCATAACCCATTTCTGAAATGTCTGCGCTTTTTTGGTCAACTTCCAGTTTCACAGTTTTCAGCTGTGAAAGAGAAGCATAAAATGGCCTCACACCTCGCCTGCCTCTGCTGTGGAGCTGTAAATATTGTCACAAATCACGGCACGGTTCGGGTTGGAAACTTTGGTTTCAATGCCTGATGATTTGGGGGATTTGTGGCTTTTTGGGGGATTTGGTGGCAGACAACGTGCGGAGTCTGGCAGTGCTGGGTCGCTCCTGCATCTTCGGGAGGAGACTGCAGCCGCCCTTCCCCGCTCCGAGCATCCCGTCCCAGCGCCGGCTCCGCTCCGGGGCATCTCCATTTGTCACCGGTAAATAGCAAAGCCGGCAGATGTTTTGAAAACAGGATGCTTGGGCTGCGCGTTATTAAAGAAAAAACGGAAAGAGAAACAGTCTAGATAGGAAGAAAGCAAATCGGCTCGGCATGCTCCCAAGCGCAGCAGCAGAATAAACACTGACCTATCTTCCTGACCTCCGCTCTCGCCAGTTCCTGGCCCCGCGCCACCCCAGCCAAACTACGTCATTTGAGCCTGATAGTAGGCATGGCACAGCTGTTGCAAGTGTGACTCGAATTTCCTGTCTCCTTCCTGACAGACGTAGTTTAGAAAATCCAGAGTTGCAACAACAGCGCCGAGAGAGGCAGAGAGGGAGGCTCTCGGCATCCGTGGGCGCAGGGGGATTCTCAGGAGCGCTGCGGCAAAAAAAAATAGACCAGGCTTGTTCAGAGCTTCCTGCAGTCCCTCGAGTCCAGAGAACAGAATTTATGCTCTCAGGGGGTGTTCTAAGTTTAAGCAGGCAGAGTGTGAGTGGTGTCCTCTCATGACTTTGCAAACTCCCTTGCCTCTACCCAAACTGTTACTTGGAGGACTCTTCCTTGCAAATCCTTAAACTCTCTTATTGCAGCTCCTAAAGATGTTTCTGTTATTCCCAAGTCCTGGATAACTCAAGCCTTGTCCAGCTAGCGGCCCGGGACAGCAGCACAACTGCTCCGTGTTCCTCTCTGGCTTGTGAGCCGCAAGATAAACACAACCGATCTCATTTTGCTCGGATTTCAAAGGGCATTTGGGCCAGAAAAGCGGAGCAAGGCCGCACCTCGCTTTCGGGAGAGGGTGGCTAAATAAACATCTGGCCATGAATGTAAACTGGCGCTGGAGGTCGCGGCCAAGTGCCAGCCGTGGATGTGCCGGGCTGCACAACGTCCCCTCGCTGCGGCCAGCCCGGCAGCCCCCAGCCCTGTCCCCTCGCTACGTGATGTTTCCCTTAAGTGGTGCCGAGCTGTTTAGTCTTCCCCTGGCTTTGCGCTGGAACTTCCTTTGTTTAATCGCCGCACAAAGAGAGGTTTGTTCGCTGCGGCAGCCGGCGGAACAAAGACACTTCCACGTCTCCTGTTTTTCCAAGGCGGGATGAATCACTGAGCCCAGCTCGGTGCCGGTATTCCCGGCGATTTGCGTCGGGGAAGCGGCGCTCGGAGCGCGCCGGCCGGGCCGGCGGGGCCGCGCTGGCCGCGCTCCCGCAGCGCCGCTCCCGCAGCGCCCCGCGCACATCGCGCCGCTTTGACGTCGCTCTTTAACCCTTCCCTGGCCGGGCAGCCGCCGCTGCCGAGCAGGACCCCGCGCCGTCGGCATGCTCCAGGAGGTAGGAGCTGTTTCTGGCTGGGTTTGGGGGTGTTCCCCCCAGCCGGGGGTGATCTGGCGGGTTTTGTCCCTGTTGGGATGTCCTTGCGCTAGAGGACAGGGCGCCGCGTTCCTCCGGCGCTGCGGGAGCGGGGTTTGCAACACAGGCGCTCGGAGGGGTGAGCAGGAGCTGCCAGGGAAAGCTGCTGGATCAGGAGGGAGCAGCGCTGGGTGCTGGCTCTGACCCAGGCTGGAATCCCCTCGGGATTTGGGGAGCTTGGTCCCAGTCAGCTCCCGTGTGTCAGTCTCATCACCGTCATAAATGGACTTTAGGGTGGCTGTCTCTGTGCCCTCCTCCCGTGCTTATTGCCCTCTGAAGTAAATCATTCTGGGGGTGTCGAATATGCCCTAAAAGCAGGGTGGAATATTGGGGCCATACATAATTAATAATGTGATATTTCGTCCTTGCCAGCCCTCTGGGCTGTCTGTCCAGATATCTTGGTTAAACTGCTTCAGATATTTTAAAAATTGAAATATTGGAAAGCTGCAGCATTGGTTGTGGGATGTGTGGGGACAGGATTAGGAGACAATGTCATCATCTGGGATACCCTCCTGGAACAAAGAGATTTTGAGTGCTGGATGCTTTCCCATCTTTTGGGATGTTGTGGAAAATGTGTGGAGAAAGCCCATCCAAGGGGGATCCCTTGGCCACTGCTGGTGCAGAGATCAGGGCTTTGGCAATAGGATTTTGGTTCAAATCCTTCTCCCCAGGAGCCTTTTGGGGAGCTGTCACCCATCCTCTGAGCCACAGCAGTGCCCAGGACCTTCCTGCATGTCCTTTACCCAATTCTGGTGTTCCTGGGACGTGATGGGGTTTTATAAGTTCAGCATTCTCAGACTTTTACGTTATAACACGTCAGGGTGGGGCTTAAATAAATAATAGCTCAAAGGCAGGTTCAAAATGAATCATGAGCTGAGGGCAGCACTGGAGAGTGACTAAATGTGGGGAGCAGGGTCCTCTCTGGAGTGAAGGATGCTGGTGACATCCCAGAGGAGCAGCATCACTCGGGATGAAGGAGCTGAGAAGGATTGCAGGGCAGTGCTAATCCTCATCCTGCTTTTGAGTGGTTTTGTGGACAGCCTGACTCCAAACTCCTCATCTTCTCCCCAGCTGTGTCCTGCGGGGCTGATCCAAATATTTGCATGAAGTGAAGTGAATTGAAAGATGTCGAGTTATCAAAGGCAGGACAAGTTGTGGAGATGGTTTGGGATGGAGATTCACCCTCAGAGCTCTGAGAGGGAGAGATTCCCCCGATTAAAGCCTGGCTTAAAGCAAACAAACCAGAAGAGCCTCACCTTGCTGCTGGTTTAGCACAGCTGGGCCAACGGCAGCAAAAGCATTCTGAGGAGCATTTGCCTATCTCTGTGTGAGAAGGAGTTTTCATTTAATTTTATCTCCATTAATTAGTGCCTTCTGTATGGGTTTGATGCTTGCATTAGGCTCATTTTCATTTTGGCAGGACCAGCTGCCACATTTTTGGGGGGATGCTAAGCTTCACCAACTTCTTCTGGATTTTCAGTCCCTCTTCCCAGGACTCCCTCTTTATCCCGTGTTTTCTGAAGAAAACAAACTTCTGTTGATTCAAAGTTGCCAGAATTTTTTTTTCCAACACAGGCATCTTGGAAAAGTCTTCTCAGGGCACGAAGTTATTTGAATTTTCCAAAGCCTGTTCTCCTACTCAGGTAAAACCCCAGCTGAATTTGCCTAAATGATGACTGCAGAGCTTGATTCAGATTTAAATTAAATTTAAATCGCTGCTTCATACGATTAGCAAAATCCCATGTTTAATTGCATTGCTCTCTTGTTAAATGACAAATGCTCTGTTAGTTGTTATTTTGGGGGTGTTTCTCTGATTGAGGATATAATCCATGTTATTCCACCCCAGATTCCCAGCGTCTCCTGGTTTTTAGAGGAGCAGGGCTGGCTCTGTGAGCGCAGGGAGGCTCTTTGGTTTGTGGCTCTCCTGACGCAGTCGCTCGGCTTCCTCTGGCACCGAGGCCCCGGCGCTGTGGTCTGCAGGGGTGTGACTGACACAAGATTTGGGGCTGAGATCTGCAGCTCCTGCAGCACTCTCTGCTCTCACAGATGTTGTCAGGGCTTTCTTTAATCGCCTTCGTGTCAACAAAGGAGCTGCTGGAGGTCTGCCTTTTGTGCTGCTGCTTCTCAGCAGCTCCCCTTCCTCCTCAGTCTCCTTTTGCTCTCCACACATCCAGCGTTCTTCCAGCTGGTGAAAGTCTAAAAATGACATTGCAGAGCGAGTGTTTTGGCCTGTTTCTGCTTTTGTTTACTCACCTCTCCCTAGAGGGAGGAATAAAAGCAGTGCTGGGATGAGAAATCGGTGTGGGCACTGACCATGCAGCTCTGGGAAAGGTGGGACAGGTCTGGGGAGTCATCCCTGGCCTGGGATGTGCCTTTTGTGTGCTTCTTCCTCCCAGCAGAGCCATTTGTGTTACAAAATGCACCTTTCAGTGGGGGAGAGAGAGGAAATCCATACAAAACCCAACCAGATGAGCTGTACACTCCAGATATAGCTGCCAAAAGAATTGGGTAGGAAAGATCTGTTCTGGATATTGGGAAAGCATTTTGGATGGAGTTTCCTCCAAAGGATCCCAGAGCTTCAGACTGGGCTGAACCTCCCTGCTGGGGTTTTTCTACCCAAGGAGAGCAACAATCTGTCCTTTGTCCCATCACACAGCGAGAAATAACTGTCCAAGGCCAGGCTGGGCAGGGCTGGGAGCAGCTGGGATGCTGGAAGGGGTGGAAGGAGATGGTTTTCCAGGTCCCTTCCAATCCAAACCAGTGTGGGCTTCTCTGGAATCTTAAACTCTGCCAGTCCTGCTATTTCACATCAATCCAGCCAAAGAAAAATACAGCCCAAGGATTTGGGCAGTGGTGTTGGAGACAGGGATCCATGGGCAGTGGTGCTGGAATATTGAGACTGGGATGCAGGGCAGTGGTGTTAGACTCTCCGGGACTGGGATCCATGGATTGGGATCCAGGGCAGGGGTGTTGGACTCTCCAGGACTGGGATCCAGGGCAGTGGTGTTGGAATATTGAGACTGGGATCCATGGATGGGATCCAGGGCAGTGGTGTTGGACACTCCGGGACTGGGATCCATGGACTGGGATCCAGGGCAGTGGTGTTGGACTCTCCAGGACTGGGATCCATGGATGGGATCCAGGGCAGTGGTGTTGGACTCTCCAGGACTGGGATCCAGGGCAGTGGTGTTGGACTCTCCAGGACTGGGATCCATGGATTGGGATCCAGGGCTGTGGTGTTGGACTCTCCAGGACTGGGATCCAGGGTCTCCAGGAGCAGGCAGGAGCAGATCCGGCCCCGCAGGGCACTCGGGGATTTCTCCAGGTGCCAGCCCCATCCCGCACCTTGCCCACACATGACACACGGGTTTCCAGGGAAGCACAGCGCTGCTTTCTCCGTGACCTGGGCCCTTCCCCGCGGCGGCCGAGGGGGATTTTCCTCCCTCAGCGCTGAGTAACACCCGGAGTTCTCGGGAATGGAGCAATCCACTCTGGCTGTGGAGCAGCACGAACCCCGGCGCTTTCCTTGGGCAGGCTCCTGCAGGGAGTTTTTCCTTTCCGGCATTGGGAGCAATTTGCATATTTCGAGTCTCATTTGGCTGGAAACGAGCTGGAAATGCCCCAGTGCTGCGAACGCTCAGCTCCAGCTCCCAATTCATCACTTTTTTAAAGCCCCGTGTTGCGTAAATCCCGTCCCACCCAAGGGAGGTTCTGCCGCTCTCAGAAATGCTAAACTTCGCGGGGGGGAAAATCTGAATATTGTTCTGTCTACATCAGATAGATGTTCTCGCTTTCATGAGCAGCCACATGCTGATTTATGGCAACCTGCTATTTATTTATCAACATTTACATTGTGGATTTCTAAATTATTCTAATAACATCAGGCCAACAAGTTGGTCATGATGTTGCTCCTTTAAAGTCTTCCTTTGAACATCTCTATAAATCAAGGCTGCTTTGATGTGAAATTGGAGATTTCATAAGCCTGTGTTTACTTTTGGGTTTCCAAAATCAGCTGAAGGGAAAACAAAAAAAACCCCAAAAAACAAATAGTACTTTGTATCTCATTAAAAAGAGTTTCTAGCGCATTAAACGCGATATTGTTTTAGGAAATAAGAACTAGAAAGAGCTGCAAAAGAAATTTGATTTTTTTTAATGACTGATAGTTGACTGCAACCATTCCACTTTTCTCCAGGCACTGAAATATGGCTGAAAACTTTCTGCTTTTGTGCTGTTTAGTGTGAAACAGGCTCGTGTTTTTTTGGTTTTTTTTTTTCTTTTTTTTTTTTTTTTTCTTGTTTAAGCATTAAATGCATCTCCCATCATTCTCCATGGAGTACCTAGGAAGGAAAATCGATGGGAATTATGAAGTAACAAGGACAGCTGCAAATCTGTTTGCCACGGTCCTTTCTGTACGTGATGTAACAGCAGGAAAACACAGATAAGCGGGGCGGCTGCTGCTCCAAACCCAGGAATTTTAACTCTTGGCTTCCAGACTTTCGAAGAAATGCTCCACGATTCCAAAACCCAGGAGTGTGGTTGGGAGGAATGAGATGTCAGGAAGAGAGGGTTGGGCAAACAACAAATATTCCTTCGGCGGGGTGGCATTAACCCCATTTTTTTTAACCTGGAGTGTCGCATCCATGCCCATCCCAGACTAACGCATTCCGCACTCCCTGTCTTCTCCCGCTGCGATGGCTCACATGAGTAATTTCCCTCCTGGGTGTAAATCATTTCCGACGGGGCTGGGGCAGGTGAGGGGCGGCTCTTCCCCGGCGAATCCCGGGAGAAGAGCTGCTCCACGCAGTCCCACCAAGGTCTAATTGCGCCTCTGCACTGCACTAATTACCCGGGTAATTAAGCGGGGAGGATGAGCCCGGCTGCCTCAGCGAAAGCAGCCCCGAGCCCACGAACCCTTTGGCTCGGGGATTTCTCGGGAGTGGGAGCTCTGCGTCACGAGGGTGGGTCGGGAACGGAGTTTGTAAACAGCGGAGATCTGCAGCGAGATTCCTCCATCAAAGTGTGGGCCAGGATCCCCCTCTGCAGAGCCTCTCCTGCATCCGAGCTGCTCTTTTATCTCCGCATCGCCCTCAGCTCCTGCCGGTGGCTCCGGCTGGGTTTCGGCAGCCTCTTTGCATAAGGACTCCTGGCCTCGGGGAACCCCAGCTGGGCTAAACCGACTTCAAAGGGTTTCCATCAGCAGCAGATCCCTGCTGCTGTCTTTATTCTTCTCCCTGTGCTGCGCCAGGAGCACCTCTCCAAACTCCAGAGGGAACGGGAACAGGAACAGCAGCAGGATCCATCTCTGGAGTTGGGATGGGCTGTGGGTGCTTCTTCACTGCCCTCCCCAGGAGAGGAACAGAGCTGTTCTTTCCATAAAGAGCCAGAAAAGAGGGAATTTCCACACTAAGTCATCGGGGGGGTTTTCCCAGTTCCTATCGGGGTCATATCATGGAATCCTGGACTGGTTTGTGTTGGGAGGGATCTCAAAGCCCATCTCATCCCACCATCCCAGGCTGCTCCAAACCCCAGTGTCCAGCCTGGCCTTGGGCACTGCCAGGGATCCAGGGCAGCCACAGCTGCTCTGGGAATTCTATTCCAGGGCCTGCCCACCCTCCCAGCCAGGAATTCCTTCTCAGTATCCCATCTAAATTTACCTTCTTTCAGTTCACAGCCATCCCCTGTTCCTCCAGGCCTTGTCCCCAGTCCCTCTCCAGCTCTCCTGCCCTGGAAGGTCATGGTGGGGTCACCCTGCACCCCCCAGTATGGTTGCACCCCTAAATCTGTCAAATTCGATCATAAATTAGGCCAAATTTTCTTCCTCTGCAGAAAAATGAAGCACATTTTTAGGTTAGGATGGGGTGACAGGGCAGCTGCCAAGTGGCTCCAGGAGCTGCCAGGATCCCTCACCCAGGATTTCCATGTCTGGAACCAGAGCTCAGCAACGGAATAAAGGTGGGGAGAAGCCCTGAGCAGGGAGGGTTTGCTGTGGGCAGCAGGAGAGGAGCTGGGAGTGAACTTTGCCACTGTTAATCAGGGAAATTCCCACCTGCCCGCATGGCTGGAAGGGAGCTGGGAAGGAGCTGTGATTCCCTGGAGCACAGCATGCATGGAACAAGGTCACTGCTGGTAATCCAGGAATGATTCAGTTCAGGGAGACTTAATTTGGTGCAGATGAGTTCTGCAGTTGCTTCAGAGCAGGCAAAACAGGAAAGCTCCACGCGATGCCGGGGCTCCAGATGCTTCCAGGCCAGCTGGGATCGTTGGCTGTGCCTTTGGATATGGAAAATGGCACCTGGGCTCGAGCTTTATTGGTGTTATCTGCACTCCTCCCATCATTAGAGGCGTTAATTGCATGGTCCTGTGGTCAGAGTTTGGGGTGGAGGGAAAGGAGTCCTGAGCATTTCCTGATTTTCTCCTTTTTAAGGGAAACCCCCCGGATCTGGGGTAAGCATCCCCTCCTCATCCCTACACTCCTAAATCCCATCTCTTGGTGAGTTTATCAGTGCTAATTTCCTTTGGAAAAGGCGCGGGGATGATTATTAATTACGAAAATTAATGAAAATAGCGGCACGGGGCCGTGCCGCAGATGGGCATTACCGTAATTACGGCGTGGCCGCCGGCGTTACCGTAATTGCAGCGCGCTCTCCAAAGCCCCGAGCCCTGCGTTTGCTCCGCTTGGAATTTTCTCCTCGCTCCCTGCAATCTGTTTGTTTTCCCCGCCGCTGTCGCACGGATTTAAGGTCGGGGTTGCTCCAGGGGGGTTGCACATGATATAAGCCATTGATCCCTGCAGAGGCAGCAGCCTGCCTGCTCCCTGCAGAGCAATTCCCGGGAAGCAGCGCCGCTCCTGGCATCGAGGAAAAAATCCCAAAAACCCGCCACGAGCAGTGGAACATCCGGGCTGCCTCGGCGGTTTTGGAAGGGGGGTGTGTGTGATAAAGTAAATCCTGCTAGGTGCCAGCATCGCTGGGGTGACAAATCCCAATAAAGTTTGCAAATCCTGTGGGAATTGCGCCACAGCTCCGGGTTTGACCCTCGCAGTCCTTCCAGCAGTGCTGTGGTTCTGCTGCCCGTGTTTATAAAAGGCTGCTGATTAAAGGGCTGGAAAAGTGAGGGAGATTAAGGCTGTGGGGGGCAGATTCCTGCTTCCAGATGGGATACCGGAATCCCGAGGATTTTTTTCCCTGCTGCAGATGCCTCGGGTGACCTTGTGGCGGCCACTTAATCGCTGCGTGCCTCTGTGGGAAGGCAGTGGCCGCCCTTTGTGCCTTGTGAGGCCACTTGTGAGGTAAAGACATTTTTATCAGCTGTTTGTCCACCAGCACCGGGCTCATTGACCTGAAAGGGGCCATTGTAAGGAAAGGCCGGAGATGAGAAGTGGTTGGTGTGATCATCATCTGCTGACGGTGGTTTCCTGGTGCCCGAGAAGGCCTGGCTGCAGGGAGATGCTGCAGCACATGCTGGGCTGTCAGGCTGTGGGAGGCTCACGTGTCCCTGCTGCTGCTGCTGCTGCTGCTCCGCACGGACGTCACCGGGAGCAGGGACGGGGTCAGGGCTCCCTGCCACCCTGCAGCCCCTCCTGCTGCTCCCCGAGCCTCTGCGGGGCTTTTCAAAAGGGCTCTGTGCCTCCTGGCTGGCAGGAGGTGGAGTGGGGACCCGTGGGACAAAATCCATGGCACAGTGCTGTGGGATGTGTTCCTGGGCAGGCAGAACCCTTCACATCCCAATCCTTCCTGCATCCCATGGGATGCCAGCCTTGACATCCCAATCCTTCCTGCATCCCATGGGATGCCAGCCTTGACATCCCAATCCTTCCTGCATCCCCTGGGATGCCATCCTTCACATCCCAATCCTTCCTGTATGCCGTGGGATGCCATCCTTCACATCCCAATCCTTCCTGCATCCCATGGGATGCCAGCCTTGGCATCCCAATCCTTCCTGTATGCCGTGGGATGCCATCCTTCACATCCCAATCCTTCCTGTATGCCGTGGGATGCCAACCTTCACATCCCAATCCTTCCTGTATCCTGTGGGAGAGGATTTAAGCTGCTTGTCTTACCTGGAATGTGAGGTCTCACTGTGTGATGGTGAGAGTGGGACTGGATGGGATATTGGGAAGGAATTCCTGGCTGTGAGGGTGGGCAGACCCTGGCACAGGTGCCCAGAGCAGCTGTGGCTGCCCCTGGATCCCTGGCAGTGCCCAAGGCCGGGTTGGAGCAGCCTGGGACAGCGGGAGGTGTCCCTGCCATGGCAGGGTGGCACTGGATGGGATTTAAGGCTCTTTCCAAGCCAAGGCATTCCAGGATTCCCTGTTTCTGTGGCACTGGCAGGTTGCTGTGGGAGGGGACAGCAGGGACAGAGGTGGCATTGTCCCAGCAGGTCACACCCCACCTTTGGGCTGCACAGGTGAAAGGGAGGTGCCATCAGCTTCCCACCTCTGCTTGAATCTCCTTGAATTTCAGGAGAGGAGCAGATGGGTCACAACTTGCTCTGCTGGAATCCCATCTGGACGTGCTGGAGCCGTGCCTTGGCCAGCCGGGGCTGTCAGAGGGAGCAGGACCAGGATTTTGGGCTGTGCCCACGCCTCACGTGTCCCTCAGCACGCGGGGCAGCCTCGTGCCACCACCCCAGGAGGGGCTGGGAAGGCAGCTGGAGACGGGAGAGGGTTTCACAGCAAAGATGGCCCTTTTATTTTGGGAATCCTGGCCTCTGGCGTGTGCTGTGTTCCCGGCACAATCGCCAAGGACGTCCTGAGCAGCGGGAGAGCTGCACATCCCACTGATCCCGTGCTGGGAGCGTGGCACAAGGGGATTTTCTTTGGGTTCCGTGTCAAGGACAGCTCCAGCTTCCTCCTAAAGGGATTGCTCATCTGTTTGAAACAAAAACTGCAGAAGTGATTAAATATTGAAATCTGGATTGTGAATGACAGAATGGCTGGGGTTGGGAAGGACCTTAAAGCTCATCTCGTTCCTCCCCCTGCCTTGGGCAGGGACACGACAGATGCATTCTTTTAAGAATGAATGTATGAATTTATGAATTGCAGTTACAGATTTAAGGTGGTTAGTTTTAATAGCTCTTATCTGAAGGGTATTTCAGTTTGTAAAGGGACATTTTGCTGCATTGCTGCAGTTTGCCCTTTACCACAGAGGAGGAAAAACCCGATCACGCTGAAAATGTGAAAAACCCTTTTAAAAATCCAGCTGGGAATATTTTGAAAGCCCCTGTAGGGAATAGCATTAAAACAAAGCAGGAAAGGAGAGGAGACTGCCGCTTGCTTTTTCCTCATTGAAATATTCCCGGAGCTTCCTCCATTTTAATTTTCCCATAAAACATGGCTGTGTTAGCGGAGCCGGCTAAATCAGCATCACTTCCCTGGCGCGGCTCAGCTGAGCCGGGCTCCTGCGGAGCGGGGAGCCCCTCCAGGAGCTGATCCCAATCTGCCCAGCGCTTCCCGGCACGCGGCTGGATCCGTGCGGATCAATTCCCCTTTTCCTTTGTGCATTCCCGGATCTCATCCCTCGCATCCACCCACGGGCAGCCCGGAGGATGCGCCGCCAGGCTGGGCTTAGGCTGGGATTAGCGGCTGCCGCTTCTTGCGGGATCTCTGCCTCGGATGAACGCTGAATTTTTGGGATTGGGGAAGGCTCCTCTCCCGTCGGAGCGGCGATTTCTTCGGGAGGATTTGTGCTGGCTTGCCAGGAGCTTTCCAAAATGCCTGAAGCTAATTATTTGTTATCCGTGTCTTGGGGTTACATTAAGGTGGGTTTAATTCCTGAAGGATTATTAATTACCGAATTATTAACGGCTTTTTTTTTTTTTTTTTTTTTTCTCTGTATTGCTAGGATAAAGCCTCTGTGAGGAAAATATGCTTTAAAAATGCTGATTTCAGTGTGTTTTGGCTAATCATGTGTGTAGTGTGCATGCAGAATCCATGGATGTCGTTTTTGGGGGGAATTGGGTGTTGCAGGTAAAAATGATGCAGCAGTGAAAATGTTGGATTATAAAATCAGCAGGATCTCAGCATGAATATCTAAGGGAATCATGCCTGAATCCCACATTTTGCTGTATGATCTTCAGATTTAGGGCATACTTCTCCTCTGGATATGCAGCTATTTGTTACAAAATGGAGCAAATTTAGAAAATCCAGAACAAAAGAAGGTTTAGGGGTGAGGAATCTCAACCTGAGATAAAAATCTGAGCTTTCAGAGTGGTTTATCTGAATCGTTCTCTCCTCGTTTGTGACAGTAGCAACTAACGAGCATCTTTAGAGGAAATTATTTCCGTGGGCTGAAAAGAAATACCCAGTCACGGTGATGCCGAGCAGGGTGGAAATGAAACCATCTGTCGCCGACTCCATCCCAAATATCCCCGGAATCCTGCGTGTTGGGGGAGTCTCCCGTGCTACCGCGGTGTGGATTTGGGAGAGGATTCCATAAAAATGCCATTTTCCTGTGCTCTCCCCCTCGCAGTTCAAGAGGATGCTGAACCGGGAGCTCACCCACCTGTCCGAGATGAGCCGCTCCGGCAACCAAGTGTCCGAGTACATTTCCAACACTTTCCTGGGTAAGGAATGCATCCCCAGCTGGTTTTTGGGGGCTCAGGGAAGGGTTAAGGGCAGCCCCGCTGCCCCCATTCACAGCTTCCCTCTTGGGGTTTTCGCTTTCAAAGGGATGCGGGGAGGGGGAAAATGGTGCTTGGATAAGAGGAATTCCTTCCCGAGCCTCGGGATGTTTCTGGGAGGATTCCGTGGTGGCTGCCTTATGCAACGCTGGTTTTTGTGGTGACCTTATGGAAAGGACAAAGTCACCCCGGGCCAGCTGCAGCCACTGCCTCGTTCAGCTGCGCCTTCCCTTCGGAGATGGGGTTCAGATTAAATCATCCCCGAAGTTTTATCCATTGCTTTGTGTAAATCTGCTCGTTTTGCACCAGAAGTCAGAAAGAAAAGGGAATATTTTGCATTTCATTCATTCTGTAGGAGCTCACAGCTCCACAGACATGAATGAATCCTCCGCGTCAACATTTGTTAGAACTAATGGGGTTTTCTCAAGAAACTGATTCAGGATTTGTGACCATTTGCTTCTGAAATGAGGAGCCTCATGTTTATGGACATCCCTGAACCCAACAGCTCCAAAGGCCGGGTGCTGTGGGTGCTGGGGATTCATTCCCCCAGGCTGGAACGGCCGGAATGCGTTCCCTGTGTGACACACAATTATTCCCATTAAGGGTTTTAAAGTGATTCCAATATCCAGCTGCAGCTGGAACTGCTGCCTGCATTTAGGACACTTGACAGCATTAATAATCCATGGAAGTTTGGAGCTGCTTTGTGGGGATGCATTGATTTTGTTGCTCAGCTGAACCTAGAGTGTGAATTCAAGCAGGGAGGGAATAGGGCTGGACTGGGATGCACTGAGGGGCTAATCCAGGGATTTGCCTGGTGGTCAGCTCTGCCCAGCAGCCACGTGAGTGTGGAGCAGGAATTGCCAATGTGGCAACCAAAAACAAACCCCACAAACGCTCAGGTTGATGGAGCCTGAATCCCAGCAGGGGCTGATGAGCCAGAGCTGCTGCTGGGGTTGTTTTATTCACGGAATTCCAGACTGGTTTGGGTTGGGAAGGACCATAAGGATCATCCAGTGACACCTCCCACTGTCCCTGTCCAAGCCCCATCCAGCCTGGCATTGGGCACTGCCAGGGATCCAGGGGCAAATTCTATTCCAGGTCCTGCTCAACCTCACAGCCAGGAATTCCTTTCCAATATCCATCTAAACTTTCCCACTTGCAGCTCACAGCCATTCCCTGTGTCCTGTCCCTCCATCCCTTGTCCCCAGTCCCTCTCCAGCTCTCCTGGAGCCCCTCCAGGCCCTGCCAGGGGCTCTGAGCTCTCCCTGGATCCTTCTCCTCTCCAGGTGAGCACCCCCAGCTCTCCCCCTCCAGAGCAGCTCCAGGTCTGAATTCCTGCTCTTCCCATGCTCAGGCAGCTCCGTGTCCCCTGGCAGGGCTGGACAAGGCTCTGTCCATTCCCATGCCTGGTGACAGTGACATCCCAGTGTGAGGCCACTCAGGGCCTGGCACTGCTGAGGGGGACAGGCTCTCCAGCCTGATTGCTCATCTTCAAAAAAAAAAAAAGAGGGAAGCTTTTAAAAGGATTGTCAGTTGTTTCAGGAAGTTGTGCTGGTGTGGGTTTTATGAATTCATTTTTTCTTTCCTAAAATTTAATTAAATGAAATGAACGCCCAAAATAACAGGAGTCTGCAAATGAGGAGGTTGAACAAACAAACAAAAAGAAATGTGTGGGTAGGTCACTCCTTTATCTCCAAAGGTGGGGATAATTCAGAGATATTAAAGCCAGATCATGTGACTTCATCCAGCCTTTTGATTTTATCAGGACAAGGAGGGACAGGACACAGGGAATTCGTTCCCACTGCCAGAGGGCAGGGATGGATGGAATATTGGGCAGGAATTCCTCCCTGTGGAGGGGATGAGGCCCTGGCACAGGGTGCCCAACACCCCTGGCAGTGCCCAAGGCCAGGCTGGAGCAGCCTGGGACAGTGGAAGTGTCCCTGCCAGGGCACGGGGTGGAACCAGATGATCTTTAAGCTCCCTCCCATCCCAATTTATTCTGTAATTCCGTGATGAAACGGGCTGGGAAGGCTCCAAGAAGGAGCAGAGGGTCCAGCCCTGCATTCCCAGCAGGGACAGGGCTGGGAAGGTCAGAGAGGAGCAGCAGAGGTTCCACACCACGTCAGAGGGACCGTCCCACTGCCCGTGGGTCACACGCTCCTCCCGAGGGCACTGCCCCCCCCGTGGGACACTGAGCAACAAATCAGGGATTTCTGCTCCAGAATGGCCATTTGATGCTGCCTTAGTCACTGCTAAGGAGATTATGGAGAGGAAAGTCCATCGGTGGTTCAGCAAAATCCAGGGAACACCCTGTGATGTCAGCACGGCTGTGCTGTGAATAATGACTCCTTTCCTAATTGCTGCTGCTGCTGCTTGGGGTTTCACAGGGGTTTAATTAAGCCCAGGCAAAAGCAACTCCTGTCTGGAAGCCTCGTCCCTCTGGAGGTCCTGAAGGTGTTCAGAGGTTGTGGTAAAATCCATGAGAAATGGTTTGGATGGAAGTAATGAGCTGCCAGACCTGTGCTTTAACAAATCAGCTGTAGGGCAGGGAATACCACCTGGTTTTGAGATTTATTTATTTGCTGAACACATCTCCACAGCCAGGTTTGGGCCCTCTTCATGTGCACTAAAACTGTGATTGTCCCTGAGAATGGCAACGTGCTTTGGATAATTGTTAGGGAAAAATCTTTAATAAATCAGTGACACCCATTTGTTACTGGTTTTAAGAGCAGGGGGTATTGACCCTAAAAAGTGAAAATAGATTTGGTTTTACCTTATTCAGGAAAAAAGTGTGTTGTTTGAACATATATTTTATTTTCTGCAAATAGAGAATAAAACTAATTGGGATTTATGCCCAAGGAGAAGCTGGTGCCTTTCAGGCATGGAAAACCATGGAATTGTTTAGGTTGGAGTTCATGGGGTCCAGCACTAATCCTTGTCCCCAAGTGCCACATCCATGCACAGAGAGACATTCCTGGATGTGTCCAGTGTCCCCAAACCACACAGTGGCTGCAAGAGAGCAACCAGAGCTTGTGTAACTGTTTTTTTTTTTTAATTTTTGGATCCCAAAATGAGAAAACCCCCTGGGTTGAAGTGGGGAGCAGAGGCAGCAGCTCGAGGGCTGATTCTGGGTGATGTGCTGGGAGCTCATGTTGTGCTGACTCATTTCCCCCTGCTCTGTTCCAGACAAGCAGAACGATGTGGAGATTCCTTCTCCCACCCAGAAGGACAGGGAGAAGAAGAAAAAACAGCAGCTCATGACACAGATCAGCGGGGTGAAGAAACTCATGCACAGCTCGAGCTTAAACAACACCAGCATCTCACGGTTTGGGGTGAAGACAGAGAAGGAAGATCACCTGGCCAAGGTAGGGGAGATTCCTGCTCTTCTGGGAGAATCTGGAAGCTGGGAATGGAATGGATTGCTCCCCCTTGGAATTAGTATCCCTGAAGTGATGTGGCCATTAGAAATGCTGTAATTAATGGTAGCCTCAAGAGCATATTTTATGCTTTAAAACACATGAAAATAGCCCTAAAATAAAAAGAAAAAAAGGTGATGAAGGCTGAGGAGAGCAATTATGAAGCACAAAATCAGCCCTTTCACAGTTACTCTGTGTTCACTGAGCTCACACGTACAGCACTTACATAATTAAAATCACCATTACATTTGCATATTTGTGAACTTTTTGGGGACTGCAGAATTGCCTGGAAAACCATTCAAACTATTATTTTTTGGTGCTCTCCAAAGGAACTGGAAGACCTGAATAAGTGGGGCCTCAACATCTTCAACGTGGCCAGGTATTCCCACAACCGGCCGCTCACCTGCATCATGTACGCCATATTCCAGGTGTGTGTTCCTGCAGTGCAGGCTTCCCTGCTGCTTCCAGCATTGTTCTCGTGTCTAATTCCCCTCTGCTTCCCTGCCTGCTCCAGCCTGAGCTGGCACTCAGCTGGGTGTTTGTGCTCTGCTCCCTCAGGAGCGGGACCTGCTGAAAACCTTCAAGATCTCGTCGGACACGTTCGTGACGTACATGATGACCCTGGAGGACCACTACCACTCAGATGTGGCCTACCACAACAGCCTGCACGCTGCTGACGTGGCCCAGTCCACCCATGTGCTGCTCTCCACCCCTGCCCTGGATGTGAGTGCCCTGCTTGGCTTGGTTTTCAACGTGGGGTGGGCACTGGTGGCTCTTCCGAGCGCTCCCTTCGCCTCCATCCTTAGGAAATCTCAGCATGGGGGATCTCTGTCTCACCTTCACCTTTCTGCAGTGCCTTGTCCCATAAAACCAATTGAAACAGCACAATTTGTTCTCCTCAATCAGCTTCCCCAGCTGCTGAGAGGTAAAACCCCTCTGACTAGCTCCTGTTTTTCCATCCTAGGCTGTCTTCACAGACCTGGAAATCCTCGCTGCCATTTTTGCAGCTGCAATCCATGATGTGGATCACCCCGGGGTCTCCAATCAATTCCTGATTAACACAAGTGAGTTTTGTTCTGAATCTCTCAGAATTTCACCCCGAGAGCAATGGGAATGCTTTTTACATGCCACAAATGACAACTTGCAAGCTGTACTGCCCTCTCAAAATACGGTGCAGTAAAGGAGTGAGACATTTTGGACTCAAGCAGGAATTAAATGCAATCCCTGACAAAGGGAACCATTGTAGCACAATTTGTAAAGTCAATATTTACTACTTGCTAACACATAATAATTCTGCCAGCCCTGAGTGCAAACTTTACCATTAAGATAAGAGGAATAATCCTATTGCTATTGACAACCAGAAAGCCAAATATTGGCCTTTGAGTTGTGTTCTGCCATGGGCTGAGCATGGATCTGGATTCCAAAATATGGGCATTGTTGTGTTTTGGGAAGGATTTTTGCAGGATTCTGTTGCCAGTGACTTGTAACTGAGTCAACTGAGCATTATTTTGTCACTGGGACTGAGCAAAGGCTGGTGGAGTGCTGGAGCTGGTAGTCATGGAGCTAAAAAGAATCCCAGAATCCTAAAATCATCCAGTATCCCATGGGCAGAGACACCTTCCCCCAGACCAGACTGCTCCAAACCCCATCCAGCCTGGCCCTGAACCCTTCCAGAGATGGGAAAAGAAACTTCCCCTCACTAAAACCTTTCAGTGCCCAGAACAAGCTCCTGTTGGGAACCCCACATTTCCCATCCTGGAGTCTCACCCTTGGCACTCCTTCACCAGATTCCGAGCTGGCCCTGATGTACAACGACGAGTCCGTGCTGGAGAACCACCACCTGGCCGTGGGCTTCAAACTGCTCCAGGAGGAGCACTGTGACATCTTCCAGAACCTGACCAAGAAGCAGCGCCAGACCCTCAGGAAGATGGTGATTGACATGGTATGGCCACTCCCTCCTCCTCTTCTGAACCAAAAATGGTCGTTTTTTGTGGCTTCCCCTCCTGAAATCCTGTTTTTCCCCCATTCTGGAAAGGTGCTGGCCACTGATATGTCCAAGCACATGAGTCTGTTGGCTGATCTGAAGACTATGGTGGAAACTAAGAAGGTGACCAGTTCAGGAGTTCTCCTTCTGGACAACTACACGGACAGAATACAGGTGAGGCAGCCAAATTCCCTGGGTTTGGGGTGTTTGGGCCAGGATGAAGAGGCCACACTCCTGGTTTTGCCTTGGAATTGATCATATAGAGAAGCTGAATTCTCAGCAGTCTTTTCCTTCTGCACTAAAAAGAAGCACGAGGTGGTCCCATATTTTTTAGGTGTTATTTTCTAGGTGTTAACCCAGAATTAGGGTTTTTTTAACACCTGGAACTGCAAACATGGCACATTCTGAGGTCAATTTTTGAGGGCTCCAAAATTTCCTTGCTGCTTTCTCCCATTTGTTTCTCCTGTTACAGCATTGCAAGAGTTTCATTCAGAACTTCACATCTAAATCACCTCAGAGTGAGCTGGAATTACTGCTGTACAGTCTGTTCCCTCTATAATTTAATCCTTGGTTTACAGAAGTGACCAGGAATTGCTGGAACAGGGCTGTGCAGTGAGCAGGACAAGATACATCCTGCTCTGCTCTCCACTTTGATGACCAACTCCTTAAGAGCAGGCTCCTGGGAAAACTCTGTAAATTTTTTATTTCAAACACTGGTGCTGCCTAAATCCTTGTGGCCACTTAGTCAGGCCTGTTCTGTGCGTGTGTGGAGGGGATATTACTCACTCCATAAAGTGGGAACATTTCAGCTCTTTCCCTGAGAGCATGGACGTGGGTTTTGAATGGTGGGAAGCAGCTGGATCCCCAAACAAACCTGTGTGATGTCACTGACACTTCCACAGCTGCTCCAGGTGTGAGGCTTGGGCTGTGTGAGCACCAGGGAGCACGTCTGGCTTTGGGGCTGGGGCAGCCAGCTCATCCATGGAGAGGGAATCACAGAATTCCGGACTGGTTTGGGTTGGGAGTGACTTTAAATTCATTCCATCCCATCCAACACCTCCCACTGTCCCAGGCTGCTCCAAGCTCCAGTGTCCAGCCTGGCTTTGGACATTTCCAGGGATCCAGGGGCAGCCACAGCTGCTCTGGGCACCTTGTGCCCACCCTCCCAGGGAATTCCTTCTCAATATCCCATCTAAATCTCCCCTTTTCCAGCTCACAGCCATTCCCTGTGTCCTGTCCCTCCAGGCCTTGTCCCCAGTCCCTCTCCAGCTCTCCTGGAGCCCCTCCAGGCCCTGCCAGGGGCTCTGAGCTCTCCCTGGATCCTTCTCCTCTCCAGGTGAGCACCCCCAGCTCTCCCAGCCTGGCTCCAGAGGGGCTCCAGCCCTGCAGCAGCTCCGGGGTCTCCTCTGGGCTCTCTCCAGCAGCTCCAGGTCTTTAACGTGCTGCCGTGCAATGTTTCTGTATTTTTATGGTCTGTTTCATAATCAGAGAATCTTCTGGTGCAATGTTCTGCAGACCCAGCTCGAAACCCTCCTCCTTTTGCAGCTGATTTTATGAGTTTCCTGATGGATGTAATTGC
The DNA here is from genome assembly GCF_017590135.1 of Pyrgilauda ruficollis. Taxonomy (NCBI): domain Eukaryota; kingdom Metazoa; phylum Chordata; class Aves; order Passeriformes; family Passeridae; genus Pyrgilauda; species Pyrgilauda ruficollis. The sequence goes on from NW_024527710.1 coordinate 18,264,888, forward strand.
AGGTTCTAAGGAATATGGTGCATTGTGCAGACCTGAGTAATCCCACAAAGTCTCTGGAGCTGTACCGGCAGTGGACGGACAGGATCATGGAGGAGTTCTTCCAGCAGGGAGACAAAGAGAGGGAGAGAGGCATGGAGATCAGCCCCATGTGTGACAAACACACGGCCTCCGTGGAAAAATCCCAGGTAATTGGCCCTGAGCTGCAGCTTTCCCTGCCTGAGCTTGGCATTTCAAAGCAGAGACAGAACTCAGCTGCTTCTGCAGCACAATTAGGAGAGGAGCCAGCGGTTCAGAGCCTGGCTTCTGATCCACCCTGACATCCAGCTCTGCCTGGGGCTCCCACAGGCTGGGGAGGCTCTTCCAGCTCCTCTCCATCCCCCTGGGCATCTCCTCGTCCCCTGCTCGTGTCCCAGTTTCCAGAGGGAGTTGGGTCCCTTTGTTCCCCAGGCTGGAAAGGGCAGTTCTGCTCTGCCCACCCTCACAGCCTGTCCTGCCCTCACACCTCCTCACCCCACTGTTGTACCCACTGATCTGCAGGACTGGGAGCTTCTCCCACCTGAGATCCCCCTCAGCACCCTGCAAAACTCTGGCTGTCACTCATTATCCAGGACAATTCTGCACTGCACACGTCCACTTGAATTAGAGGCTTTTGGAGCTGCCCTGTGCAGAATTAATCCCAGAAATATTCATTTACGTCCCTGCAAAACTTAAAAGGAGCTGGATTTGCCTCTTCATTTTTTTGGGGATGAACTGGCTCATCCCTAGTTCTGATTCATAAAATGGTTTCAAGGTCAGATTTTGTTCTGACCTGTGTAGCACAGGCCATAAAATTTCGCCTGGATAATCTGGAACGAAGCCAGGAATTTATGTTTGTCCAAACAGATTCCAGCCTTTATATAATGCTGTCTTGGTTGTTGTTTTTGAATGACTCCAGCAAGTCATCATTGAGGTTTTTCAGCTTGAATAAGTAACAAAATTGATGATAATTATTTCCAAATGTCCTCTTGGGCTCGGCCAAGTGCTTTCAAAATTATTCACTCAACCGCGTGGTGATTTTGTTGGAAAAATCTGTCGGATTTCTTAACCTAACAAGAAATGAATCCTTCAGCCAGGCTTGCCCATGTGCTCCACATGTGAGCTCCAATTCATTCCTTGCTTCACATCTGCGCTTCCCAGAGGCTTCAAAATGCCATTTTTGCTGTGCAAAAAAGACAGGAATTATACAAAATGTCCATCATGAAATGGCAAAGGGAGAGAGGGAGGTGGCGCGTCCGTGCTGGAGGTTTCCAAATGACATTTTTGCTGTGCAGAAAAGACAGGAGTTCTACAAAATGGCCATCGTGGAATGGCAAAGGAGAAAGGGAAACAGTGTGTCCGTGCTGGAGGGAAACAAGGAGTGGATTAGAAAACAATATGCAAATATTTCAAAGCTTGAGATGCCCTCTCAATATTTTAGGATCGGCGCTGAGCCATGTGGCCAATGATTCCATGATTTGGGATGTTTTTAGAGGAGCAGTGACCTGAAACAACGATTTTAAAGAAATAACAATTTTAAAGAAATAACAATTTTAAAGAAACAATGATTAACAAGTGCTGATTGTTACCCATCGGCGCCATGGAGCCCTGGAACACTTTGAGTTCCAACCATCCCAAACTCTTTTTTCCCCAGTGCAGCAGGAACTTTTCATCACCTTTCTGCTGGAGCTGCCTCCCCAGCCCGTTCCAATTGGATGCTCACGGTGCTATTGACATCCTGTTGTGTCTGAGGGAGCCGGGAGCGATTTCCAAAGCAAACATCTGCGCCTTGAGCCCGGCTCCTGGGAGAGCCTTTTCCCTGCTCCACACAAAGCCGTGGAGCGGGACGGGCTCTGCCAAGACGGAAGAATTCCAATCCCCTTTATGGCCGTTCCGCCGGCTCCATCCTGGACGTGGTTCCTCCCTGAGTCAGAGGAGCGCGGCAGGGTTGAGCTCAGCGGAAGGGCTGAGCGTCCCTCACTCTTTCCAGCCCTGGAACGTCACCCCACGGGGGCCAGGCAGCATTCCCGGGATGAGTGGCCCTGCTGGCTGTGCTCTTCCTGAGGAAATCTCTCGTGGGGCTGCTTGGGCAGGAGGAAAACGGGAATGTTGAAAGTGCAGGATCGTGGAACGGTTTGGGATAGGCACAAACTGCACCCCATAGGAAAATACACCCAAAGGTGGAACTTCAGCCCATAAAGGCTGCTCCCCTTGGGAGCACTGGGGTATTCCCAGCTGTCAGTCATGTGGGAATCCTGGGATAAGGCCATAAATGCACCAGCCTTGTCCCCAGTCACCTGGGAATTCTGTCTGAGAGGAGCAGACTCTCTCAGTGCTGAGAGCCCCATCCAGTTCCAGCTCCATGGCAGGGACACCTTCCACTGTCCCAGGGTGCTCCAAACCTGGCCTGGCACTGCCAGGGATCCAGGGGCAGCCACAGCTGCTCTGGGAATTCTATTCCAGGGGGCTTCTGCACCCTCACAGGGAGCAATTCCTTCCCAGAATCCATCTAGCCATTCCCTGTGTCCTGTCCTTCCATGCCTTGTCCCCAGTCCCTCTCCAGCTCTCCTGGAGCCCCTCCAGGCCCTGCCAGGGGCTCTGAGCTCTCCTGGATCCTTCTCCTCTCCAGGTGAGCACCCCCAGCTCTCCCAGCCTGGCTCCAGAGGGGCTCCAGCCCTGCAGCAGCTCCAGGGCAGAGGAGCAGGATTCCCCCTCTCCTTTTCTGCTGCCCACACTGGGGGACCATCCCAGGGCTCTGTCCCCTGAATTTCCTGCTGGTTCCTGCTTTTAGTGAAACTCCATCCGAGGTTTGGTTTTGGACAAGACGTCAGCCCAACCCAGCACTGTGTGTGGGTGCAGCTCTGGGTATCAGATAATGAGGTGTGATAATGTGATCATTAGGCTGTGCTGGTTTGGGGACTTGCTCCTGGTATTTTGCTTGTAAAACAAATATAAAATGACCTTTTCAGACATCCACCCTTTCCTGGTTATTCCCTTGCCCTAAGTGTGCGTGCCCCTTTGTTTTCCAGGTGGGATTCATCGACTACATTGTCCATCCTCTCTGGGAGACGTGGGCTGACCTGGTGCAGCCCGATGCCCAGGACATCCTGGACACTCTGGAGGACAACAGGAACTGGTACCAGAGCATGATACCTCAGAGCCCATCCCCTCCCCTGGAGGAGCGGGGCCAGGACTGCCAGGGCCTGATGGAGAAGTTCCAGTTTGAACTGACGCTGGAGGAGGAGGATTCGGACGGGCCCGAGAAGGACGGCGAGAGCCTCGGCTACTTCAGCAATACAGAGACGCTCTGCGTGGCCCAGCCCGGGGAGGAGGAGCCCCAGAGGGAGGCCACCATCGAGATTGTGACAGAAGACACATCTCCTGTGGACACATAATGGCCTGGCCCCGCGGGAGTGGCTTTTAAACACTTGCGGAGCTTGCGAGCGGTCTCCGACAGCCTCTGCAGCCGGGGCTGAGCCTCTGCCACGGGGCTGGCAGATCCTCCAGCTACTTGAGATTGGAGTCAGGGTTACAGATGGGGTAGGGAGTGATTGCTCAGGAAATGCACGGGTGATTTGCGTTGTGGTTTGAGCCTCGTCAGCCGAGAGCACCGCGTCGTCCTGGAGCTGGCTTGGGTCGGGCCGAGGCGGCGCTGACACACAACTGAGAGATTTTATACTGCTAGTTTTGGAGTTTATACCAGTTAGACTGATAGAAACTACTGATCAATAACTCATATCCAACCTGTCCACCTGTCTGCAGACCTGTGTGCCTTCTTTGTAAACACTTTCATGTCTTTTCAAGAGTCTCTTAATTCAACACACGGAGCTTGGTAGTTCAAAAGCGACACAAGGTGTTTCGGAATTGACGGCTACTTTTTGGATTCTTCCTGTTACCAGAAGCAGTCTTCCTTTTTTTTTCGTGGGCAATACCTGTCACTTTATTGCAGTTAATCACTTTGACAGACTAAACAGAAGGGGAAACCCTCTGCTTTGCATTACTGCACCTTCAGTGTGTTCTTAATCCCCCCGGTGACCCGTTGGGAGTCACTCGGTGCCGTCGTGCACCGTTCCCTCGCTGGGAACAGCGGGATTTTTTGCCTCCCCGGGGTTTGGGTTTGTGGTGAGCAGGACAGAGGGCAGGGTTTTTTTTTCCCTGGCACAGCTCAGTCCATCCCTGAGTAAGCGTGGCAAGGCAGTGTGTGACACGCCTTCCCCCTCGGCAGCTCCCTGGAATTTGCACGCTCGGTTATTTGTGTTTCTCTGGCCTCTCATCCACGCTCCCTAGGTTTAGGTCCACCATCCTCCTCCTGCACTGCCTCGAGCTCTACCACCTCCATTACTGTTTATAACAGTGTATTTATTACCTACTGTACATACTGTAATGTTTTGTAAGTTATTAATTTATATGAATTAGCATCGCCTGTCGGCGGCGATGTTAATGGGGTAGAAAACTCGGAATAAGAGTTGCCTTTTTTTCTTGTAACCTTTTGTATTGCATAAAGTCCAAGAACCTGAACATAGCTGAAGAGACAGACACAACCCAGGAAGGGCATTCGGGTGGCAGCCGCCCGTGGGGAGGGGACACCGCATCCCAGGGCAGCGAATTTGGGAATTTGCCAGGAATGCAGAGAGGGGGAACCGAACAAAGAACTCCCCACGCCCGGGCCGGCTTTTCAATGTCACAATGTTCCAATTTCTGAACAACCCAATGTGAATCTCTATGACAAAACAAAAATGTGAACTGATGTAATAATTGTGCTGTGAAACTTCCTCTGACAAAGCTTGTCCGGCATCGTGAGCGGTGTCAATCTCAGTTTGTAAAATATGTTTCAAGCTTTTTGGTCCAACTCGTGACTAATTAGTTCATGACAATAGCACAGTTGTGCATGATCAATGGGTTTGTTTGTCTGTTGAACACTGCATTGTTCCAGGTGGTTATTTTATTGTTCCCCAAAGTTTCACACTATGTATGTTATAGTATTCTATATTGTGTTCAGACGCATTCTTAAGAGATTTTTATATGAAGTGAATAAATGAAAGCATGACCCAGCCTGCGGCTCCTTGGGGGGCTTTTGTCAACAAGACAGCGTGGGCCATGTCACCACTGTTTAGGGGACAGAAAATGGGACCCTCCAAACCCAGAACCCTCCTATGGCATGATCCCAGAACTCTCCTATGGCCAAAGCCCAGAACCCGGATGAGGCCAAAACACAAACCCCTCTGATGGCTGAAATCCAGAACCTTCCTTTGGCCAAAATCCAAAACCTCCCACACCCAAAATCCAAGGCCTGTCACAGCTGAAATCCAGAATCTTCTGCAGCTGAAATCCAGAACCTTCCTTTGGCCAAAGCCCAGGACCCCCCTACAGCCAAACCCCAGAACCCTCCTGTGGCCATACCCCAGAATCTCCCATAGCTGAGACCCAGAACCCTCCTGGAGCCAAAACCCTCCCTCCAATGGCTGAAACCCAAAACCTCCCATGTCCTAAACCCAGAACCTCCCATGGCTCAATCCCAGAACCCTCCTACAGCCAAAACTCAGAACCTTCTGTGGCCAAAATGCAAAATCCTCCAGTGGCTGAAACCCAGAACCTCCAACATTCTAAACCCAGAATCTCCACTGTCTGAAACCCAGAACCCTTCTATGTCCTAAACCCAGAACCCTTCTATGTCCTAAACCCAGAACCCTTCTATGTCCCAAACCCAGAACCTCCAATGTCCTAAACCCAGAACCCTTCCATGTTCCAAACCCAGAACCTCCAATGTCCAAAATCCAGAACCCTTCCATGTCCCAAACCCAGAACCCTTCCATGCCCCAAACCCAGAACCTCCAATGTCCAAAATCCAGAACCCTTCCCTGTCCCAAACCCAGAACCCTTCCATGTCCCAAGCCCAGAATCTCCATGGCCAACACCCAGAAGCTCCCATGTCCAGCCCCAGAGCCTCCCTTCCCAGTGGCCCTGGCGGGAGCCGTTCCTCAGGACGGGCAGAGGAGCATTCCTGGTGGCACGGCCACCGTCCCTGGGGCGCCTGGGACCTCGTCCTTCCTGCGGGGCCGGTGGCAGCGGAGGCGACAGGAAGGCGAGCGCAGACAGGAAGCGGTGGCCGCGCACGGCCCGGCCCGCGGGAGCTTTCATGTCCCGGCCTGACCCAAAACAAGCGACTTTCCAGTAAAAAACATCCTGTGCCAGGGCAGGAGAGCGGGGCCGCGGTGCCGCCCTCGCCGCGGGTGACACCAGCGGTCCCTGGGGCTCCACTGGCTTTCCCTGGATCTGCTGGCTCCGAAGTGAAGTCACGGGAAAACAAGTGTGGATCTCATCCTGCATTCCCAGCCAGCACTCCCTGGGGCAGCTGCTGCCAGGCCACCTTCTGTCACATCCCTTCTGTCCCAGCAGAAGGGGCTCCAGCCGGTGGATCCTGGGGGATTTTCCCAGGGTTTGAACCTCTGAAACTCCTGGTGAAAATTCCCTGGTAGAAACTCCTTGAAGGGCCAGTAGTGATTTGTCTTTCCCAGTGGATTAACACAATCTCAGAACTGGTTTGGGTTGGAATGACCTTAAATTCCATCCAGTGCCACCCCTGCCATGGCAGGGGCACCTTCCACTGTCCCCAGCCCCAGTGTCCAGCCTGGCCTTGGGCACTGCCGGGGATCCAGGGGCAGCCACAGCTGCTCTGGTACCCTGTGCCAGGGCCTGCCCACCCTGCCAGGAACAATTCCTAATTCCCAATATCCCATCTAAGTCTCTCCCCTTTCAATTTAAACCATCCCCCCTTCACCCCAGCTCATCCTTCCCACGTCCCTGGGCTGTGGCAGCCACGTCCTGCCCGCGGCTCCAGGGATGTGCAGGGATGGGAAAGGGATGGGAAAGGAGTGATTGTGCTGGAAAAGCACCGGCACTTCGGGGGGAAAGCACCGACCTGGGGGAGAGCAGCAGCGCCGGGGCTGCCGGTGAAGCTGGGGCAGGGCCGGGGGTGCTCTGCCCGTGCCCCCTCCCCAGCCCCTGCTCTCCTCATTCCTGTCCCTTCCTGACCCAGTTCTGCCAGGCAGCTTCCCCGGGATGCAGGCAGCCCTGGAGTTGGGAAGAGCCGCCTCTCCCTGCTCCCTCCCCGCAGCAGCAGCCGGGAAAATGTTCCAGCGGGCGCTGCACCTCCAAACCCACCGGAGCCTTCTGCTTTCCCTCTGGTTTTAGGGTGGAAATCCCAGTTCAGGTGCTGGGAGATTCGCTGGCTCAGTGTCCTCCGTTCCTCAGGGGATGAGGATTCCAGTGCTCTGCTTCACCACCCTCACATCCAGAGCTGGATTGGCACGGATTCCTTCGGCATGGGAAGGTGGAGCAGGGATATGCCGCTTCCTCCTCTCTCCGGAGTGGAGCTGGTGGGGCTGCTCCCCTCCCTGGTGGTCCCCAGGTCACTTCCAGGGGCTCCCAGCAGCTCCTGCTGTGTGTGGGGTGGAAGGTGAGGGACTCGAGCTCGGCGTCTGCTCCTTCCTGGGACAGGGATGTGCAGGGATGCGCAGGGATCTGTCCCCTCCGTGCTGCCACCATTAACCACAGATGTCACCCAGAGCCCCTGAGTGACAGCTGGCCTTGTCCCCAAGGACGTCATTTCCCACTGGGGCCATGGAGCTGGGATTTCAGGGGGATTTCCACCAGCCCTAAAGCCACCCAGGGCATCAACCCCAGGGATGAGCAGTGGGAGCAGATCCAGCCCTTCCCGGGGTGGGGGGACAAGGGTCCCACGGAGCCCCTGCCACTGCCAGGAAACTTCTGACCCAAGATCACCCTTGTTCACAGAGACTGTGATGCAGAGAAATAAAATAATAAACCAGCCCTGCTGCTTTTCCCAGCTCAGCCTGCTCTCCTGGGGGTGCAGCTGCATTTCCATCTCCTTTTCCCCCGTTCCGTGGGAGCTGGGGATGAGCGTGGCTCACCAGTGATGTGTGACAGAGCCAGAACCAGGGACAGGACTAAATGGCCTCAAGTGGCACCAGGGGAGGTTTGGGTTGGATATTTGGGAAAATCTCTTCATGGAAAGGGTGGCCAGGCACGGGAACAGCTGCCCCAGGCAGTGGTGAGTCCCCATCCCTGCAGGGATTTGAAGTCCATGAGGATGTGGCACTTGGGGTCACTGGTGGCCTCAGAGAGCTCTTCCAACCTCAGTGATTCCATGTCTTTCTGTCCCTGGTGCACAGCCCCCTGTCCCTCTGCTTGGGATGGAGCATTCCAGGTCCTGATCCAACCACGAGGATCTGCAGAGTGCCGGGAGCTCTTTGCCAGCCGAGGGGATTTGGGTGCCACTGGAGCAGAGTTCACCTGGAACTGCAGTGGATGAGCAGGGAGAAGTGAAAATGTGACGCTCTGACAGTTCTGCAGTCAAAAACAGGAAGGAGCTGGGGGCAGGCGCACAAAGCCCAGATTTTATCGGAGCTGGAGCGGGGCCGAGGGCTCCCGGCAGCAGCAGCAGCTCCGTGGGAGGGGGAGATGCCAGCCTGGCCCTGGGGACACTGCGGGGACACGGCGGGCCAGGAGGGACAGGGCAGGGTGTGGCTGATGGGGTTTGAGGTGGGTTTGGGTGTTTCAGCTCTCCCAATGTCCCTTCTGGGGTGGCACGAGGAGCGCAAACCCAAGAATTCCCATTCCCGAGGTGTCCCTGTCCCCGAGCCCTGCTGCCCGATTTCCCGCTCTGTTGAGGGCATTTCTGCCACCCTGGAGCGGCACCGTCCCCACCTCTGTCCCCGCGCTGCCGGGGACACTGGGGACAGCAGAGGGGGTGCGGGGTGGGGCGGCAGGACCAGGGGAGCACGAGGTGCCGGCACATCTGTCCGGCCCCGCACATCTGTCCGGCCCGGCCCTGCACAGCTGCACAGCTCCATCTGCCGAGCTCCCGGCGCTGCACAGGGCGCGGGGATGCCCCGGGAATGGGGAATGTCCGCTCTGGGGACACGGCGGGGACACGCGGAGCCGGGACCGGCCCGGCGGAGCTCACACAGCGCGGGCGGCACAGCTGGAGCCGGGCACAGCTGGAATCCCGGCACAGCTGGAACCCCGGCACAGCTGGAACCCCGCACAGCTGGAATCCCGGCACAGCTGGAACCCCGCACAGCTGGAATCCCGCACAGCTGCAACCCTGCACAGCTGGAGGCAGACGCTCCAGGGCCCTATCCTGTGTCTTTTCTGTGAATAAGTCAATTTTAAGAAGAATTCAGAGTTCTTTATTAGCTGTGGCCCAAGCAGACAGGCCCAAAAGTGATCAGGATGACACCCAAAGACACCTTAAATTTTAATGGAAGACTCCACTGGCATTTCTGAAGCTCTGGATTATGTCAGGGCAGAATTTGTTTCTCTGGGTTTCTTTACACAGCTGTGAAATTTTACCTCAAGGAGGCAAAAGCTCCGTTCCAGTGCCAGGAACCAAACCCAGTAGGAATGGTGTGGGCAGGGGGATGAGCTCCTGCAGCACTGATCCTGGGGGCACAGGGGGATGGATCCATCCCCATCCTAAAGCACATCCCAGGGATCAAACCCAAAATGGCTCAGTGATACTTGGTGAGGCCCGTGGTGTGAAATGGGGGTGCTGGCTGCAGCCCCCCAGGCCTGCATGGGGCTTTGCCAGTGTTCCTGAAGGCCTTTCTTTGCCCCAAAAATTAAGGATTAATCAATGATCAGCATTCTGGAGCACCCTGGGGCAGCTGCACCTGGGGCCCATCGGGGTGGTGCTGATCACCCTGATTAGTCCCTGGTTATCAGGGCTCAGGGAGGGCCCGGGGCTGATCCTGGGGCCCGGGAGGAAGAGCAGGAGCAGAGGGAGGTGGGATCCATTGTGGGGCATGCAGGGACCTTCCTCTGGGATTTTGGGTGTTCCTGGGCCTGGTTGTGGTGGGGTTTGTGGGGGTTGCAGCAGGAATCTGGCGGGTGCAGTGAGTGTCTCTGTCAGAAATTTCTTTTTCCCGGCGCTGTTCTCCAGCCCCATCCAGCTCTCCTCCTCTCCCTGCTGTGTCCCGGGGTGGGGGCTCATTCCCACATCCCTCGTGTCCTCCTGGGAGCAGCTCCCGGCATGGGAGTGGCTCGGTGGCTCTCTGTGCCTGGGAAAAGCCAGGAGTCATGGAGCAGGAGGGAAGGGGCTGAGCTGGGAGCTGCCAGGGGCTGCTCCCATGGATTCTCCAGCCCTGCTTCTGCTGGGATACTCTGGAGTATCCCAGAGTAGATTTGAAGTATCCCAGAGTAGATTTAGATGGATATTGGGAATGAATTCCTGGCTGGCAGGGTGGGCAGGCCCTGGAATAGAATTCCCAGAGCAGCTGTGGCTGCCCCTGGATCCCTGCAGTGCCCAAGGCCAGGCTGGATGAGGCTGGGAGCACCTGGGACAGTGGGAGGTGTCCCTGCCCTTGTCCCGGGTAACCCCAGTTTTACAAGGAACAGGGAAAAGGCTGAACTTCCCGGGAAGCCCATCCCGCTGTGCCCCAGCTCCGGCCCCTCCCGGCAGGAGCAGCCCCGGGCTGAGCCCGTTCCCACCCGGGTTTAATCCCGGCCCATCCGAAGGGGCGATGCCGACAACCCCCGGCTGCTCTTAATGCCGGGATTTGCCAGGGCCGCGTCCTGCCGGAGGCTGAGGATGGGATTGGGGTTTTATTTAGCAAATCCCGGCGCTGCTGCGGGGCCGCGCTCCTCGGGCTGTCACATGGAGCCGCGGCTGACTCTGCCGGCAGATGAGTAATGCGCTCCGTGACTCATTTTCTGCCGCTTTTATTTGGTTTTTTTTTTTTTTTTTTAGTCTTCAGGCCCTTGACTTCATCTGTTGCTGGCAGCTCCTCGTGCCTCTCCTTCGGGAGCTGCTGGAGATTTCCAGGGCTTTTCATGGGAATTGTCCTTGAGGCGGCTCAGTGGGGCTGGGGGGCTTTTGGAAGTCAAATTGCAGCGTTTGGAAAGATGAGCTTTGCCTCGGGAAGAGGGGTTTGGTGGCAGCTCCCTCCCCAGGGACACGGGAATGCTCCAGGCTCTCCCTGTGCCACCTGCTCTTTGGGAAGAGCCCGCTCGAGGAGCAGCTTTGTGGGGTTAATTTTGGCCACAGGAAGGGCAGTTTTGGTCAGGCTCTGTGGCAGGAGGTGTTTCCCAAGGCTGAGCCATCCCATGGATCCAGGGAAAGCTGGAGTTGCCTGGGAGGATGCCCAGGTGTGATGGGGAGGCTGCCCAAACCCGGTGCTGAAATGGGGAATTCTGGTGGAAAGGGTTTTTGTGTCCATGCCTGGCCTGGGAAGGGATTTGCAGGGAAATCCTGGCTCTGCTTGTTTCCTTCAGGAATTTCAACCCTCTGGAGCTGTGGGAAGGGGGCACTGGCTCTGTCCTGGATGTGGCACCACAGAATCCCCAGATTTAGGTTTGGAAGGACCTTAAAGCCCATCCACCCTGCCACGGCAGGGACACCTTCCCCTGGGATTGCTCCAGACCCTGTCCAGCCAGATGGGAATTCCAGGGCTGTGCCCATGGATTTTTGGGGGATTGGTGTTGTTTGGGTGTGTCCAGGAGGAATTTGGGCAGGGAAGGTGCCCGTCCATCAGCGGGATGTCCTCCCACGTGTGCCAGCCTGGCTCCTGGGGCGTTTGAGGGGACAGCGGGACAACATTCCAGGGGCTGTGCTCAGCCTGGGATTAGCACCAGAATTCCCGAGGGCGCTGGGCTCCCGTCCCTGCGCTGGCAGAGGGGCAGGCAGGTCACAGGAGCTCCTTGCAGGGATTACAGGAACCATCTGCTCAATAATCCCGTCCCTGCTGTGGCATTTCCCACCAGCTGGGGTGGGACCGGGCTGGGCTGGATGCAGAGACCCTGCTCAGCCCCTGTTCCCTCACTGGCTTATCCAGACCCTCCGAGGTGCTTGGCTTTTGGATTCGTTTTTTAAATGGGAGGGAAAATAGATTTTATTTTATTTCTTTTTAAATTTCTTACTATTTTAATGGGGCAAAAATTTGATTTTCATTAATGTAAAATAGTTTGGTTTTTTTTTTCAATGGGAAAAACGATGCGGGCATTGCTCCGGCAGGGATCAGGGAGCAATCCTGACAAACCCGCGGGGATGATCCCGAAGATGCTGATGCGGGGAGAGAGGCAGGAGGGAGGTTTTCCATCCCCGCTCCGCGGTCACGTTGAAAAGCCACACCGGCGAGCCCGGGACGCGCGGCTGTCCCCAAGCCGCCGCTGTGTGCCCTGCGGGGACAGGAGGGACACGGCGGCTCCTCGGGGGCCGCTGGGCTCGGACCGTGCCCAGGGGCCCGGCTGGGGATGGGGGTCCCGGGAGAAGCCTGGGGGGGTTCGAGCGCCTTTCCTGCCAGGGAAAAAAACCAGCCGGGCTTTCGGAGCTGGGCGCAGCCGGGTTTGCCAGGGACGCTCTTAAATCCCGCATTTTCTTGGATAAACCAGGCGGGATCCCCGTAATTTGGGCTGAGCCCGTCCCGGCCCCAGGGAAAGGTTGGGAAGGGAGGAGGGACCAGGGGGGAGCTGGTGCCGGGGGTGGCACCGTGGGGGGACACGGGGCAGGGGGACCCAGCGGGGGGGGTACCGTGGGGGGACCGCGGGGACACGGGGCAGGGTGGCACTGTGGGGGGACACAGCGGGGGTGGCACCGCGGGGACACGGGCACGGCCCCGGCTCTCGCAGCCCCCCCGCTGCCTCCCGGCCTCTTTTGTTCCCCGCTCCGCTCTCCCTTCATGCGAGATTAATTCCCGGGCGCCGCTGCAAGCAGTCGGGGAGGAATTTCTCCCGCATCCTCCTTTCGGGGCTAATTGCTGGCGCCGTGACGTCAGCGATGGATTTGTCCCCGCGATGGCAGCGGCTGGCAGCAGGGCCCGGCTCCGTCCCCGCGCTGCGCTGCCTCCTCCAGCCGGGATCGATCCCTTTTCCCCAGCCCCGCACGCTCCCGCTTCTGACAGCGGCCGGGAATTAATCGCAATAGGATTAAGGGAGGGGAAGTGCGTCACGAGGTGCGGACAGGGGTTCTGCTTTTGGGGAAAACGGAGGGTTGGAAAAGGGGGGAAGGTTGAGAGGAAAAAAAAAAAAAAAAAAAAAAAAAAGAAAAAATCTGGGAAATAGGTTGGAGCGCTCCCGGGGGGTGTGTCGGGAGCGAGCGCGCATGTGAGGAGTGCGGGGCGGGAGGCAGCGAGCCCGCCTCGTCCTCCCTTTCTGCGAGCATCCTCCGCGGTGCCATCCTGGAGGTGATACAGGCGCAGCAGCATCCATGGCCTGCCCCTAGCCGCGGCGTTCCCGCGCCTTCCTCCTCCTCCTCGCCCTCCTCCTCCTCCTCCCCGCCGCCTGGGAAGCGCTGCTGACCGGCAACCGCACTCTCCTGCGTTTTTTCAGGCTCCTGGGAAATTGAGGAATGCAATTCTGCCACCATGATGGAAGGTAGGTGATGAGCCGGGCGCGTTCCGGCTCCGGAGCGGGGGAGGCGCCGAGCCCGGGCCCGGGGGGCTCCATCCTTTCCTAAATAAAAGAATAACGCTGATAATAATTCAATCAAACCCTCCCCTCCCCCTAATCCCGAGCGATCGGAGGCTCAGCCGGGCGGCAGGGCGGTGATATAATACCGAGCCCATCAGGTTATTTGCAATTCCATCCCCAGCCCTGTGTAGGCAGCTCGGGCTGCGCGAATTCCCGGCTTTCCGCGGAGCTGCCGCCTCCTCCGGCCCGGAGCCGGCTGGATTTGGGTCCCCAAATGCCGATTTTATCCTGCACACAGGATGGAGCTGGGGCTGTGCGGCTGCTGGATGGGGTTCGGTGCTTTTCCCTGGGTGGATGAGCATCATTTCAGTGGGAAACGAGGGAATCGCAGCTCGAGAGGATTTTTTCTTGCCGAGCCGTGGAGATGCAGGTCGGGGGCAGGAGGAGGAGATGCTGAATTGGGGTTTCTTGGCATAAAAAGGGGGATGAGGAGGAAATATGGGCTCCAGGCACAGGATGCTTCAGGGAGCTGTGTCTGATCCTGTGTGGGAAAAGCCTCTGGGCATGACAGGAATTTTATCCTCTGTCGTCTGTCTCGGCCGTATGTAAAGCTCTCCTTTATTATTTATAATTTTAATTCCTCCTGGAGCAGGATGCAGGCAAAGGATGTCTTGGATTTAATTGTATTTTAGCAGAATGGATACTCCAGCGCAAACGAGAGCAAAATATATTGAATTTTCGGGGATTTCTGGCCCGTTGGTGGCAGCAGCAGGGCCTGGCTTGGTGGAGCCTCTTCCAACCCAGGGAGCTCCCTGGAATGACAGGCAGAAATTGGGAATTGCTTCCCGGAGTATCCCCGAAATCTGGGGCTGCCCCCTGCCCAAATTCACCTGGAGAGGCCTCGGGGCCCGTGGGATTTTTGAGGGTTTAGGGGATTTCCCTGGCCTGGGGAATTGGGGAGCTGTCCCTGCCCTGTGGGCACCTGGAGCGGCCTCTCCTGGGCTGGGCTTTGCTGAGAGGGAAATGAGTTTTGTTGTCCTTTAGATCCCAGGAAAAGCCTTCCCTGCTCTCCCTGGTGCTGATGAGAGTCACAAGCAAAAGAGGTTTTAATTTTAGCCCATGACATCAAACCCATCCCACGACAGGAGCAGGTCATGGCAGGGAAATGCCGTTAAAATCCTGGCTGCTCCCAAAATTCCAACGCTCACGGAGGAATCCATGTGGATAAACTGAAGCTGTCCTGGTGTAGGCCTTGGTTTGAGTTATTTATTCTGTTTTGAGGCTGCTTGGGGGAAGTAAATTGGGGTTTTGAGGCTCTTTGGGGTTTTTGATTTGGGTTTTTTTTTTTTGAGTTTGGTTTTATTCCTTGAGGATTTTGGCCTGGCAAAAAAAAGCCAAAGTGGCTTTGGTCACTGCCCAGCCCCACACTGGAGGTGGATCCAGGGCTCTGGCAGAGGTGGGATCACCTTCCATGACCCAGTCATGCATGGGGAAAAAATGAAACACTACTCATAAAAAGTGAATTATTGAACAGCTTGAAACGTTCCCCAAGCGGTTGATGCAAACCTAGAACAGGAGTTGGAAAATTAGAAATAATTCCTGGGGTTGGCTGAGTTTTGAAATAGTTGGAAATTGGTTGGATTTGTGGGAAAGTGGAACTTCAAGATCCCTCTGAAACATTTGCAGGGGTGATTTATTTAATATTAATACAATAATTCAATGGTTTTAACAAGCTTGGCTTAACTGGAGCTGGAACTTTTAAACCTGTGCAAAACACCGAGAGTTCCTCACAGCGAGCGTCTCAAAGGGGTTTAATTATCATTGTAATTAATTATTTAATTCATTTCTCCTGTGGAGTGGTGGACACTGAGCTGGCAGTGGAGGGTGGGCGCAGGACCTGAGGCCACCCATGGCCAGCAGGATGGACCTGGCTCAGGAATTCCCTTTGGATCCTTTTCCTTGGGAAAAAGAGAATTCACCTGCTTGGGAAGGGCTCAGGATGAGCAACTTTGCTGGCTATGGACATGGTGCTCAGTATATGGAATATTTTGTCATTCTTCTGGGAGATGGGTGAAAAATGTTTGTTTTTGTGGATGTCTAAAAACCCCCAATGATATCCAAAAAAAACCCCCCAATGATATCCAAAAAAAAAAAACCCCAATGATATCCCAAAAAAAAACATTTAAGGTCCCTCCCAACCCAAACCAGCCTGGGACTCTCTGGTCACGTCCAAACCGGGAAAATCCTTCTGGAATCATCTTTTAGCCCTGGTGGGCTCCATTTTTGGATTGCTGGGCCCAGAGGCACCAAAGCACATCCCAAAAATCGTTTTGGTCGGTTGAAAATTGACTTTATTTTCAGGTGGTCTGGTTTTGGTAAATTTTGTTGGAATGCACTCAGTGTGGTCTGCAGGACTCAGCGAGGAAATTACCTGGGAAAATTTGGGGCGTTTTGGGTTTGAGGAGGGAAAATTTGGGGCGTTTTGGGTTTGAGGAGGGAAAATTTGGGGGTTTTCTTTGAGAAAGCCACCAGCAGGTTTGATGAAATGTCATGAATTCAGGCATGGATGGAAAACCATCCCAGAAAATTCCCAGAACACGGAGTGAGGAGCGGGATTTTCCAGAGCTGGGTCAGAGATGCGCGGCTGAGCTCGGCTCCGAGGAGAACCAGGGCTTGGTGCTGGATATCCCCATCTTTGTCCTCTGGGATGGATTCTTCCAGACCTGCTGGAATTTTCTGCAGAACTGGGAAGAAAACCACTTTTTGAGGACGTAGGAGGAGATTTTTTTCCCTCTTTTCCCAGGAAATGCTGAGCCTGATCCAGGGATTTGGCTGCTCTTGTATCCCAGGGTGGGCTGGGGGTGGGGACATCCCACCACGCTCCAAGACCAAAGATGTCCATGGGGAATTTTGGGATGTTTTTGGGGGGCTGATCCTGGTGGGTTTGAGCTGTCAGGGAGGAGTTTTGTGGGAATGAGGCCTTGGGAGGGAAAAGCTTGGAAGAGAAGTGGGAAAAAGCTCTGGAGCTCTCGGGTTTGGGGTTCAAAAAAAAAAACAACAAAAACCAACCAAACAAACAAAAAAACCCAAACAATAAAAAGAGGCAAAACCAGGGGAAAGGAATGTGGCAGAACCTAAAGGAAAAAAAAAAAAAAAAAAAGGGGAAAACCTGGGGGGAAAAGTGGTAATACCCAGAAAAATAAGGCAAAACTTAAAAAAAATATATATATAAATAAAAGGTGAAACTCCTCCTTGGGGTGAGCCCAGTTTAAAATGTGCCCTTGGGCATCTGGAACTGGTGCCCAAACGCAGGAATTTGGGATTTCCTGCCAAGGCAGGAATTTCCTGTGTGATTCACCAGCCTCACTCTGTTCTGGGGATTGCAGGAAGGAAAATTCCAGGTGAGGTCAGGGCTGCTCACCTTGGACCCCCCCAGGGCGGGGTTTTATCCCTTAAAAACGTGGATTTGGGGGAAATCCTGCCCTGATGTTGATGTTGAGCCCCCAGAGCTGCTGGAGGTGAAAAATGGGATTAACCCAGAGTTTGTGCAGGAATCCCAACCCAGTTTGGGATTGGAGAGGAGGAGCGTGAAGGAAAATGGGATTTATTAGGATTTGTGGAACCCCAACTCAGTTTTAGGATTGGAGAGGAAGACTATGAAGGAAAATGGGATTTATCCAGAGTGTGTGGCAGGAATCCCAATCCAGTTTTGGGATAGGAGAGGAGGAATAAGCAGGAAAATGGGATTTATCCAGAATTTGTGGCAGTTCTGGGATTGGAGAGGAGGAACATGAAGGAAAATGGGATTTAGCCAGAGTGTGTGGCAGGAATCCCAATCCAGTTTTGGGATAGGAGAGGAGGAATAAGCAGGAAAATGGGATTTATCCAGAATTTGTGGCAGTTCTGGGATTGGAGAGGAGGAATATGAAGGAAAAACTGGGGAGGAGGGGAAGGCAGAGCTCCTCCCCAGAGCAGTGACCTGGAAGTGTTGGGATGCTCCAGACCTGACAGTGAGGCTCCATCTGCCTCAGCAAGGGAGGGGCTGGGAATTCTGCCTCTTTCCCACACACATTTATACAACACCTTCTCAAATATATATATAAAAATTTGCCATATATATATATAAATTTTCCCTGTATATATAAAATTTTTCCCCATATTGTTATATATATAAAATTTTCCCAAATATAGATATAACATTTTCCCCTATATAGATATATAAAATTTTATATATATATATGCTATTTATATAGCTATAACTATTTATAATATTTTCCCATATAGTTATATCTATCTATATAATTTTCCCATATATAAAAATATATATAAAAATATATATAAAAATATATATAACCCCCATTTTAATGTTATTTTTCCCCCATTTTAGTGTTAATGTGGTTTTTTTTCCCCCATTTTAATGTTATTTTTTCCAATTTTAGTGTTTTCCTTTTAAGTTTTTAATTTTTTTTCCATTTTAATTCTTGGGGCTGCCCTGCAGGAATTCCTGCCCCTGCCCTGCCCAGCAAGTTTTGGGGTGGGATTGGGAAGGGGGAATCCCCAGCACGTCCCAGTTTACCCTGGATTGGTGCTGGCACTGAGAAGTTTGTTTAAAAGCAGATTTTAATCCTGAATTGTCTGGGAAAATATTCCTTACCCACCCCAGCCTTGGAAAAGCTCTTCTGGGATTGGCACTTTTAAATTTGGGTTTAAATTCTGGGTTTTTTTTTTTTTTTTTGTGTGTGTCATTTGTGTTTAATTTTTATTTTAGGCAATGTATTGAGGAAAAAAATCTTAAAATTCTCCGCCTACACCTGGTCAGGAGTTGAAAAGTTGAGGTTGGGGTTAATTTGTGGCAGATTTCAGGAATTTTGGGATAATTGGAGCAGGAGGGATGAGATCTTCCAGCAGCCCCACAAATGAATTCAATAAATACATCAAATAATATTTAATGTTAGATTTATGGAAACCCTTCAAGGTGTGCCTTGTTGTTAGAGCTGGTATTGATCATTAATAAATAATATTTGGAATATTTGGGTTGGAAACACCTTCAGGCTCATCCCATTCCAGCCCTGCCAGGTCAGGGACAATTCCCAATGTCCCAGGTTCTTCCAAGCCCTGTCCAGCCTGGCCTTGGACACTTCAGCAGCCCTAAATTAATTAATAAAGGATGATTAATATAATTACTGTAACATGTCACATAAAATGGTATCAAATACTGTAAAATACAATATATAAAATACCAACCAGATCATATACAATATTATAAAATAATATAAAATGCTACAAAATGCAATGTAGAAAATCTTATATAATAGTATAAAATAATATACAATACTATAACATAATGATATAGAACATAAAATATAATACATATAATTAATATAAAATACTAGAAAATGCCATATATAAAACATCTAATATTGCATGTATTACATTATAAAATAGAAACCAATAAAAGTAATATTTAATATAAAATAATCTATATTTTAATTAATATTGTCAATATAAAATTATGTAAAATACAATATGCAAAAATGATAATATATAATACATACTATTAGAAAAGATAAAATAATATAACATAATATTGGGATTGGAGAGGTGGAACATGAAGGAAAATGGAATTTATGCAGAGTTTGTGGAATCCCAACCTGATTTTGGGATTGGAGAGAAGGAATATGAAGGAAAATGGGATTTATCCAGAATTTGTAGCAGGAATCCAGATCCAATATTGGGATTGGAGTGAGGAAAATGAAGGAAAATGGGATTTATGCAGAGTTTGTGGCTGGAATCCTGATCCAATTTTGGGATTGGAGAGAAGGAATATGAAGGAAAATGGGATTTATCCAGAATTTGTAGCAGGAATCCAGATCCAATATTGGGATTGGAGTGAGGAAAATGAAGGAAAATGGGATTTATGCAGAGTTTGTGGCTAGAATCCTGACCCAATTTTGAGAGAGGAGGAACATAAAGGAAAATGGAATTTATCCAGAGTTTGTGGAATCCCAACCTGATTTTGGGATTGGAGAGGTGGAACATGAAGGCAAGTGGGATTTATGCAGAGTTTGTGGCAGGAATTCCAATCCGGTATTGGGATTGGAGAGGAGGAATGCCAAGGAAAATGGGATTTGTCCAGAGTTTTAGCAGGAATCCAGATCCAATATTGGGATTGGAGTGGAGATCCAATCCAATATTGGGTGGAAAATGGGGTTTATCCAGAGTTCGTGGAATCCCAACCTGATTTTGGGATTGGAGAGGTGGAACATGAAGGAAAATGGGATTTATGCAGAGTTTGTGGCTGGAATCCCAGCCCAGTTTTGGGAGAGGAGGAAAATGAAGGAAAATGGGATTTATGCAGAGTGTGTGGCTGGATCCCAGCCCCGTTTTGGGAGACAGGAGCAGTGGCACTAATTGATCCTGGTAATTAGAGGCCGGCTGAGGGGACGGAGCTGGCACACAGCTCCTGCAGCGTGCCCAGGGTGTCACAGCCCCTCCATTCCCCCACTCTGGGGACAATTCCCACATCCTGGGGATGTTCTGCCGCTGGAATCTCATCCCTGCTCCGGGCTGAGCTCGGCCCCAGGGGGATTAATCCCAGCTCGGGGTTTTGTTTCTGGCTGCATTCAATGCCAGGGAAGTTTGGGCTGGGTTTTTGGGGATGTTTCCTCATGGGAAGGGTTCTCCAGCCCTGGCATGGCGGTGAGTGCCCGTCCCTCCTAAAATGCCCAGTTTAGACCCAAATTTAGACCCAAATTTAGACCCAAATCTCCTGGCTGTGTCCCAGCTCTGGGGTGAACTGCAGAGCCCCAGAGCAGTGGCACTAATTGATCCTGGTAATTAGAGGCCGGCTGAGGGGACGGAGCTGGCACACAGCTCCTGCAGCGTGCCCAGGGTGTCACAGCCCCTCCATTCCCCCACTCTGGGGACAATTCCCACATCCTGGGGATGTTCTGCCGCTGGAATCTCATCCCTGCTCCGGGCTGAGCTCGGCCCCAGGGGGATTAATCCCAGCTCGGGGTTTTGTTTCTGGCTGCATTCAATGCCAGGGAAGTTTGGGCTGGGTTTTTGGGGATGTTTCCTCATGGGAAGGGTTCTCCAGCCCTGGCATGGCGGTGAGTGCCCGTCCCTCCTAAAATGCCCAAATTTAGACCCAAATTTAGACCCAAATCTCCTGGCTGTGTCCAGGCTCTGGGGTGACCTGCAGAGCCCCAAAGCTGGGATGAGGATTTAAGCTGGGATGTGGGTTTAGGGCCTGTAGGGTTTTCCCTGCTGCAGGTTTTTCATGGAGGAAAAGCGAATTTTTATTTATAAAGCTTGTATTTCTGTCATTTTTAAAGGTTTTGTGTTTGACTCGAATTGGCTGTAATTTTTTTGCCATTTATCCTGTTGGTTACAAGGTGCTTGTGTGTGCATGTGCCAGACTCTTTTTATGGGTGTTTGCATTATTTTTGGTGGCTTCTTATGGGCTGGAGTTACTGTTTATTAACGTTGTTTGTTATTTTGTTATGACAGGTGTAACTTATTTTTCTTGGCAAGAACAGGTTGTTGTGCAAACTCATTCCTTAGATTCTTTCTTATGGGAATTAGCTAACTGCACTTAGCTGGAGCAGCAGGCCTCAAGCACAATTTTCTATTTTTCTTTTATAATATTTTTATTTGTATGTAGCACTACCCTGCCTCAGAATTGAATTTACTGTGTGACTTTTCCCACTGGGAATACCTGAGGATTTCAGGAGCTTTGTTTTGCTGTGCTGAGGGTTGTTCTCCCCTGAGGTTCCCACGGTTCTGGGCTCTTCCAAGGAATTTGGGAGGAATTTGGAGGTTTGAGTATGCTGGGCAAAGCAAAGGACAAGTAAATTCAATTTTACAGCAGGGTGATGTTACCTACAAATAATTAATTATTTTTAGGCAAAATTTATTTACATTTTAATATATATATAATATAAATATATGTTTTATATATATTATATTATTATACAATTATATGTTTATAATTTATTTACATTACATTAAATACCTACAAAAATAATATAAAAGAAAGGCCTTATGAAATTGTGGTTTAGCTCAGTGCAGTTAGCTAATTCCCATAAGAAAGAATCTAAAGAATGAGAATCAGTTTACATAACAACATAACCTTGCCAAGAAAAATAAGTTACACCTGTCATAACAAAAGATCCATCCCATAAGAATCCACAAAAAATAATGTAAACACCTATTAAAAAAAGTCTTGCACACTCACACACAAGCACCTTCTGACCAAATAGGACAAGCAGCAAAAAAATTACAGCCAGTTTGAGTCAAACACAAAGTCTTTAAAAACTATAAAAATGTGAGCTTTATAAATGAAAATCAGCTTTTCCTACACAAAAAAAATTATTTGAGGCTGCTCAAATCCAGCTCTGAAACACCCCCCACACCCAAACCAAAGAAAAATCCATCCTAAGAGTGATTATTTCATTTTTCCCCTCCTCTCCTTCTTTCCCTGCTCCTGAGTCTGTCACAGATAAATTTTATCTTTGTGCACAGATGAAGTAGAATTCACTTCAAGCAATTTTTTTTTCTACTTTAATCATCACAAAGAGCACCCACTCTCTGAGAGGTGTTTTCCTCACGAGCTCCATGTTCCCAAGTGAATCATTTTCCCTCCAGGGACCTCCCTCAATATTTAAAACTTAAATTTAAATTTAAAAAAAAATCAATATTTAGGGGTCAGCGGCAAGCTGGGGGTGGAGGGTGAAGGGCTGGGTTTGGGGGAATGGGGTTGGTTTGCTCCTAGAATTCAGGTTTTGGTGCAGAAAATGATGTTGGTCCTTAAGAATAAAGCGGAAAATTCCAGAGTTTTAAAATAGAGTTTTAAAATTGTGGAATTCTTACGGATAGCAGGAAAAAAAGGGGTTTGGAGGTGGCTGATGCTGGGTTTGGAGAGGTTTTTGTGGCCGAGGTGAGATCAGGCTCAGCCTGGCTCTGTTCTGGCAGCCCTGGCGCCTCCAGCCCAGAGAATTCCCCGTGGAATTCCCGCGGCTCGGGGCTGGCACCTTTATGGACGAGGGGTTTTTTTGTTACTTTTTGTAAGGCTGAGTCCTGCCAGGACAGGTTTTGGGGAGCTTCAGCCCCGAAAGCTGCTGGCAGGGGACTGGAGGAGCAGATCCCAACCTGAGCCCAGCCCTGCTCCTCGGGATGGGGAATTCTCCTGCTCCAGGGGCTCAGGAGCTGCAGGGAGATGCCAGCCCTGGGATTGTCCCCCAGCTGTGTCCCCCTGTGGGGGCTCTCACGGGGGTTTGTGGGGTTCCTCTCAGCACCCCCTCCAAAGGCAGAGCTCCCTTTGCTTCTCCTTTCCCAAAGATTCCTGGTTTTCCCCGCTCCCCTGGAGCTCGCGGCGCCCCGAGCAGATGGAGCTGTTACACAGCCCAGCTCCCGAGCACATCCCTGCCACTTTTGGGGTTCTGCTCCAGAGGAGACCAAGCAGCAGCTCAGCCCCCCTGGGTCTGCCCGGGGCTCGGGGGAGGAGGATTCTCCCGGGGAGATTAATGGGAATGTTCCTCACCTGAGCCTTGGTGGGGAGGGAAAAGGATGGATTTGGGAAAGCAGAGCCAGGAATGCGGCGGGATGAGCCTGCGGGGCTCAGCTGGTTTTGTGGAATCCCACAGGCTGGAAAACCTGGCATGGGGGAAGATGTCCCTGCCCGTGGGGAGCAGGGTGAGCTCTAAAATCCCCTGGAATCCCAAACCATCCTGGAATTCTGCAAAAAGAGGGAAAAGCTTGGAGGAAGCCACTGCTCTCCAAGGGCTGTGGTGGGGCTGCTGCTCCTGGAGCTCTGGAATTCCAGGATTCCCCAGCTGGCTCTGGAATCCTTGATGCCAGGCACTGAGCAGATAAAAACCAGTGCTGAGCACAGTCAAGCTCAGGTTTAAACTGGGTTTTAACACCCAGGAGGGTTTTTCCTCCTTTCAGCAGTGCCCAGAAGCAGCACGGGAAAGGATGGAGTCATTAAGAAAAATATTGGGAATAATAGCTGGGAAATATTAACTGGGAAACAAATATTAACTGGGAAATATTGAGCGGGAAACAAATGATGAGTGGGAAGTACTGACTGGAAAACAAAGAGTGAGTGGGAAATATTAACTGTGAAATAAATATTAGCTGGGAAATAATAACTGCAAACCAAATATTGAGTGGGAAATATTGACTTGAAAAAAAAAAACATTAGGTAGGAAATATTGACTAGGAAATAATTAACTATGAAAAATATTAAATGTAAAAAATAATATTAACTGGGAAATAAATATTAACTGGGGAATAACTCAAAAAATATGGAGTGGGAAATATTAACTGGAAAATAATTACTGTGAAACAAATATTGAGTGGGAAATAATGACTGGGAAATATTAACTGTGCAATAAATATTTGCTGGGAAATAATAACTGCAAGACAAATATTGACTGGGAAATATTAACTGGGAAATAATAACTACAAGACAAATATTGACTGGGAAATATTAACTGGGAAGTATTGACTGTGAAACGATTACCTGGGAAATAATAACTGTGAAACAACTATTGAGTGGGAAATAATAACTGTAATAAATATTAACTGGGAAATAAATATTGAGTGTGGAATATTAAGTGGGAAATAACTCGGTCCCACACACTGGGAGGGAGTTAATTAGTGTCAAATGAACAAATAAATGGCAGAAAGAAATGTCCCCACACCCCCCTGGCAGTCCCCTAAAGCTGGGTCTCTGATCCCTTGGCTCTTCCCTTTTCTCGCCTCATTTGTGGGCTGCAGCCAGGGAGGGACTGAGGAGCCTTGAGGGGGATTTATTGGGGGTACATGAATAATTCCTTTTCCTCTGTGTTCCTCCCCCAGGACTGAAAAAGCGCACCAGGAAGGCCTTTGGCATACGCAAGAAAGAAAAGGACACTGATTCCACGTGAGTGATCAGAGCTGTGAGACCTTCATGGGCTTTGAGCAGGAATTCGGGGCATCCCGGGCCCTTGTTGTCTTTGGATGGAGTTTTATGGCAGACGCATTCCAGCTGTTCCCTGCACATGCAGCAAACGTGGGATTTCCTGGGAGCTGCTGGGAGCTCTTGGGATTTTTGGGGACGGGTGGAAAAGGAGGACTTGGAGCTGGAGCAGATCCCTCTCTGCTCTTTAGAGCTGGTTAGAGATGTAAATTGAATTTACAGAGGTGTTTGTGCAGGGTTTGGTGGCTGGGGAAGGTGCAGGGGCTGGTGCAGAGCAGGGTTCTCACTTCCCAGAAAACATCTGGATTCTTCCCACATCTGGTGGGGGGTGCTGTGGGTGAGGGTTGAGCCTGGGCTAGAGCCCCAGGAGAGGCTGAGGGAGCTGGGAAGGGGCTGGAGAATCCCTGAGGAGCTGGGAAGGGGCTCAGCCTGGAGCACAGGAGGCTCAGGGGGCCCTTGTGGCTCTGCACAGCTCCTGCCAGGAGGGGACAGCCGGGGGGTCGGGCTGTGCTCCAGGAACAGGGACAGGAGCAGAGGGAACGGCCCCAGGCTGGGCCAGGAGGGATCAGGGTGGAGGAATTTTTCCCTCAAAGGGAGGTCAAACCATGTGGTTTGTTTGGGTATCAAATTGCTCCTGCTTTTCCTGCTGAGGTTTGACAATGCCCTCCTAGTCATTCCCGGAGAACCCCAGAATCCCAGAATCAAGGAGCACTCAGAGCCCCATCTCGAGCCTCCAACGATGATTAAAGATCTGGCAGGGAAAGAATTATTTAATCTTGTGCCTGCCTAATGTCAGGAGCTCGTCAGAGACCAGCTGCTGTTTGCAGGAACAGCTTGGAATCCCTCTGCTCCAGCTGGGTGGTCAGGAAAACTCCAGCTGGATCTTCAGGAAAACTCCAGCAGGATCATCAGGGAAAACTCCAGCTGGATTATCAGGAGAACTCCAGCTGGATGGTCAGAAGAAGTCTTGCAGGATCATCAGGAAAACTCCAGCTGGGAGAGGACCACGTCCCTCCTCAGCACAGGGAGCAGCAGGGACAGTGATGGACTGAACCCTGCTCCCCATTTCTGCCCCCTGAACCATCCCACACTCCCTGGAGACAACTTCTGGCTGGAGCAGGGATGCTTCCAGAGAGATTTCTCCAACAGCTCCAGCTGAAGTGAAGGATGTTGGGTTCCTTTATGTTTTCCATCTACAGCATTTTGAAAAGATTGTTTTAGGTTGCTGCTTGTATTGGAGCTGGGAAGGATCTGGAATAGTGGATGGATCTGGGGAGCTGGGAGAGCCCCAGGAGAGGCTGAGGGAGCTGGGAAGGGGCTGGAGAATCCCTGAGGAGCTGGGAAGGGGCTCAGCCTGGAGCACAGGAGGCTCAGGGGGCCCTTGTGGCTCTGCACAGCTCCTGCCAGGAGGGGACAGCCGGGGGGTCGGGCTCTGCTCCAGGAACAGGGACAGGAGCAGAGGGAACGGCCCCAGGCTGGGCCAGGGGAGCTCAGGGTGCATTTTTGGGAATATTCCTCCTGGAAAGGTCCTCCAGCCCTGGCACAGCTGCCCAGGAGTCCCCATGCCTGGAGGGATTTAAAATCCCTGTGGATGTGGCACCTGGGGACACGAGATGACCTTGGCAGTGCTGGGAATGGTTGGGTTTGATGACCTCAGAGGGCTTTTCCAACCCCAACAATTCCATGATTCTCAGCCACCACCGCTGTGGCTTTGGGGTGGATGTCCCCAAGTGCTGTGGCCAAGGAGCCTGTGCCAGCAGGTTCTGGGGACAGGCAGCAGGGAGTCCCTGGGGACAGCAGGGGACAGGGGACAGGCAGCAGGGAGTCCCCTCCTGTAGCTCTGCTCAGGTTTCATGGTCAGCAGAAACTCCGAGGTTTTTCCTTTTATTCCATTCAGATTCATTCCCCTGAGCTGTTTTATGTCCTGGTGGGAGCTGCTTGGAGGTTTCCCATGCCGAGGGACACAGGCTTGGCCAGGTGACCCTGGTGGCACTGGCATCTCTGCCGGGCTTTTCCCACTGCCAAGAACAGGGGACACACGGAGCACATCCCAAGAGAGGAACGTGCGGCCCCGAGGTGCCATCCTGCCGTCCCCAGGGATGGTGGCATCCACCCAGCGAGCCGTGGGACAGCCGGGAGCTCCGGCTGGGAGCGAGTTCATTTCATCCATCATTTATCCCGGTGGGCGGGAGTGAGGCTGCTCTGCATCTCCTCCCCTTGGAAAATCGCTGGAGCCGGGGCTGGGCTGCCTTATCCAGGGCTGAGATCCATCCCATCCCTATTCCCATCCCTATTCCCATCCCATCCCGCTGCTCCCGGTGGGCTGGGAGCTGCGGCAGGCCCGGGAGGGATCCCGGCCGCTGGGGAGGGCGCGGAGAGGCCGCCCCGAGGGCGCTGCAATTAGCAGCAGCAGTGATTAACACGGCGGGGTCACGGCGCGGGCACGGCCCCAGGGGCTTTGGGCGCTCTCCAGATCCCCGCCGGCAGCGGGGATGGAGCGGGAGAGGAGGGAGGGGATGGAAGAACCGGGAGAGGTGCGAGGGATGGAACCGGGAGGGAAGGCAGGGGATGGAAGAACCGGGAGAGGAGGCAGGGGATGGAAGCGGGAGAGGACGGGGAGATGGAAGCGGGAGAGGAGGGAGGGGATGGAACCGGGAGGGAAGGCAGGGGATGGAGAGGGAGAGAAGGCAGGAGAATGGAACCGGGAGAGGAGGCAGCGATGGAGCTGGGAGAGGAGGGAGAGAACAGGCAGGGATGGAGTGGAAGAAGGCAGGGATGGTGGCATCTGCCACCCCCGGCCACCACCCTCCCAGGACACCGGGGTCCCTGGAGCTGCTGATGGGTCTGGAATGGCTCTGCTGGAGCTGCTGTGGGAAGGGTCTCCCCAGCAATTCCAGCCGGGATGGGAGCAGGAGGTGACACCCCTGTGCTGGGGATCACGCAGTGAGGGGGAAGCATAACAGCAGAAGGGATTTTTGCCACGTCCAGAGGATTTCAGGGACTCTTGTGCAAAGAGATGGAGCCTAAACAGGAGAGAAGGGAGGCAGCATGGATTAGTGGGAGAACTTTGCGGGCTGCCGCTATTCCCTGTGAACGGGGAGCTCCCGGTAGGGATCCCGAGGCAGGTGTGAGCTGGTGGCACTTCCCTGGCGGTGCAGGAAACCCGGGATGTGCGGGAGGCGGAGGAGCCCGTCTGCATCCCATGGATATTTGCATTCCCCAAAGCCCGGCATCCCCTGCAGAGCCTGCGGGACCCAGCCCCGATCCCAAATCCCATCGGCAGCTGGGGATTAGGGTCCCCGGGGAGCCTCGGCAGCTCCCAATCCCCCCAGCAGAGAAGCGTCTGTCCTCCTGGCAGGATCAAAGCCTGGAAATTCCTCCAGATGGGATTCCTGTCCCCTGCAAGGATGGACACGGGGCAGGGATGCGGGATGGTGCAGGAGCCAGCTGGGACAGTGCCAGCCCCAGCACTTCATTTCCTGATAAACCTCAAATTTATCAGCTGATAACACGAGGGAAAAAATTTCTGTGACCTTGTGTGTGTTCCACAAGGAGCAGGTAACTCAGATGTGCTGATAATGTCATAAACAGGAGCTTTTGCTGCCATGAATTCATTTCAAAATTTAAAAATTAATTTCCACGAGTGAATTGGGTGTGGTCTGGGCACTAACACAGCTCCTTTTTCTGCTCTTTCCAGGGGGTCACCAGACAGGGATGGCATCGTGAGTATTGCCCAGGGTCACCTCCCCTTCCACCACCATCAGCATTTGTGAGAGGTTTTCTGTTTAATATAGAAAATAAATGTAAAAATCCATGTAAAAAAAAGGTAAATTCCAGGTTTCCTATAAAAATACCAGCAGGGGAGGCCTGAGGAGCACCAGGGGCAGAGGGAGCAGGTGTCCTGCTAAGCCCAGCTCCTCATCCTCATTTCCACCCCTGCTAATTGGCTTGGGACAGATTTGCTGCCTGAGGAGTTCATTGCCAGAGCAGCTGTTTCCAACCTCTATTTTTATTTTCTATATTAACCTGAAAACATGACAATGTTTGTGGTTTGTTGTGGGGTTTTTTTTTTTGTTTGTTTGTTTGTTTTTTTTTTCAATTATTGCTGCGTTTATTCCTGGTGTTAGACTGAAATGTCCCTGCTGGAGCTGGGTAGGAGATGGGCCCTGACCCCTTCAGTGTTTGATATAAAAATTATTCTGGGTTCAGACTGGGCTTTATTTCTTCAGCAAATCCAGATTTTAGAATTTCACCTCAAAATAAAGATGAGCTCCTTGTGAGGCTCCGCAGGGACAGCAGTGCTGGGGTATCTTTAAAAAGATAAAAATTTGGGGGCCAAACTGCTCCTTGCAAGAAATAATTTTCATTTTCCCCCCAGTCTGACCCAAAATCCTTGGCTTTGGGCACTCCTTGTGTTTTTAAGCTGCTTGTTAGGAAATAGAGATGAAAGTAAAGGTAGTGCCTTCAGGGCTCTATTCAGCAGAGATTAATAAATAGCAGGTTTAGATGGGATAAATTAATAAATAGCAGGTTTAGGCTGGATAAATCAATAAAGACCTGGTTTAGGTTGGATAAATTAACAAATAGCAGGTTTAGGTTGGACGTCAGGAGGAATTTCTCCACAGAATTTGTGGAGTTTGGAGGTGTCCAGGGAACACCTGGATGCGGCACTTGGTGACAAGGTGGGGATGGGGCACGGCTTGGGCTGGATGAACCTGGAGGTTTTTTCCAATTTTAGTTCTGTGAATATCCAGGGAACATCCCCAGGCTGTTCCCTCTTCCAGCAGAAATCCCATGGGCAGCTTTCCTCACCAGGTGTGGGCAGAGGGACCTCAGGTGTCCTCTCCAAGGATGCAGAAATGCAATTTTTAGGGGACAAAACGAAGATCCTGGAGGTGTTTGAGGCAGAGGGATTGGCGATGGAGACATTTGATATAATTTTTCATCCTCCAGACCCTTTTCCACATAATTTTTGCAGCCACTGGGGTGGCCAGGAGGCAAATCCTGACTGCTGAATAGAGCCCACAGGAGCATCCACCTTCAGTCCTGGTGGAGCCACAGCTAAGCCTTCCTTTCCTGACAAATTCGTGTTCCCTAGTTCCTAAAACTTAATTTTGCGCAGTTAAAAAGAAAACCCAAAAAAACCCAGCCAAGGAGCAGATATTTTAACCCTTTTTCTGCCACCCCCACCCTTGCAGCAGCCCAGCCCTCATCCCAATGATCCAACTTCCAATAGCAAACCCGAGGGCACGCGGGAAGGAGGAAATAAAAACGGGGTAAGGAAAACTGAGCTGGGCTCCCAGCTCCCATGGGGGTGTGGAAAACAGGGAGCACCCCTTGGTTTGGAATCCAGAGTGCAGGAAAATCCCTTTAGGGTCAGCCAGGCCCATGGAAATGGGGCTAAATACAAAAGGATGGGGGAAAAGCAGGAATCCCCTGGAACAGCACCCAGAATTCCCACGGAACAGAACCCAGAGGAGATTTTCTTTCACAGCTGAGCTTCCAAGGAAGCTGCTCCACCCAGAGGTGTGGAGGTGAGGGGCTGCACCCAGCCCTGGATCAGGGAGTGCATCCTGCAGCCCCCTTGGAGGGAGCTGGGATGGGAATGGTCCCTCTGGAAGTTCAAGGGAACTGGATTGTCCCATTTAGGTGCCCAGAATCGTGGTGGCCGTGGGACTTGGGATGGGTTTGGGTGCCCAGAGCCAAGCAGGAAAGGGTTCCAGAGGTGAGGGATGCCTGGAGCCTCTTCCAAACGGAATTCCCTCAATGCCAAGCAGCAGTTCCTGTGTGTGTTGGTGTTTCATGGCATGGACTCATCCCAGACCCTTCCCACTGCTCCATCCTGAATTCCCAATGCCTGGCATGTGGGATAACAGGATCTGAATCCTTCCTGGGATTGCCCTTTCTTGGGGAAGGGGTTTAATCTCCCAGGAAATATTTCCTGAGAAATTTCCTGGTGTTGGGAGCTTCCCAAGGGCTGGAAGTCCCCAGCACAGGGAGAAGTGGCCCTTTCCTCACTTTTCCCTAAGGAATGTTGGATGTCCACCTAAGGAATATTAAACCCCCCCCTCCTTTCACCTCTCTGGGATGGGAGAATCCCAGAGGTGGGGAATGCTGTTGGGTTTCTGACGTGGTGTGGGATAACAGCAGCAGCACCTGCTAAGGGATGTGCTGTGTTCCTGCTTCCTCCATTTGAACCATGGGAATTTTCCTTTCCAGAAGAAAACCAACGGAGCCCCAAATGGATTTTATGCAGAGATCGACTGGGACAGATACGTAAGTGCCCCCAGGAGCTTCCCTGCTCCCAGCTGCATCCCATGGGATCCCAGGCTCTTCCCACACTCATTTCGGGCTCTTTGGGTGAAATCAGCTCTGTCCAGACCCCAGTTCCACACCTGCAGGTCAGCCAGAATTCCCAGGAATGAGGTGGCTCTGGAGAGCTCTCTCCTGGCCCATGGGAATGTTGCAGTTTAGCCAGAGAAAACTTTAAATTCTAAACAGGGATTAAAACTTTTCCTTCTGCAAAATTAATCAGGGAATTTGAGGTGCCCTTGGCTCTGTGTGGCCCCAGAAGCTGGGCTGTGCAGGAGATCCTTTCCCACAGGAGGGAAGAGCTGCTCCACCATTCCAGGAATTCACACTCCTCATCTTCCTGGATTTCTATTTTTTTGTTCCCTATCCAGAACTCACCTGAGCTCGATGAGGAGGGATACAGCATCCGACCCGAGGAACCAGGATATATCCTTTGGTTTTGGCTTTGCCTCTTGGCTTACAGCCTGTAACAGGAGCTGGGGTTCACAGGCAGGCCACTGACTCTTTTTATTTCGTGGTTGTTATTATTTATAATTAATTATAATTATTTATTTTCACCTTTGGATTTTCATTTGGAACTGGCTCTCCACAGATAAAGCTGAATTCCCGAGGGAATTACCTGAGGCATTTGAATTGTCTTTGATTCACTGCTGTGAAATGGGGAGTGGGGGAACATCCCACGGGATGCTCCATGGAGACCAAAATGTCCGTGATTATCCTGGAGAAAAGGAGGATCAGGGAGGAGCTTCTGGCTCTTGACAAGGAGAGTGGATGGGCTCTGCTCCCAGGGAACAGGGGATAGGAGGAGGGGGAAGAGCCTCAAATTCCAGGGGAGGTTTAGGTTGGGTATTGGAAAAACTTCTTCATGGAAAAGACTGGTCAGGCATTGGAACAACTGCTCAGGGGAGTTATGGAGCCTCCATCCTTGGAGGGATTTAAAATCCATGTGGATGTGGCACTTGGGGACATGGGGCAGCTCTGGGGGATGGCTGGACCTGATTGTCTCATAACCTGAACAATTCCATGAAATCCAGACATGGAATCCAGACATGGATTCATAAATCCAACCCCTGAGCTGGATTTATCCCTGAGAACAGCAGCTCCTCGTGCTCTGGCTGCACAGGGATGCAGCAGCGACAGGCCCAGCACAGGATCTCCTCCCCTCTTTTGGGGTCAGCATTTCGAGACCAAAAAAAAAAACAAAAACAAAGAGAAGCAAGCTCTCTAGCAAGCTTGGAACACCAAGGAAGGAAAATTCCTTAACTGAGCTGTACCTACCAAAGGAAAGCACGGGATGCGGCAGCGACAGGCCCAGCACAGGATCTCCTCCCCTCTTTTGGGGTCACCATTTTGAGACCAAAAAAAAAAAAAACCAAAAAAAAACCAAAAAGAAACAAGCTCTCTAGCAAGCTTGGAACACCAAGGAAGGAAAATTCCTTAACTGAGCTGTACCTACCAAAGGAAAGCACTTCTACTCCTCCAGCGAGTCGGAGGAGGAGGAGGAGGCGCACAAGAAATTCAACATCAAGATCAAGCCCCTGCAGGCCAAGGACGTCCTGCGCAGCGCGGCCACCGTGGACGAGCTCAAGGCCTCCATAGGCAACATTGCACTTTCTCCATCCCCTGTGGTGAGTCCCCCCGGCCTTCCCCGGCCTTCCCCGGCCTTCCCCACTCCTTTCCCGGCCCCCAGGGCAGTGGGTGTCACAGTGCAGCTGGTTTGTAGCTGCCACATAAATTTGGTCATATCGATGCCTTGTGCAGGCTGCCCTGGAGCAGAGGCTGGGCAGAGCTCCAGAATAAAGCAGGGATTGATTCAAAGGATCTCCTCCATGGATCCACCTTGGGCAGCACAAGAGCCCAGCCAGGGCTGCCCCCAAGATGAACCCAAATGGTCCCAAAATGCACGAGCGCTCACTTTCATCAGCTCTGCTCCATTTGCAGGTTGCAGTTCGTTGTCCAGCCAAGAGTTTATTATGGCAGCCCCTTTTATAGGGGATTCAAAATTCCTATGGACAACCGATGGGTCGGGATCTCTGCAGCATCCAGGCCTTTAGTCAGTGGTATTTTTGCATTTAGGATTAGATGGGGTTGGCTGAGGTTGGTTTGAATCCAACCCACCCTTGCTTTGTCTGGGGACTCATTTTACTTCTAAGCTGGTGGAGTTTGAGGTCTGATTTGACCAAATCTGTCTGGCAGCTACAAACCAGCTGCACTGTGGCAGTGGTGGTGCACAGGGATCATCCCAAGCTCTGATGTTCCACTTGGCTTTGGTGTCCTTATTTTGGGGTCTGGTCTGCAGGGGTGTGGCTGCAGGTGTTGCTCAGATGTATTGAAATGATCTTTCCAGTTCAAAATGTCACAAAAATCCCCTTTTGTGCTCATAGAAGACATCACAATGTATTTTTTTTTCCCTCTTATCCTTATTTTTCAATGAGGAAAAAGGGGAATTTCAATCAAGGGGAATTTTCAGTCATCATCATTCAGGGTTTGCCCTGACTCCCAAGCCAAGGAAAGCATCTGTGGGGTTTTCCATGGGATTTGAGGGATGTTTCCCACTCTGGAGGTGAATCCAGGTTCCTGGAAGGAAAGGTCATTTTTCCTTAGTCCATCCTGGCATAAAGTCCATCCCCCTCTGCTTTTCCTAGGGCTTGTTAAGATTCCTGTTGGCTCATCACAATCTGTTCAGCCATAAAAAGATTGGATTCTGGGCTTTCGGGAGGTTTTAGTGTGGGCTTAAGTGACTTCCCAGACAAAGCTTTCCATGATTTATAAATAACCTGGATCTGAATTGTGAATGGCTCTCCAAGCCAAAGTGAAACAAAATCCCTGTGCTTTGTTTCTGCTTCCCAAGCAGGGAGTTTGTCTGTTGGCATTCCAGGATTAGAAATGGCAGTTGGATGCTTTGGGAAGCACAAAAAAAGGAGGGGAAAACCCAACCTCAAAATGAACAATTTAATATTGATGATGATAATAATAATATTAGGAAAAATGAGTTCTCGTGGAATGAGCATTTTACCAAGTAGGATTTTTGTCTCCTCTTCCCCGTGGTGTTTTTCCTGCCGAGGCTGGGGGGTTTGGGGAGGGGTGAGGAGGATCCCAGTGTGGGGTGGGCTGAGGGATTTGGGTGCTGGGCTGGAGGGGATCCCTGCAGCCAGAGCCTCCCGTGGAATGTGCTCAGGGAAAGCCCCTGCCAGGCTGGCAGGAGGATCCCAAAGCCAGCAGCCAAGGGAGCAGATGGGCTGGGCACTGGAGCTGGATCCTGGCACGGGCCAGGAAAGCACCAGAGCCCCGGGCAGGAGCTGCCTGCAGGAACCTGGCACCCACAGGAATTCCAGAATTCCCTGCCAGCTCCCTGCCCTTGTCCCGGGCTTGTCTTCTCTCCCAAACCAGGCACAAAGCCCTGCTCTGGATCTGCATCCCTGCTAGGAGGGAGATTACAAATCCCATGGATTGGACTGGGAGAGACCCAAAATCCCATCCCATTCCATGGGCAGGGACACCTCCCCCTATCCCAGGCTGCTCCAGGCTGGCCCTGGGCACTGCCAGGGATCCAGGGGCAGCCACAGCTGCTCTGGGCACCTGTGCCAGGTGCTGTGTCTGCAGTCACTGTCACTCCCAGCCCTCTGGACTGGGAATTCTGCTGCCTTAACTGGGAATGAAGCAGACTGGGAATAGCTAGCAGGGCCTGTCATGATAAAACAATGGAATTCTTCCCCTAAAATGGCTCAGACACAATTTTTCCATTTCCAAATTCTCCCTCTCCCACGTGAGGGTGAAGCTGGAGCACTCCTGTCCCTCTGCTTTGTCTTTAACCTGACACAAATCTTTGATTCCTTTATTAAAAAATCCCTCACCTTCTCATTCCTTCTTTTTGTTTTCTCTCTGCCTTCTTTTAGAGGAAAAGTCCGGTAAGAAATGCAATTTTTATCTCCTGGAATATTTTAACCCAGCTTTGTGTGTGCTCTTGTCCTGTCTCTAGAGCTGAAATGCCGAAAGCAAATAACAAATCCTGCCCTTCTAGAATGAAGTTTAATTTCCTTGATCGCTGACTTAGAGCTTTTTAAAATAGGATGTGTAGAAATAGAGCTGGGCTTGGCTCTGAGCGTGCTTTGGGGGTGTAGTTTGGGTCCAAGAAGTTGGACCAGGTGTGTAAGGGCTTGGATTTACCTGGATTGGGGCACATCCAAAAGGAGAAGGCAGGAAACACATCCGTGGTGCCACTGGGGTTTCTCCAAGAGAACTCAGCTTCCAGGGGGGAAATCCCCCCATTTTCCAGGACTTGGGTTCCCCTGGGGGGCTGTGCCAGGGTGACCCACGAGGTGTGGTGGCAGCTGGGGACCTTGGGGTGCTGACGTGTCACTCTCTGACCAGGTGTCTCTTCTCTCCCCTCTCGCTGACCGCAGCGGCGCAGCCCGGTAAGAGCCCGCTCCTGGGAATGGGAATGGGGTCATGGGGGTCCTGCCCGGGGTGGGCACAGGGCTTGGGGACAGCTGCCAGTGGTGTCACACAGCCCCTTGTGTCACCCCAGTGGTGGTGGGTGGGACCTCAATAACACAAAGGGGCCCTGTCTTGTATTTTCTGGGTTCCCAGAGGAAGGAAGGAAGGAATCTGGCTCCATGCTCTTTGAAGGCTAATTTGTTATTCTATGATCTATATTATATTAAAGAATGTTATACTATACTAAAGAATACAGAAAGGATACAGACAGAATGCTAAAAAGATAATAATTAAACTTGTGAGCCTCTCCAGGGTCTCGACACATCTTGGTTGTGATTGGCCAATGAGTGAAAACAACTCACATGAAACCAATGAAACCATCTCCAAACCTCATTCCAAAGCACGAAAACACAGGAGAAGCAAATGAGATAATATTGTTTTCCTTTTTCTCTGAGGTTTCTCAGCTTCCCAGGAGAGAAATCCTGGCGAAGGGATTTTTCCAGAAAATATGGCAGTGACAGCCCTGAGTGATGGGAATCCCTGAGATCCCACTCTGGTTCTGGGGTGTCCCTGCTCCCGTGGTGGGGAGGGTTTGGCTTTTGCCCCACGAGCCATTGGCACAGCTGGCCATGGCAGTGGAGAGTGCCCATTCCCAGAGGGATTTACAGTCCTGTGGCCGTGGCACTCGGGACAGCAGAGCTGCCAGCTGTGGTTTTGTGTGGCTCAGGAATTTTCTGCAGGGTTTTCTGGTCCCTGGAGTTCAGGCACCTGCAGGAAATGTCCCCTCAGACAGCTCCTGCTACCTCTGCTGGGCTGCTTTGCTCCTGGGGTGACAAGTGCCACCCACCCCTGTCCCTGTGCACCCCACTTATCCCTGTGTTTCTCCTTCCAGGGGACGATTAAAAGGAATTTATCCAGTAAGTATCTCCTGCAGCCTGTGAAAACAGCACTCACTGCAACTGCTGGAGGGGTTTGGGGAGTGGGGGTGGGAAAAGGAGTGACTTAAATTTGATTTAAAGTGGTGCTGGCAAAGCAGGTGGTTCCCAAAAGTTCTTCCTGGAGGAGTGGGGGACATCCTTGGGACACCCGTAGCAGTGCAGCTCCCTGATTTAGCTCTGCACAGAAATAAATCAGAATTAAAAGCAGATTTTTCCTGCCAGGAGCTCTGCACAGCAGGGTGGGTGGGACACCAGGGGGATGCTGTGGAGGGGGAATGACTCTCATCCACGTGTGTCCTGTCCCAGGTGAGGAGATCACGCGGCCCCGGCGCTCCACGCCCACGCCAGACCCCGCCAGGTCAGTGCAGAGCCCGCCTGGCATCACCCAGGCTCGGGCTCCTCATCCCACTGGGGCTTTGGGAAGGGATTG
Source organism: Pyrgilauda ruficollis (assembly GCF_017590135.1). Taxonomy (NCBI): domain Eukaryota; kingdom Metazoa; phylum Chordata; class Aves; order Passeriformes; family Passeridae; genus Pyrgilauda; species Pyrgilauda ruficollis. The sequence goes on from NW_024527710.1 coordinate 18,301,414, forward strand.
TTCCCTGGGAGGGGGAGGAATGGAATTCCCAGAGCAGCTGTGGCTGCCCCTGGATCCCTGGCAGTGCCCAAGGCCAGGCTGGACACTGGGGCTGGAGCACCTGGAACAGTGGGAGGTGTCCCTGCCATGGCAGGGTGGCACTGGGTGGGCTTCGAGGTCTTTCCAACCGAAAACATTCCAGGTTTTTGGCAGGACTGAGGGGTTGGGATGCTCAGTGTCCATCCCTGCTCTTCACCAAAAGCTCCAAGGACATTCCCTGCTGGAAGCCACCTTGAGCCTGATCCATAAAGGGTTGGCCAAGCTGTGGGGGATGTATTGATTTAGGACAGCAAACATGCAAGTTTTTATGGAATAAAGCCAAATCTCCCTGGGAATGTGCCCTGTGCAGCTCCAGGGGTCGACTCAAGGTGTGTTGTAGCAGAGCATAGTTCAGACCCCAAGTATTTATTTTTTTAATCCTTTTCCATGAAGTTTTGACCAACCCTAAAGCAACTCATTGTCCCAGCAGCTGCTGTGGCACCGCAAGGTTGGCACTGTGGTGCTGCCACACTCCTTTCCCTTTTTCCCACCTGGAACCCCGTGTTTGGCCAGCTCCTCTTTGGCCTGGGGTAAAGAAAAGTCCTCGAAGATGTTTGTGTTTGCCTCAAAGATGGGGTCAGAGCACAAACGTGCCCCTCACGGCTGCTGTGCTCCTCTCTCCCCACAGCAAGAAACCCGCGGAGGATCCGGCGGCGCTGGCCCCGCTCTTCGGGCCCCCGCTGGAGTCAGCCTTCGAGGAGCACAAGCTGGAGGGTGAGTCTGGGGCATGGCAAGCGAGTTTGGGGCAGGGTGAGTCAGTTTGGGGCACGGCAAATCACTTTGGGGCATGGCAAGTGAGTCTGGGGCCATGGTGGGTGAGTTTGGGAAATGGTAAATCACTTTGGGGCTGGGGCGAGGGCATTTGGGGCATGGCAAGTGACTTTGGGGCCATGGCGGGTGAGTTTGGGGCTGAGGCGAAGCAGTTTGGGGACCTGGGAAATTTGGGGCACGGCAAATGACTTTGGGGCTGGGGTGAGGGCAATTGGGGCATGGCAAGTGAGTTTAGGACTGGGGCGAGCGAGTTTGGAGCGTGGCAAGTGAATCTGGGGCCGGGGCAGGGGAGTTTGGGGACCTGGTGAGCTTGGGGCTGGGGTGGGTGAGTTTGGGGCCATGGTGAGTGAATCTGGGGCCATGGTGGGTGAGTTTAGTGACAGGGTGAGTTTGGGGCTGTGACAGTCAAGCTTTGGGGCCATGGTGACTTCAGACCATGGTGGGTGAATTTGGGGGCCTGGTGAGTGAGTTTAGCAACAGGGTGACTTTGGGGCCATGGCAACTTTGGAGCCATGGTGGCTTTGGGCCACGGTGGGTGACTTAGGGGACCTGGTGAGTGACTTTGGGGCCATGGTGGCATCTCCTGGCAGGGACACAGGAAGGTTCTCCAGCCCTGGTAGGTGTGGAGTCCCCATTCCTGGAGGGATTTCAGAGCTGTGTGGATGTGGCACTTGGGGACAAGATCAGGAGTGGAACTGGCAGTTCCATGGGCTCTGAGGGTTTTTCCAAGCTGGACAATTCCTGGATTCCTGGGTTCCCAGCCTGCTGGAGAAGAGAGCCCAGGCAGGGGTTGAAGGACGGGTGGCCACGTCCGGGATTAATTCAGGCTGGGTGGAAACAGAGCAAGTGCTTAAGTCAATTAGCTAATTATGAGGTCTGGGAGAGATCCTGACAGGGAGCAGCTCAAGAATATCAAAACTCAGCATTTTCCAGTCAACCCTTCACCCTGGAGCAGGGGGGTTTAACTCCTTCCAGGATTCTGGAGGCAGCTGTTGGACAAGCCTTGCACCCCTCCATGCCTAGGAAATGCCAACTCAAAAATGTCATTTTTCCTTCCTTTAACACAGAGACACTTTGCTTCCTTCCAAAGCTGGTTTTTCCCAGCTTTCCCAAAGCACAAGAGCCTTGCAAGGCTTGTTTTCCCCAAAACCAGCCCCATCCATGCTCTGGAGTGGGTTCTTCCCAGAGATCTTCTCCTCCTCCTCCTCCTCCTGGAGGGCCACTGCCCTCATAGCCTCGTTATGTCCTGTCATTAACGCCTCCAGTTAATTCTTTTAATCAAGACAATGTTTGCAAGCACTTCTCTGCACAAAAACTCCAAGAAATCTAAATTATGTACAAAAAAATATTTTTTTTCTCCCCCTTTATTCTCTGGGAATACAATTATCTTTTCATTTTACTACCTGATGGGTTTTTTTGTTTGCATATCCTAAAATTCCAGACCATTTTGGCCATCAATACAATGTTTTTCTTCCCATAATAAGCCTCCAAATCCATCCCTGGCATTGTTTTGTTTGTCAAACAACATAAGTGTCAAACTAATTGCACGTCCTGCTTCAAAATCAGACAGGATTTTAATTATCCACCATTACAGAACCCCCTGTCCTTAATTAATGAGGTTTCTCTCACTGTCTGGGCCCTCTTTTCCCAGAGCCTCAGTGTCTCATCACTGTGTTTGGGTGATGGGAAGAAAATATTTGGGTTTTTCATTGCTTTCAAGTGTTTATTTTTGATTTTTCAGCTCCTCTGGACCAGCCTGAGATATGGGGGTCAGTCCAGCCCATCAACACAAACGTAGAGTCCCCAAAACTTCCAAGACCTTTTCCAACTGGAAGTAAGTGACCATGAAAATAAATAAATATATCCAGAAATCAGGTCAAAGATTTGAGCTGTCCTCATCCAGGCTGTGCAGTCCCATGATATTTTAAATTAAAGGGGTTTTTTCCCCTTTGTTTGGCTTGGGTGACAGCACTGTGGGGTGGAGGAGGGAGTGGGATTGATAAGGGATCAAGGGATGGGATGGATCCTGACCCTGCACGTTCACGCCGAGGTTACTTGGCTGGAAAAGTTGGAAGCACCGGTTTTTCCAGGATAACCTCAGGGAGAGCAGCACAGCCCAATCCCGGATTTTTATTGCAGCTTTCCCTCTGCCCGGGGCAGCTGCGGAGCCATTTCCTCTGCAGAAATGCCCCTGTAAAGCACAGCTGGTTAATTAGCCGCTGTTAATTAGCCCCAGCATTCCCGATCCCGGATCCACATCCTGGATCCACGTGGGATGGGAACGGGAGAAAGGCGGAGGCAGCTCCGAGCCTCGGAGGATCCAGGTTTAATTAAAATGCTAATTGAGGGCGTTGAAACAGCCTGAGATGTAAAAAAGGGGGGAAATTCCATCAAACCCAACAGAAATGTCTTCCCACTGCCAGAGGGCAGGGAGGGATGGGGTATTGGGAAGAAATTAATGGGATATTGGGAAGAATTCCTCCTTGTGAGGGATGGGCTGAGCTCCCAAAGCAGCTGTGGCTGCTGCTGGACCCCTGGCAGTGCCCAAGGCCGGGCTGGGAGCTCATCCCTGCCTTGTCCCCTTTGCCCAGCGATCCCTTGTGACATCCCATGGGATGTGCCGCGCCTCCTGCTGCTCTCCAGCTGAACTTTCCCCTCTCTGTGCTCTGTTTCAGCCCCTCCGCCGCTCCCCCCGAAGAACATCCCGGCCACGCCGCCGCGCACCGGCTCCCCCCTGCCCCCGGCCATCGGTAACAACGGCTGCTGGGGGGACACCGGGGGGACAGGGACAGCCCCGGCTCGGGGGGGACACCGGGGAGGGGACAGGGACAGCCCCGGCTCGGGGGGGACACCGGGGAGGGGACAGGGACAGTCCTGGCTCGGGGGTGGCTCTGGGGATGGGACGGGGCCATCCCCAGCCCTGGGGTGGCTCTGGGGGTGACATGTCCCATCCCCAGATCGGGGGTGACATGTCCCCTCCCAGCTCTGGGGGGACACGTCCCCGTGGCTGTGTTTTGGGCACTGATTTGGTCGCTGTGCATCCTCTGCCCTTGGAATTCAGAGAATTCCGGACTGGGCTGGGTTGGGAGGGGTTCCTGTCCTATCCAGTTCCCACCTGCCACCGTCCCAGCTGCTCCAGCCCCGGTGTCCAGCCTGGCCCTGGGCACTGCCGGGGATCCAGGGGCAGCCCCAGCCCTGTGGTGTCTCAGTGGGTGCTGCAGTAGAAGCAGCACAAAGATGTTTTTGCCTCCCAAGTCGGTCTCACCCCAGTGAAATTCATGTTCTGTACACCATCCCTGCCTTTGGATCAGTCGCAGTGCAGGATTAGCCTCAATGTCCTGCTGAAAGCTGGGATATATTCCCAGTTCCAGAGCCCTGCACGGCCTGTGCTGAGGAAACCAGAGGTGTGCAGGGTCTGCCTGTGGCAGGAGCTGCTCCTGCACTCCCTGCCCCCAAATCCCTGCTGAGAGGTGGGAAAAGCCCCCCTGATCCTGCAGCCAGGGGCAGGGAATGGAAATGGTGCTGGGAATGAGGGACAGCCCGAGGGCAGGGATGGAAATGTGTTGGATGCAGCCAGAGGACATCAGGTGCTTCCAAGCATATAATTCATGGTGCTGGCTGGTGGGAAAGCAGGATCTGAGCAGGGAGGGCAGAGGGCACTGCATGGGGCCAGCCAGAGCCCCTCGGGGTGAAACCCCTGTGCCACGAGGAGCCCCCTGCTCTGCCCATCCCCATCTCATCTGTGCTCCCAAATCCCCATTTTCCAGGCTGGCAGGGTGTCCATGTCCATCCATCCATCCATTCCCAGCAGCAAATGCTCCATCATTTGCTGGGCTGTGCCTTGTGTATTTGTGAAGCAAGTGGCTGAGGTCTGGTTCTGTCTGGTTCAGCAAATCCCTGTTTTATCCCCCCCTCCCTAAATGTAGATGCCCAAAACAGAGCAGGGATGGGGTGATGCTGCCACGAGCATCCCAGAGGGCATTTATTGTCATGATCTCCTTTCCCTGGATGTGAAATGCTTGGCTGATGGATCTGTGGTGGTTCTGGAGTCAACTGGGAATGTTGGTGTGTGGTGGCTCAGCAAGCAGAGCCCTGAAATCCCCATCTATGCCCTGAAATCCCCTTCTGTGCCCTAAAATCCTGACCTGTTCCTGCTTGTGTCTGGACTGCATTCCCTGTGGCTGGAATACACTCCCTGTGTGCATCCTGTGCTGCATGCCCAGACTCCAGCAGCGTCCAACCAGCATGTCTAAATATATGTATTTATACCTGAGTGTTTATAAAAGAGAGAAGAGAGTGGGGCGTGCCAGAGTGCTGAGTGCACACCTTTGGTACCTGCTGATAAATCAGAGTTGCTGATAAGGACGTGGTGTGGTTTAGAAGACAGAAAAGGCTGTGAATTCAGGGGGAATTTGGGATTCTTGGCTGTGAGTGCTGGCTCGTGGTGCATGCTCCCTCCTCCGGCCTTTGGATCCCGCGGGATTCATTCCATGTCACACCTGGCTGTGGTGGAAACGTTCTTGCCCATGAATTATATAAATATAGATGAGAAAAGGTGATTTTAGAGCCTCTCCCGTAGAAGTAGAGCCCGTAGAGCACAGCCCTCGCTTAACGCCCGGTGTAAAATAAACCTCCTCTGACCACAGGAGGGGACCAGGCAGCAGCAGAGCCCAAACGGGACAAACTCCCGTCCATCAATGACTTGGACAGCATTTTTGGCCCCGTGCCGTCCCCCAAATCTGCTGCTGCCACCGCGGAAGACAAGTGGGTCAATTTTTCCGACCAATCCCCGGAAAACGCGCCTCCGGAGTTGTCGCCCCGGGAGAAAGCGGCGTCGCCACCGGCGGCCGCGGGCAGCCCGGCCAGCGCTCCGGCCGAGCCTCCCCGCCCGCTGCCCTCGCCGCTGCAGCTGGAAGACGCTCCCAAGAAGCTTCCCGAGCAGCCCCACCTTAAGGATGATTCCGCCGAGCCCGTCGCCTCTCCCAAAGATTTTGGGCCGGGCCAAAGGGGCACCCCGCCGCCCCCTCCGCCGCCCACCTACCGCGCCGTGGTCTCGTCCCCCGGACCGGGCACGGGAAGCACCAGCGGTACGTGCTGTGAGCTCGGGTGTGCTGCCGTGTGGCCGTGGTGACCCTCCCGCCTGGCTGTGTCCCGCCGTGCCCCGCTGCCAGCCTGTGTCCTGCGCCTCCCGTGTCCATCCTTCCCTGGCGCTGGGAGCTTTTCCCGATGCTCCTTCCCACCCCAAACCGGGCACGGGCTTCTTGTTGTTGTTGGTGTTGCTGTGGTTGTGTTCTCCGTGGGGATGGAAATGGTTCAGGTAAATGGTCTGAGCGAGCCTCAGATGCGGGGTTGGGGTGTTTGTTTGGATCGCAGCCTCTCATCCCGGTAATTCCCAGGTGGGAAGGGTGCTCGGCTCTTCCTGCCTCTGGGTGTGGATGGGGAGATGAGTTCCGGGGTGAACCTCTCCCCCGGGAGAAGCTGCTGGCTCTGCCTGCCTTCAGCTGATTAATTATAAATGTTCATTACGGCAAACGAGCGGGGAGGCTCGGCTTACTCTCATTCCCTTCTTGAAGAGCTGCAGCCTGAGCCCAGCTCCACCCTGTGCTCCCACCCTGCATCCACCAAAGGCGATTTTTGGGGCAATCACAGCCTTGAGGAACCTGCACTGGTGGTGGGGTGGGTGTGCAGCCCCCCAGCTCTGTGACCCCTGCTACCCTCCTGATGGGAGCTCGGAATTTGTGTCACTGCCCCCGGGATTTGTCACCTCCAGGAGGGTGCCCTGAGTGTGGCTGGTGCTGCAGGTGTGGCTTTGCTTCAGTGCTGGTGGCTTTTCTGTGCTGGCTCGGGGGGTGGGCGGGGTCCCTGTGGGGGCTGAGGCGTCCAGCAGGAGCTAGAACTTCTCCAGGAGCTTCCAGGAGCAGGAAACAGCAGGATCCATCCTGCTCCCAGCTGAGCACAGGATGGAGACGTGCCAGGCTCCCCCCGTGGGGGTGGATGGGTGGAGAAGCCTGTCCCAGAAGATCCACATCCCTGCTCCAGGAATTTCTCCTGTCTCATTCCGGGCAGCAAGCTGGGAAATGGAAGTGTGGACACAGCCACACAGAAATGCTGCAAATCCTCCAAAAGCTGCAGCAGGGCGTGCAGCACAGACCCAGCGCCTGTCCCACCTCTCCCACCTTTCCAAGCCTGGTTTTTGGGTGCTGGGGAGCAGAGCCACCCCAGGATCTTCTCCTGCCTTCACAGCCCGTGGGTGTCACCAAGGCTCTGCAGGGTCAGGATGGAAGGGCTGGGTTGGAAGGGATCTCAAAGCTTGTCTTGTTCCAACCCCCTTCCACCACCCCGCTCCAAGGCCAGCATTCCAGCAGATTTCTGATTCCATGCTGGTTTTCACATGCTGCCAGTTTCTGGTGTAGGAAATATCCATTCCCTGCATGGAAGCCACCATCTGGCCAGGCTTTGGCTACCTGGTGGCCACAGAACCCTCCCTGACACTCAGTCCTGCAAAGTTATTTTCCCCTCAGTATTTCCTATTTTCTCAGGCTTTTCTTGGGATAAGGAATGAAAAATTCAAACTTTGGTTCCCAAATCAGGCTTTGAAATAAAAGTGGATTGAATTTTGGAGTTGTGCAAAGGAATGACTGGAATTTACTCCCTTTATGCCAGGCCCTCTCTGTCTGAGCCTGCTCTCCTTCACCTCTTCTTGTTTCTATAAATCCAACTTTGATCTTTACTTAACCTGAGCTATCACCCAAAGAACTCAGGAAATTATTTTCTTGTAAGTGGGAAAACTATTCACTTATCATCTCATCAGTCTTTGCGATGGAGCTGCTGAGCTCCGTGGAAGCTGTGGCAAACACTGGCTCAGCTGTCCTGGCACTGAGCTCTGAGTTCCCTCCCATTCCTGCTGCCCTTCGTGTCCTGGTGCCCGCTGTGCCTGCTCTGTACAGCTCCAGTTCTTGCTGGGCTTCTCCTGGAAGGAATTCCTGTGTGTGGAGCAAAGCAGGCTCCAGGATCTCCCTGAGGCACCTGTTGCAATTCCCATTTGGTCACAGAGCTCCCCCTCTGCAGCAGGCTCTGTGTGAGCCCTGAGCTCAGCTCCCTTCTTCGGGAGCCTCTTCCAGAGGGTTGGGAGCTGCGTTGTGCTCCCAGCAAATCCCAGAACCTTCCTCTTCCACCCTGCTTTGCTGGGCCAAAGCTTTGCCCTGCGATGAGGATCCCAAACTCCCACTTGTGCCAGCCCTGGAGCAGTATCTCATCCATCACCCCATCCCTCCTGCCCCTATTTTTGGGAAAGCTGTAAGACTCCGATTTTGCAGAGGAAAGCGGGCATTGAGCAGCCCCTGCCGGGAACCCACGGGCACCAGCCCTCCTGGCACGTTCCATGCACAGCTGCTGGCTGTGCCACCATCATGGGGAGCCCTGGGCTGGGCAGCAGCGGGGGCAGAGCCTGCGGGCACTCACGGCTCCGTTTGTTGCAGGTTCCTCGTCCCCGGCTCGCCCCGGAACGCCGCTGGCCACGTGTGGCACCCCCCCGCCGCCGCCGCCCCGGCCCCCGTCCCGGCCCAAGCTGCCCCCGGGCAAGCCCCCCGTCAGCGATGTGGTACGTGGGGAGGGGCTGGGGGCACGGCAGGGCTGTGCCAGGGGAGGAGGGTGGCATTCCCAGTCTGGAATGGGACAGCGGAGCAGGGCGAGCCACCCGCGGTCACCGGGGTGGGCTGGGCTCTTCCAGGATCTGTGGATTCCCCGTGGGAAGGGCTGTGCCACCTCTGCTCTGCCAGCCTGGTGATGCCAGCCAGGGTGCTCAGTCAGGGCAAGGGCAGGGAATGGGCTGGGGTGGGAAGGGTTGGGGGACAGAGCAGTTCCAGCCTCCCAGGAGCAATGCCAGCTCAGGGCTGTCCCGTGTGCCACCCCAGGCTGCTCCAGGTAAGGCGTGAGGGCTTTGGGGTTGATGCTGAGGGTGGAAAATGACCCCCAAAGGCTCCCTAAGGGCCTGGGGAGCTGGCACCTGGTGGGCACTGCTCCCTTCCCAATGCCCAGCCCATTCCATCCATCCCACGGCCCCTGGAGCTCCCACCCTGGGTGTGGATGGGTGGAATCTCAACATCCACCCCCACAGTGGTGGGGATAATCTGTTTTCCCAGCTCCAAGCTAAAATGCCATTGGTACTAAAACAACTCAAGTCATTCCAATTTTTCCTCTGGGGCACCGGCAGAGCAGTCAGGAGGGTCCAGGCAAAATTTTATTTGTGTGATGCAAATGTTTCTGTTTGGATTTTTTTTAACTTTGTGTTGTTTTATGTTTCTCTCCAGTCCAGGCCTTTTAGCCCTCCCATCCACTCCTCCAGCCCTCCTCCGATAGCACCTTTAGCCCGTGCTGAAAGTACTTCTTCCATATCTTCCACCAATTCCCTGAGTGCAGCCACCACTCCCACCGTTGGTAAACACACACAGCGCTGCTGTTCTTTCACCTTTCCTAGCCCTCCAAAAATTCCTGATGCCTTTTCATTCACTAGGTCATTCTTTGGGGTCGGATTCGTTAGTTTCCATCGGGGTTTTAAATGCTAAAAGGGATTTGAGAGGGGTGACGGATCAGGAGGGTGATGCTGCGAGGGAAGTTTTTCCAAATGTTGTGGGAAATGGATGTTTGGTGAAAGTCAAGGGAATTGTAACAGAAAATGTGGTTCTGGGCTGTAAATTGGGGCAAAATAAGCTTTTTTTGCAGGGGATGCTTGTGCCTGGAGGGGAGTGGGGCTGGAAGCCAGACCTTGGGATCTAGGGATATTAAATCTCTTGGAATGTCTTAAATTCACACTTGCCCTTAAAGCAGTAACAGAAAAGGGGTCTTGGAAAAGCAAGTGGCTCTTTCCAGCCACTTGGCACGTCCTAGGGCAGAACCAAACGCTGCAGTTTCCGTCCTGGGAAGAGTGGGGTTTGCCAAAACCCCGGGGCTGAGATGAGGAATGGGAATCGAGTCTGGCTGGCAGCTCCCAGCTCCAGGCGTGGGCCCCCCACGCCTCCCTCTCCATCCCCTCTGTCCCCTCCTGTCCCTTCTGTCCCTGCTGCCGGCTCTGCCCCTCCTCCTCCATCCCTGGCTGCCAGTCCCTCGCTTCCTGCGGCTCCATCTCCTCCAGGATCACCTCCCTCCTTTGTCTTTTCTTCCCAACCTTCTGGAAAACCCTGCCTGGCGGGAGTTCCCGTGCGCTCGGCCATCGCGCTGGCTGCAGCGTTCGTCACCGCGGGGAGCGGTGGCACTGCCACCAGTCCCGCCCGGTGGCCGGCAGGTGCTGGTGACAGCGTTGTCCCCGCGGTGCCGGTGGCACCGAGCCCTCCCCGTGGCTTTGCTGGAGTCTCGACTGCGTCTCCGTCCTGTTGTCACCTCACAGGTGTTGTAGGTGCTCGTGCCTGTTCCGGCTGTTGGTCACTGTCACAGCGCCTTGCTGGAAAAGATGTCACCAGGACAGCGAGCCCTGAGCGTCCCCTGTGCCACTGGCAGCGGCCTCAGCAGTGCCTGAGGGCACGGCGGCCACAGGGACACGGCGTTAGGGGAGGGGACAGCCAGGCTGAGGACAGGGACAGTCCCAGGGGCTGCGGGAGGCTGGGAAGGGCGACGGGAGCGAGCCACCCCAGCTCCCTCAGGCTCTCTGTTTGGATTGTTTTTTTTCTCTCATATTTTTGGGATCAAAAGCTGCTGTTTGATGATTTAGTGACCTCCCTGTGCTGAGGAGAGGGGATGAGGTTGCTGGGCTGGGGGGAGAAGCTGGGGTCCCACACCCTCCATGGAGCTTTCCTGGAGCAGAGCAAAAATCAGGGCTCTGGGGTCACCCCTGACCAGGGAACTCCAAACAGGGCAGCAGGAGGAGCATCCCAGATTTTGTAGGTGTTGCACTTCCAGCTCGATGCATAGATAATGCTGAGTGAGAAAGGACCCACAGGGATCATTGATCCATCTCCTGCCTTGCCCAGACCCCAATATTCCCACCCTGTTCATCCCTGGCAGAGCTGTCCAAACCCTCCTGGAGCTCTGGCAGCCTCGGGGCTGGGATCATTCCCTGGGGATCTGGGCAGTGCCAGCACCCTCTCGGGGAAGAACCTTTTCTGCTGGCATCCAAGCTAAACCTTGGGAAAAGCTGGATGGGGCACAGAGACAGACGGACAGGGTTTGGGGTCTGCGTTGGGAAAGCATCTCCTTGTCCCCACCAAGGCCAGGGTGGGCACTGGTGCTGGGTGAACATCCATGAAAACCCACAGCAGAGGAGGGACAATTCCCAAAAGAAGACAAGCTGGCCTGGGAGGTGTGCAGGGATGGGCAGGTCTGGGATCAGGGACTGCTGCAGGTTCTGGGGGGCTGGGACACCCCAATCCAGCTGGGGCTGGAGTCTGGCTCCACCACTTTCCCCATCTCCCGTGCCCTGTGGCAAAGTCCCACGGAGTTTGTCCGGGAGCAGGGGCAGGGCTGTTCCATCCCCGTGTCCTCCGTGCTGTTCTGGTGTGCTTTCCTCGTTGGCTGCATGTCAGTCTGGACAATTCCTGGCACAGCAAGGAGCTCTGTGGTTCCCGTGTCGGTGCCCCTCCGTCATTTCTGTCTCTGCGTTGATACAAGTGCGCTGCTTGGTTTCACTTGGGATCCGTGTTTTCATTCTTTTTGTGTTCTTTTTTTTTTTTCTTCTTTTTTTCTTTCTTTCCTTCCTTTGCGTTTCTTCTGCTTGTGTTATCAGAGGATGATGCTTTTGTTGACAAACTGCCCGCGTTTGAAGGGCGCAGTGAAACGCCGGCAGGTACTGTACTAGCAGGGAGTTTTCCGAGAATTCCGCCTTCGGAGCGGCGCCCACCGCTCGCAGCACCTTGCATGACAGTTTCTCAGTGAGTCAAAGGACTTGGAGGTGGAAGGTTGGCACCTCCCGAATTCCGAAAGGTTCATTTAGCAGCTCCAAAAGCTGTTGGCCCCATCCCCCCGTCCCGCCCTCACATCCCGAGTTATTCCAGCGTGGCGCCTTTGGAGGCGGCGGGAGCGCAGGGAGCTGGCTGTGATGGGAAGGGAAGGCTCCAGCTAGGATCCGCTGCTCTGTGTGCGTGTGTCCGGTTCTCTGCAAGTGTCGTGTCCTGAGATGCGAGAGCAAACAGCCACGTGTCACTGTCCCTGAGTGTCACTGCGGGGTGGCATGCGGAGCAGCATCCCGCCGGGAATGCTGAGGAGCGCCGGCCCCGCTCCGCGCAGGCGGAACCCGGAGCGCATGAGCCGACAAACCTCTTCTACCGTGGCCACAAAAAGCCAGAGCACCCCTGCAAACCGCTCACCCAGCGGGCAGAACGACTCTTCCATCTGGGCTTCCATAGCTTTGCTTCCCGCTTTCTGTCCCCCGAGCCAGCGGCCGGGTGTCACGCCCCTGTCCCTGCACGTGTGACCGCCCTGCAGCGCCTCGCCCCCTCCCCGTAGCGACACTAATGACCTGCTCTGTGACTCACACTGTGTCCTTCTCTCTCCCTCTCCTTAACCTTTCCCATCCCGCTTCAACTCCTGGCCATACAGAGAATGAACAGCCTTCCCTCGTTTGGTTTGACAGAGGAAAGTTTTATTTGACTTTCGAAGGTAAGTAGTGCAAAGCACAGCCGGTAACCACTCGCTCCCCTCGCTCTCTCGCTCCCGGGGTTCCCTTCCGAGGCTCCATTCTATGCAGCTTCCCGGGCTCCATCCATCCAATGCATCTTCCCGGGCTCCATCCAGCCCAGCTTCCCGTGCGGAATGCTATGGCTGCTTAGATGACATCGCCAGTCCGGCCGGAATCGTTTTGATTTGATTTGATTTGTACCATTTGTCCCTCTGAGCTCTTTTTTTTTTTCCTTGTTGATTTCATTTTCAAAAAAAAAAAAAAAAAAAAAAAAGAAAGAAAAAAAAATCCGACCCAAGCAAACCAAAAGCCCAAAGGAGCATTCCGAATATTCCCGGACGGAGGTGAAAACCAGGGAGCGGAGCCGCTTGCGCTGCCGAGGAAGCTGACCCTGCCACCAGGGCTTCTGTCCGCTCTCCCCCTCGCCCCCGGAGCGGGCTGGGGGCGGTGAATTCAAACCCCCCGGAGCCCTGTCCGGCCTCCTCCCCTCCTCCCGGCCCGGTTTTCGGCAGGAAGGGCTCCGGGAATGCGCTGGCACTGCCAGCACCGCCCGGGCTGTGCCAGGTTGTGCTGCTGGGGTGCTCGGCTGGAGGTGCGGGAGGTTTTGGGGTCCCTCGTGGATGAGGGGCGTTGGGGAGGATGCAGGCAGGGGAACACCTCGGTTTGGGGCCGATGGCACCTTCTCCGAGCAGTGTCACATCCCAGAGAGGACAACGCCCCAGGCTTTGGGGGCAGCTTCGAACCGCAGGCACGGAGCCAACATTTTCCTTTTAACAGCAGAAGGAGAAGCAGGGGTTTGCCTGCAGCAGGGAGGGATTGCCGCAGATCCCAAGGAAGCGCCTGGGGAGCTGCTGCGGTGCCTGCAGGCAGAGCTGGGGGATGGCTCCATGTGGGATTCCCAAAGTGTCCCCTCCTGCAAAGGAGGGGCCTGGGGTGGCACTGCCTGGCTGGGAGTGGCCCAGGATGGCCCTGCCTGGCATGGGCTGCTTGGGATCATGGAGCAAACCCATCCTGGTGACAGTGCTGGCTGAGCAGCAGCAGAAGGCAGGGATCAGGGTGGTGACTGGGGCTTGGGTCCTTCCTTTCCTCCTTTTTCCAAGGTCCTCACTCTGGCAATTCCTGCTTTGGTGTCCCTGCTCCGATGGCATCTCCCAGATTAGACCCAGGAGGGGTCGTGCAGGAGCTGCTTCCTCCTGCTGCTCAGGGCAGTTTTGCTGTTTCCAGCCAAAATCCCTGTTTGGGTTTCCTTTCTCAGGGGCTTGTTGGGAGCTCTGGGAAGAGCTGAGGACAGCAGGGACAGCGTTATCCCTCACAGGAATATTCCAGCTCCACATTCCCCCTGCTCTGTGCTTCCTCCCTGCCCCTTGCCCAGCACCAGCACTGCACATCTGGGGCTTTTCCTGTGCCTTGGAATCTTAACCTTGTACTGGAATTCCTGGGCTTGGTTCTGGTGGTGTGAACAGTCTGGAGCTGGGGTGGGATTATCCTGGGAATGCAGGAGTGGCACTGCCCCAGGATCATCCCACAGCCCAGCAAGGAGCTGTCTCACTTCCACATGCTGGATTTCTGATTGATCTCTAAATATTTAAGCCAAACTTGAAAAAAAAAAAAAAAAAAAGATAAATTTTATGTGCAGGCAAGTGAGAGGAGATCTGCTGAGTTTGGCATCTGGAACCCAGGGCATGGAATGCCAGAAGGGAATTATGGTTTCTTTCTGGATTTGGGGTTGTTTTTTGCTGGTTTGTTTTTGGTTTTTTTTTGTGGCAAGATCCATGTTCTTGATGAACGTGGGGCAGTTTGTCCCTGTGTGGAAGGAGATGTGGTGATGCTGTCATGTTCTGGAATCCCTGGCTACTCCACAGCTGCATTTTCCACCTTTTGTAGAGAAGAATAAAGTAAATTAAGCTGGTCTGCTGCTTATGGTTAGATCCAAAACTCCATAAAGTAGATTTATTTTTTTTCTGTTATTATCAGGTAATTTGTGCAAATGAAATGTTTATAAAAATGACTTTGGAAGCAGGAACTGAAAAGGCAGGTTTGGGGTGGAGCTGTGCCACAGCAACTGGATTTGTCTCTCAGGTTTCTGGACAATAATTGCAATTCTTATAATAGTTTATACTTTTCTTTTTTAGTGAAAACATGAGTGTAAAAAATTAATTTATTCCCTGAAGCCATGAAGAGAAGGGTTTATGGATTCATGAGGGAAGTGTGGAGGGGACCAAGAACCCCAATTCCACCCACATGATCTTCAGACCATTAGAAATGAGGATATTTTATTGTTGTTGCTTCTCAGATGGACTCACATTCCCACACCCCAGCTGAGCCTGGGGATCCAGGAGATCTCCCTGGTTATGCCTGATTTTTCATCCTGCAGAATCAAAGATACAGATGCAGAGGGATGAGGGAAAAGGAGAAATGAGGGAAAAGAAGAGAGGGAGAGGGAAAAGGAAAAAGGAGGAGGAAAGTGTGGTGCTGTGGCAGAGCCCTGGCTCACATTTCATGCCTGGCAAGGAGGCTGGAGAGAGGCTGGGAACACAAACCCTGTCAGGAAGCACTGAGGGAGCTGGGGGTGCTCACCTGGAGAAAAGGAGACTCAGGGGTGCCCTCATCGCTCTGCACAGCTCCTGAAAGGTGCCTGTGCTCAGCTGGGGCTGGGCTCTTTCTCCAGCACCACTGACACAACCAGAGCACACAGCCTGCAGCTGCACCAAGGGAAATTCAGGTTGGATATCAGGAAAAAGTATTTTCCAGAAAGGGTGATAAAGTTCTGGAATGGCTGCCCGGGGAGGTGCTGCAGTCCCCATCCCTGGGTGTGTTTAACAAAGCCTGGATGTGGCACTGGGGGCCAGGGTTGAGTTGGGGTGCTGGGGCTGGGTTGGACTCCATGGTCTTGGAGGTCTCTTCCAACCCAGTGATTCTGTGAATTTCCAGGTGGATGCAGTAGGAATGTCCCACTGCCAAGATATCGGCTGTGTTTGATGCTCTGAGGGGTTGTTGCTCTGGGTGGGGAGCAAGGATTTTCTCCCAAGGTGTCTTTGGGAAGGATTTTTAGAAAATGTGTTGTCCTGCGTGCCCCCTCAGTCATGGGCTTTTGGGGTGTGGTGTCCTGTTGCTTTGGGGACCATGCCCTCATCTGGAACTGTGTCTGCTCTTCAGTGGGAATTCCACCAGGGAATCCTGATGGATATCCTGGGCTGTGGGCTCAGGAGCAGGAGGCTCTGGGCTCGTTAGGGTAATGACTGTGTGTGTGGCTGTGGGTCTGCTGTGTGTGGGTGAGGTGTTCCAGGAACAGCGGGATCCACCCCTGAGCACCCCCATCCCGGGCTGCAGCTGGAATCCCGGATTCCCCTGAGCCTCTCCGGGGGTGGGACCGAGAGGGACACGTGTGGCTGCATCAGTGTTTTATACTTTTAGGCTGCATTAGGCACTGGAAGGGAAAATCCCTCATCTGTGCCTCCAGGAAAGAGCACTTAGGATTTATCCATTAACGTGTGAGTTCCTTGGGGAGGTGTGAGGATTCCTCCTCGCTGGTGGAAACCATCGTTTCTCCCATTAATGTACCCAAACTCAAAGTGTCATTGAAGTGACAGAAGTGCTTCCCCTGGGAGATGCTGCAAATCCCAATTTCCTGCTCCCAAACCCCTGTTTATTCCCAGGGGCAGCAGCACAGAAAGAAGGGAAGGGATCATTTCTGAGGATGGCCCAAGCAGAAGAGCTCACCAGGAACGTGACACGTTTTGCTCAGCTTTGCTTCCCCCTTATCCTCTGCCTGTGGAAGTGCTGCCATTTCCAGGGCTGGTGTTGGAATTCCTGTGGCTTTGGAATTCCTACAGCTTTGGCTGGGGCTGGCAGGAGCTCGTTGCTCTGAGCAAACCCTGGGCTGGATCTGTCCCTCTTTCCACCCGGGGGAAGGATGGTGATGGACTGAGGGGCAGGGATGGTGATGGATTGAGGGGATCCCTGGATAAACTGTCCCTCTGGAGTCCTTTGCTGTTCCTTTTTAGCTGCTTTGGGGCAAAATAATCCTCGTGCTTCACCCCGTGTACAGGATGTGGTATCAAAAAAAGGTTCCAAAATGATTCATTGCGGGAAATGGATGAGGCTGAAGGGTGGTGCCAGGGCAGGGAGTGACCTCTCCAGGGTTTTTTGGGTGTCTGTGGGATCAACACCTTGGACATCTGGGCTGATCTTTGGATACTTCTCATGGGGAAGAGGTGTGGGCTTGGCTGTGCCAACCCCTTGGTGGTGGGCACAGGACTTGTGGTCCCACCCACAGAGGGTTTCCAGCACACCTGGAGCTCCTGAGGAGCACTTGCAGTGATGATTTCATCCTCAAATGTCTTTTGGAAACAACAATTCCTGGCCAGCAAAGGGAAACCTGTGTGTGATCCTCAGGGCTGAGTTGTTTTAGAGCCTGGCAAGTGTCCAAGGATGCACAGCAACACCAAGGCAAGCTTTCCCCCTTTTCCCAGTCATGGAATCCTAGAATGGTTTTGTTTGGAAGGAACCTTAAATCTCAGCTTGTTCCAGCTTCCACTATCCCAGGTGGCTCCTGTCCAAGCTGGCCTTGGACATTTCCAGGGATCCAGGGGCAGCCACAGCTTCTCTGGACAAGCTGTGCCAGTGCCTGTTTTCCCAGGTTTCTGATGAGTTGCAGATTTCCTGTCGGGCACTGAGGGCTTCGTGAGTGAGTGGGGCGTGGAGGATGCTCCAGGCATCCACAGGGCAGGACAGCAGAGCAGAGTGTGCAGGGGCTTGCAGGAGCCCCCTCAGCATGGGGGGACATCAGGGGGACACTGCCAGCACCCCGAGCTCCCCGGGGTGACACAATGAACCCCCCCAGCCCCTTTTTACGGGGCCCAAAAAGCGACTGCAAAAACTGTCATGCAAAGCCTGCCGCGTGGCAGCCCCGCATGCTGCTCCCGCCTGGCCTCCTCCATCCTTTTCTTTGCTTGCTTCTGGCAGCGGGGCGGGGGGAAAGATCATTTCCCAAACTTTTCAAAAGCCTCATCCGAAGCCTGGGGGGTTTGGTGATTATGTGCCCATGGAGTCAGGCTGGGGGCACGGTGAGCGGCGGGCAGCGGGGCGCGGTGCCCGGCGGGTGCCAAGGGGGCTGTGTGCTCTGTTGCAGGCTCGTCACGGGGCCCCAGCCCCCTGACCATGGGGGCACAGGACACCCTGCCCGTGGCCGCCGCCTTCACCGAAACCGTCAACGCGTACTTCAAAGGGGCTGACCCCAACAAGTAGGTGCTGGCCCCCGGGGGTGTCCCTGCCATGGGGGGTGTTGTCAGGGATGAGGAGGGGGATTGAGGCCTTCCTCTGGTTCTGGTCCAGGGGTTTCCAGATGCTTCTGTCTCATCTGGGTCAGCAGAAACTGATGCCTTGTCCCAAAACCTGAGGCATCAGGACAGGAGGTGATGTGGCCTGGGGTGTCCAGGGGCAGGACACTGCTGTGGTGCCCCGTTTCAAAATGTTTCTGCCATGCGAAAGGGAGGTGAGGACTTTGTGTGAGGAATCTCAGAGAGCAGCACAGGAAGGGTAGCAGGGGGGCTGCAGCCTTTCCCTCCCGTGCCTGGACAAAACAGGATGGCATTCCAACAGAAACTCGGAGGTGTTTTAAGGCCTTCTAATAGATAGAACCCAAAAGGGCAGACCGAAGACAAATTAATTTCACTAAAATACTGAATGACATCAAAAATAAGAAGCTTCAAACAGGGTTTATTTAAGAAGATCCCTGTCAGCCCTTGTGCTGTTTCTGCTCTCTCTGAGGCCCCCAGATGTGTCGGGTGGGGAAGGGGGGACTGTGCCCACACCATCCATGGTGCCAGCCCTCCCTCGCTGCTGCATTTTGAGCCCCCTTTGCTCCCCCTGGCTCTCTGTGCTGGGCGCTGCAGGTGCATCGTGAAGATCACGGGGGAGATGGTGCTGTCCTTCCCGGCGGGCATCACCCGACACTTTGCCAACAACCCCGCCCCAGCCGTGCTCACCTTCCGCGTGCTCAACTTCAACAGGCTGGAGCACGTCCTGCCAAACCCCCAGCTCCTCTGCTGGTAAGCCCTTCCCCCAGCAGCATCCCAGGGCAAGGCGGGATTCCGGGAACACGGGGTGTTTGCGAAAGTATATGGCCCGAAGTATCTTCCTTGGAAGCATGTGCTGGTTTTGGGAGCGAAACTCTCAAACCCTCAAATACTTGATGAAATCCCAGAATGGTTTGGGTTGATAGATCATCAGGATTATCCTGATATCAGGATTATCCCATGGGCAGAGACACCAAGGGGCAGAATCCCCCCTTTGCTGCTGCCCACACTGGGGGATCAGGCCAGGACTTGGGGGGTTCTGAATCCCAGTGCAGATGGATCAGGACAAGCCAAGCTGGGTGGGAGAGAGGCAATGCTCCTCTGGAGGTGGGATTGAGTGCAGCCCCTGTGCTGTGCAGAACAGCTCTCTCCTGCCCAGGCAGGTTATCCAAAGGGTTCCTTCTCCTCTGTGCAGTGACAACGTGCAGAGTGACTCCAACTCCAAGGAGTTCTGGGTCAACATGCCAAATCTGATGACTCACCTAAAGAAGGTATCGGAACAGAAACCTCAAGCCACCTATTACAATGTGGATATGCTCAAATACCAGGTAGGGATTTTTTTGTGAGATAAAACTATGCAAAAAAAAAAAAATTAAAAAAAATAGAAGTGTGCTGATTATGGCTGTAAAAAATGGCAAATGTAAACTAAAAAATGGTAAATGTAAAAGATGGTGTTTCCCTAGTGCAGAGTGGAGCTAATGTGAGGTGGGGGCTTGTTGTCCCACTGTCCCTTCTGTGTGGCACTGGGTTGTCTGGCTTTAAGCCCAGTACTAAATTCAGGGGGAATTCAAGGTCTTGCCTCCAAGTGCGATGTCCGCGTCTGTAAAACGGGATTTCTCCCTTCAGCCCTATGGAAACTAAATGTTTTTTCTGTCATTTTGGAAGGTGTCTGCCCAGGGTATTCAGTCTACTCCATTAAACCTTGCAGTGAGCTGGCGGTGTGACCCTGCAAGCACTGACCTGCGCATCGACTACAAATACAATACAGAGGCAATGACCACGCCTGTAGCTCTAAACAACGTCCAGTTCCTCGTCCCCGTCGACGGAGGAGTAACCAAACTTCAAGCTGTGCTTCCTCCTGCTGTCTGGTAGGCATTGCTCATCCTGTCCCTGCCTGGAATCCCCATCCTGCTGCACGAGGGTCTGTGGGTGGGAGCTGGGGACACGCTGGGGACCCAAACCTGCCCTCCTCTTGTAGGAGGAAATGTTTAGCCCCACTCCAATTCCCTTTTTCTTGCCATTCCCACAAGAAAATGGTCAGAGATGAAGGGAGATGTGCAGGCAGCAGAGCATCAGCCCTTATTCTGTGTTTTGGCTGCTTTATCCAGGGTTTAGAGGGCTGCACAGGCAGGCCCTGGCACAGGTGCCCAGAGCAGCTGGGGCTGCTCCTGGATCCCTGGCAGTGCCCAAGGCCAGGCTGGACACTGGGGCTGGAGCAGCCTGGGACAGTGGGAGGTGTCCCTGCCATGGCAGGGGTGACACTGGATGAGTTTTAAGGTCCCTTCCAACCAAAGCAGTCTGGGATTCATGGAAGGATGTGTGGCTGTCGCTGCCATAGGCACTGGCACATGTCTCTTGCTCACCTGCAATCCTCATAACAATCATACAATTCTTTTGTTTGGAAAAGCACTCTAAAACTATCAAGTCTATCCATGAGCCCAGGACTTGAACTTTCACTTGCTGTGAAACCCAGATCCAAGCTCCCAGAATTGCTGCTCCAGAGAGCAGCACCAGAGTAGCTCCCCATCCCACAACCAGTCTTCAGCAAAATTCAAATTAATCCTTAGCAATTTCTTGATTCCTACAGAAATGCTTTTCTCCATGTGTTTGCAGGAATGCTGAACAGCAAAGGATATTGTGGAAGATCCCTGATATCTCCCAGAAGTCAGAAAATGGAGGTAATCCTGCAAATATGCACGTCATTAACTCAGAATCCTTCAGGCAGGCATGGAGGTTGCCATCACACGAGCCCAGACACTCGGGTTCCTGCTGGGGCTTGCTGGGGACAAAGCTATTTAATTTTGGAGCTCAAAAAGCAGGGCTACGTGCCACCAGCGCTGCTTTGCCAACCACCTTGGCATCCCGAGGGGCATTCACACACCGGGCTGGGATGTGGTGGGCTGCCAAGTCCTCGGCTCTACCCTACTCCAAGGCTGAGGTTGTCGTCTCCCACAGGAGATTCTCCAAGTGGGAAGCTGTTCCTAGCGCTGGGATGTGTGAAAAGCCGAATCCTGCTGGGAGGATGGGGGGTTTGGCTCTGCCTGCCGGGATGCCGCGGGGCCGTGGCTCCGCTGGCGCCGTGTCCATGCCCTGTCCGTGCCGGGATGCCCCGAGCGCCCTCCGCGCTCACCGGGCTCTCTCCGTGTCCCTGTCCAGGTGTGGGGTCGCTGCTGGCGCGGTTCCAGCTCTCGGAGGGGCCGAGCTCGCCGGCCCCGCTGGCCGTGCAGTTCACCAGCGAGGGCAGCACCCTGTCCAGCTGCGACATCGAGCTGGTGGGCGCCGGCTACCGCTTCTCCCTCATCAAGAAGAGGTTTGCGGCAGGTGGGTGCCTCAGCGGCGGCTCCTCCCCGCGGGTCCCCTCTGGCCGTGCCGGGATGCCGGGAGCGCTGGTGCTGGGTTTGCACACCGCAGCTCGGGCAGGGGGACAGCGGGACAGCAGCTCCCCTGCGGGAAATAAATCCTGCTGCCACCTGCCAGCCTTGGGGTTCATGGCTCATGCCTGCTCCTGCATGAAAGGCAAGCACTGGAATCTCCAGGGCATCTCCAGGGCATCTCCAGGATGAGCTTTTGCCCTGTTGCTGCAGAGAATAACGAGGATTTTTCCTCATTGCTGTAGAAATAATGAGGATTTTTCCTCATTGCTGCAGAGAATAACGAGGATTTTTCCTCGTTGCTGCGGAGAATAACAAGGATTTTTCCTCGTGGCTGCAGAGAATTATGAGGATTTTCCCGTGGGCAGGAAGGGCTGGTGGAGGTGGGCAAAAACTCCTGGGAATCAGGGCTGCTCCCTCCCCCCAGCTGATTTCTGATCCCGTTTCTAGGTAAATATTTGGCGGATAACTGATGGAAGCTTATGCAAGTCCATGGAAAATACTATGGAAAATACCCAAGGACTGCTGTGCGTGGAACGGGTTTTAATTACAGTTTAAGGAAACTGAACTAAATCCTGCACTCGGGACATTTCTGTTGGAAGTGTCGACAACTTTCAGCATTTTTTTCCTTGGAAAACACCGTCTTGACCAGTCCTCCAGTATTTACTTCTAGATGTAACATTGTTAATGGTTTTAAAATGTAATTATTGTATTTGTAAATTGTACTCATTCCAGTAAGGCTGTATTTTGGCAGTTAGACACTTGAGTTTTAGCATTTTACCATTCATGAAATGGATGTAATTTAAACTGTGGTATATAAATCTAATAGTAGTACTGTTGAATGGCACAATGCTTACAGAGGTAGATTGCATTTTGTCAATATATACAATTTAAATACGATACTGGTAGCTGTTATGAAGGGGGTGCCTCATCAAAAGAGAGTTCAGTAGGGCCCACAGGCTGATTTAATTTTCCTTCAGTCCTTAGTACGTCTCACAGCAATCAATAAAAACCTTCAGGTTTAGCTGGTTTAACTCCAGAAAAATATTCTTGGAAAGGTGGAGGTTCCTAGGACAGTCTCCCAGGAAGGAAATCTCACTTCTGCAAGGAGTATTTACTCCAAATTTCCAGCCCTGAGTTCTCTTACAGCTGCAGTTTCCCTGCTGGGATCCCAGCAGCTCTTCCCTGCCCTGTGCCCGGGTATTTTGCAGGGATACAGATGAGGAAAGAAGCAGCAAAGAGGCTGGGTGGTCCCTTTGAGCTCCCAGCACTGGCACAAAATGTCACTGTTGGGTTCAAGGATGTGTTTTCCAAGCTGCCTCTGGACGTTCGGTTGTGTTTTTGCGTTGCTTTGCTGTCTTTTTTCTGCCCTTCCCACCCATTTTTGAAAGCTCTACGGGTTTAGAAAATGCTTTAAAGAATTGCAGCAGCACCTGCTTCTCTATTTTAGCACTCAGGCAGGAAAATGTGTATGGAAAAGCACTGGGAAAGAATTCCCCAGGGAGCAGGAGCAGCACGGGGGCTGTTGATAGCAGCCAGGGCAGGAGCCCAGCTCGCCAGCATTGGGAGCAGCTGTGTTGTAGAGATGGCAAAACACATGGGAGTGCTAAACTGGGGAATGGGGGACAAAATCTTATCCCTCTGTGTTTTCCCTGTCCCGCTGTGTGCTGCTCGTTCCCGTGGGTCTCAGTCTCATGCCACTCCTGGCAGCACGGTGAGAGCGTTGGTGGCATTCATGGTGCTGCAGCCGCTGAGCTGGGCTTGTGAAACAGGAGAATTCGGCAATTTTGGGAAGAAAAATGAAGGAATCTTTGTGAAATTAAACACAGATGCACAGAGGAGCGTTCATGAATGGGGTGCTGGGACTTTGGGAATGTGTAAGGCGACAAAAAGTGCTGGTTTTCCAAGTGTTGCTAGGATTAGAGAGGTGGATTTACACTGGAAAACAGCCTGGGCATGTTGGGAAGTGCTTGCTTATAGAGCAGTTTGATGAAGGAAAACAGAGATCTGTGCCCATCTTCAGAGAAAAGAAGGAAATGTGGGGATATTTCAGGTGTGAGGTGGCTCCCAGGCTGAGATTTGAGGGGTGAGCTGTGTGTGAGTTGACAGAAGGCAGCGGCAGGAAAGGAAAAGCACAATTCACTCCTGCAGCTTCCCACATCCTTACAGATTTTGGGAGCGCACTCCCCAGTGTTCCACTCCATGAATGATTTTCCCCCTGAACTAGTAATTTGTATAAAGTGTGCAGCTCACCCCTTTCTGACAGAAATAGAGGGCAAACCCTAAGAATCAGGTTTATGGTGTGTACAATTGCTCCAAACCTATCCTTCCAAAAGAGATCTACAGTATAGACCTGAAAAAAAATGAATTTATATTGTAAATATTACCAGAACATAGAGATTTTACTTTATATTTCATCTGAAAGACAAGGTGTTTACATTAGCATTGGGTTTTCGAGTGCTTTTTAAACAGAAAAACCCATAACCCAAAGCTCCCAAGCTCATCCTGTTTGAGCTGGTGAACAGAACAGAGGTCACTTTTTGGGGATGCAGCCCTCACGCCTGGAGAGAGACATGGGAACAGCCTGGGACATTTTGTCCTATTTCTGGGACAAGTGGGATGTGCCAGCACTCCCAGCCCCACAGGGACACAGTCCAGCTCCAGGCACTGGCAGGTGGCACAAACCCTGTGACACTGGGACCAAAAGCAGCGATTTGGGACAGGTTTTTCCACACTGCTCTTGCCAGTTTTTGGCACACGGTTTTCTCAGAGTGCCCTGGGGTTTGTTGAGAATTCAGTGAGAGCACCTGGCTCCAGAGACCTGTAGTGCTCAGGGCATTCAAGCTCTGCAGGCTTCACCTCGGGTTTGAGGTAGGAAAATCTGTGTATTTTCAGGGATTGCATCTGTTTGGGGTTGCCTGCCCCCTCACAGAGAGCAGGGAGGTGAAATGGCACTGATTTGGTTCCATACAGATCCCAGACTGGTTTGGGTACTCCCAGCCTTGGAGCATTCCCAGAGGGAAGCACCACAGCTCTGTTTCCCAGCAGGGCTTTTCCCAAGTCAGGCTGAGGCTGGAGAGGGGGTTCAGCCCTCTGGCACTGCCCAGCCCAGGCACCCCTGAGCTCAGCAGCACTGGGATCCATCTGGGTGAGCAGAAGGATGAATAAAGGAGGCATTCAGTCATAAACATGTAATGCATGCACAGAAAAGCTTCAGCTCCATTCCTTCCATGAACATTTCCCTTTAGACTCTGTCCTTAGTAACCTCTCCCAAAGGAATTTTCCCCTGGGAATTTGGCAGCCCACACCTGCAGAGTCAAGGTCCCACTGGCAGAGCAGGAGAGTTTTCCCCATGGACACCTTCAGACTTGGAATCTTACGTGGTAGGAGCAGGAAGAAATTTTTTTACCATCTTTTTGCTGTTTGTTGCAAACAGGCACAATTCTCAGCCAGCTCACGGTGCTCCTCACAGGAGACCTTTCAGAGCAGTTTTCTACCTTAACAATATTTCTTAATAACTCTGAAATCTTTCAATAGTAGGAAAAACCACCAAATAATGAACTTTTTGTTTGGTGTCTGCATTTGTTCTTAAATATTACTGCCCTGTTTATATCTTCTTGGTTTTGTTCGCATTCGGTATTCCAGTGAAATTAATTTGTCTTCACTCTGCTCTTTCAGGTTTTATCTGTCATTTTTTAAAACATAAGTGGGGAAAACCTGCAAGTTTCTGCTGGAATGCCCTCCCCTTTTAGCCAGGCAGAGCAGGGATGGGAAGGTAGAGCCCCCCTGCCACCCTTCCCAGGCTGCTCCCTGAGATCCCTCCAGCAGGAGCATCCTAAAAGAAGAGTCACCACCTCTTTCTCCCAGCAGAAGCATTTTTCAATGGCTGGAGTGCACTGAAAAGGTGACAGATTTTTAATTTACCTAAGAGAGAGTCAAACTTTTTTCCCCTACCCTTTTGTGGTTTTTATGTGAAAACATCTTGGTTAAACCCCCTAATTTTGAAGCTAGTCATGACCAAAATACGTAAAGCCATCCTGTTGTACTTTCCAGGTTAGAAATTACTGTCTCAAAGATTTCATTTCATAGCCAGAATTCTTCTGTTCCTCTTTTCCTCACAATTTCCCAAGGAAATGAATCCGTGTAGAGCCAGGGAGGTTTTATGATAATCAGGATTATTCCAGTGAGGATTTTAATTCTTCTTTCACTGCAAGGCAAGGAAAAGATTTGCAGGAATATGGCCTGCTCCTGCCTGGCTTCCCTTGTCCCTTTAGGAGGGATGGTGCTGCTGGCAGTGGTTCTTGGAACCACGAATTGTTGACGGTGATGCTCTTCAAAGGCTTGGGGACAAGCAGGATGTGGTGGAACACACCAGATCCCAGCCAGGCTTTGGGGATGCCTTGTTCATCCGTCAGAAATTCAGATTTTCTGGGACAGTAGGAATCGCTGTGGATGTGCTGTCCAGCCATGTTGGGCTCCTCATCCATGCAGGAAGGGGTTTTTCACTCCCAAACGTTCCAAGGTTGATGAAATCCCCTGGATGCTTGGGTGACATGAAACAAATGGAGATGTGGCATGGTTTGAGCCAGGATTTGAGTTGGGATATGCCAGGACGCTCCCAGGGCTGGTGGGAGGAGAGCCCAGGATGTGGCACAACCCCACTGTGACACCCCTGCAGTGAATCAGATATCCCCAGGTATCACCCTGGACCACTTAATGAACTCCCTCGTGTACAAAATGTTTATAAATATTTGTGGATGAAGATACACAGGTCTATTTTTAAGATTTAAGTTAAATAAGTTAATGAATGGCTGGCCTTTTCTGCCTAAACGTGCAATGAGATATATTATACCTTTAGTCTACGATGGCCTAGGTACTGCTTAGTCTGTGATGAAAACTTTGCTGCTTTCCTACTGTTCTCAGAGAAAAAAGAAAAAAAAAAAACAACCTATAAAAGACGTACAGGTTTGTTGCACAGGGACTACTGCAGCGAAGCTTTGTATTTGACCACTGGTAATATGAATGTGTTGTATTGACTTGTTGAAGATAATCATGAAACAACATATTTTAAATGTTACTTGCCTTATAGATTAGAGTACGACTATGTGGATATCATTTTTGTAAATACTGTTTTTTATAAATGTCTCTCCTCCATCCTCCCCGTCACCAATTTCACCGACTCTCAAATATGCAATTATTTACCATGCAGAGCGTTGTGACAAAGAAATCCCCACGTCAGAACAAAGTTTATTCATTCTATACATAAGAACCACATGAAATACCCAACTGAGTTGCAATTTAAATGTGATTATTATTTTTTTTCCTTGAAAATAAACAAAAAAAATGTAAAACATTTCTTTTTTTGAGCCAGTTTTGCTTCCATGTGCAGGAGCACCCAGAGGAGTGGGCAGAGGGATTGAAGGCTGGCCCAAAAAAGGGTCCCTGTCCCAAAACCCATCATTGCTGCTGGAGTTACGTGCAGTGTCCCAGCATGGGGACAGGTTGAGGATGGCATGTGGGGACACATGAGGATCCACAGGGACTGTGGGGAGGGATGGAGCCTGAGGGAATGGGGCTGTGGGGACATGAGGGATGCGGGATTGGGGGACCTGTGGAGGCCATGGGGACACTCCAGGGCTGTGGGACATGAGGGATGCAGGGTTGGGGGGCCTGTGGGGGCCATGGGGACACTCCAGGGCTGTGGGACATGAGGGATGCGGGGTTGGGGGGCCTGTGGGGGCCATGGGGACACTCCAGGGCTGTGGGACATGAGGGATGCAGGGTTGGGGGGCCTGTGGGGGCCATGGGGACACTCCAGGGCTGTGGGACATGAGGGATGCAGGGTTGGGGGGCCTGTGGGGGCCATGGGGACACTCCAGGGCTGTGGGACATGAGGGATGTGGAGTTGGGGGACCTGTAGAGGCCATGGGGACACTCCAGGGCTGTGGGGACATGGGGGTCTGTGAGGATCCACAGGGATCACGGGAATCTGTGCGGGCTATAGGGACCCATGGGTGCCATAGGGGGCCACAGGGACATTTGGGGAGGCTGTGGGAACCCATGGGGGCCATGGGGACCTGAGGAGGTCACAGGGCCCCTCAGGAGCCTGGAGAACATAAAGGAGCTGTGGGGACGTGTGGGGACATTTGGAGGCCATGGGGGCCACGCGGAATCTTTAGGTTTACGTGGGGACATGTGGGAGCTGTGGGGATATGTGGAAGTTATGGGACCATGCAGGGACCTGTGGAAGGTGTAGGGACACAGAAGGACCTGGAGAAGCCATGGGGACCTGTGGAAGGTGTAGGGACACAGAAGGACCTGGAGAAGCCATGGGGACCTGTGGAAGGTGTAGGGACACAGAAGGACCTGGAGAAGCCATGGGGACCTGTGGAAGCTGTAGGGACACAGAAGGACCTGGAGAAGCCATGGGGACCTGTGGAAGCTGTAGGGACACAGAAGGACCTGGAGAAGCCATGGGGACCTGTGGAAGGTGTAGGGACACAGAAGGACCTGGAGAAGCCATGGGGACCTGTGGAAGCTGTAGGGACACAGAGGGACCTGTGGAAGCTGTAGGGATATGTGGGAGCCATGGGAACCTCCGGGGACTGTAAAGGAACCCGGAGACCTGTGGAAAACATGGGGACATGCGGGAATCATGGGAACCCGTGGGGACTGTAGGGACACACGGAGCTGTGGGGACACCAGGGACTGTAGGAATATGTGGAAACCACGGGGACACGCAGAGACCGGTGGAAACTATGGGGAGGCGGGGGAGCCGCAGAACTCACAGCCGTGAGGGTGGGAATGGCGGGGGCCGGGAACGTGAGGGGACGAGGTGGGGAACAGGAATGCGGAGGGATGGAGGCGGGGAACGGGAATACGGAGGAACGGAGGCCGGGAATACGGAGGGATGGAGGCCGGGAACACGGTGGGTGGAGGCGGGCAACGGGAATGCGGCGGGCGGGCCCCGCTGCCGGCGCCGCCTCCCCTCACGCAGCTGCGGGCAATGGAGGGCGGTGAATCCCCCGCCGAGCCCGGCTCGGGTGGGTGTCCATTGCTTCTCTAAAGCCCTCCAGCACTGCGATTTTTCCTTCATAAACTCGAGCTTTGCCTCGCAGGGCCTGCCAGGCGCTTCCCGGTGGCGGCGGTGGAGGAGATCCTGAGGGATGTGGTGGGGAGCGCCCTGAGGGAGCGGCGCTACGAGCCGGGGCCGTGCCGGGCGGCGGCCAAGGACATCGCCGAGGTGGGACGGGGACGGGGCACTTGTCCTCGTGCCTCTATGGGCTGCCCCAAATATCCCCCTAAAATGCCGATAAAAAGTGTAAGATAAAGGCTGGAGGCGGCTGGCGGGGTGCCGGCAGGGGTTGCTCGGAGGAGGATGCAGACACATACGAGTTAGTTAATGGATTTACAGGCTGGTTTGGGTTAGAGAGACCTTAAAGCTCATCCAGCCTCAGGGACACCTCCCACTGTCCCAGGCTGCTCCAGCCCCAGTGTCCAGCCTGGCCTTGGGCACTGCCAGGGATCCAGGGGCAGCCACAGCTGCTCTGGGAATTCCTGTGCCAGGGCCTGCCCACCCTGCCAGGGAACAACTCCTAATTCCCAATACCCCATCCATCCCTGCCCTCTTGTCAATTCAATACCATTCCTCCCTGCCCTGCTGTAAATCCATCCCCGTGTTTGAACACGTGTGGACTGAATCTGTTTTTCTCCGCAGGTCGTTAAGGCGCGGGTCAAAGCGCTGGTGGTGCCCAGGTACAAGATCGTGGTGGTGGCACACATTGGGCAGCTGGGCGGGCAGAGCCTGCAGATCAGCAGCAGGTGCCTCTGGGACCCCGAGAGTGACACGTTTTCCTCCTATGTGTTCAAGAACACCTCGCTGTTTGCCGTGACAAATGTCTATGGTGTGTATTTTGAATAGGGAGGTAGTTGAGTTTAACAGCAGAGAAATTAATATTCAGCCTAACTCTTCCCGGCTCTGTTGTTGAAAATATCTGTGAAGGACCGAGGTACTCTCACCTGCTTTGAAATGTGAGCCTTTGGGTGAGTGGAATAAGGGTCTTTCCCAGAGTTTTCTCTGGGAAGTGGCTTACTATGACATAGTTTGGCAGCTGATTGCTGCTTTCAGAACTTGCTCTGTAGGGGAAATATTTTCAGAATATTGCCTGGAAGTAATGTTTTCCCTGTTCTCCTCCAGAAGTATTTGGATTAGGGAATAAACCATGGGTTTTGCCTGCCCACTTTTGGGGCTGGTACTGATGGTCCTAAGTCTCTCTTGGTGCAGCCATTTCCCACCAAAGTGGGGTCTGGCTCACCTTGCTCTGAATCTGAAACCAGACTTTTTGCTGCCCCTATTTCCCAGCTGAAACCTGCTGTTAGGTATTCCTGAGTCAGAGAACAAACCTATCACAAGCTGCTTATTTTATTACATTTTAGGTGCAAAGCTGAAACCAGAACAGTAGTTAGTTGGGAAGAAATACTTCATGTGCTCATGACTAAAAGTTTAACCCACTGTAAACACTGTGAAATGCAGACAACCTGAAGCCACTTGCTGGTGTGCGCTGTGACATTTAACACCCAAAAGCTACAATTAAAGAACACAACTGAAAGGATTGTGGTTTATGTCATGATTATTTTAATCCCTGGCAGCTGTGGCACCGAGCTGCTGCGTTTAGCACAGGGAGCTGATCTCTGTCCTGCTGCAGCCCACGTTGCAGCAGGATGTGGCGAGCAGCGTGGCTGCCTCACGCTTGTTGAGCACAGGTACTTTGCTGGTGTTTTGCAAGTCTTGCTCAGGTTTGACGTCCTGGGGTTCTTCTCTGTGGATCCCCAGCCTTGGCTCTGGGTGTGGTGAGAAGTCAGCATTACCCTCGTGCGGGAGGTGCTGGGGGTTTTCACTCTCTGTCACAGGAAAATGAGAAGCTAAAAGTTAAAAGTCATGGAAAGATGAGTAATTCATGCTTTTTATCTTTACTAGAAAGACAGACCAAGCTACAGCCAGAGAGCTGAGTGTTGCCCTCTGATATGGGCACCCATCTTGGACTCCTCACTGTGAGGAGCAGTTTGTGATCAATGTGGTAAAACTGAGGAGTTCAGGGATTTATGTTGAAGAGTCCTGTGGTGCCTTGAGGCTTACACTGTGTATTTCCTTCTCCAGGAAAAACTGATTTGATGTGTCAGAGGCTCTTGCCCAGCACGTTCAGCTGGATCTGGTGGGTTGCTGAATTGCAGGTGTTGCATTAAGGCATCAGCTACCCCAGAGTTCTGGGAGTTCCACAGAAATGCCAGTCCAGCTGCAGTTGAAGCACCTCAGTACAGCTGGGCCTTGTGCAGTCTGTAAAGGTGTAGCAGTTCTCAATTTTTAAAAGCAAGGCTCTTCAACAGATTTTGGGGAGGGAGTTGCCCATGCTACCACTTTTGTATTTGTTTAAAGCTGCTGCTACAAGAGAATTTTCCAAAAATGCAGATGTAGGAAGTGCAGAAAGCCTCTGTTGCTGTCATCTGCCTCTGTTATTTTATTGTTCCCTATTTATTTTAACCAGAGTACAGATTTCTGGCTGTGCATGTAATGGTTGAATTTTCTGACTATCAAATCCAAATCTTCTGAGTATCAAGAAATATGCTAGTAAGTATAAATATACACAAAAGCATGTGAGAGCAGATATTCAACATGCTTTAATGACAAAGTTTTATAAGGTTTCTGGTTTCTACTGGGGAAAGTGAGGACCACAGCAAGACACTTGCACTGACTTCAGCAAAACTTGTCACTGAAATGAGATAGCAGAGAGATTTTCAGTGATAGCCTTGCCTTGGATCCTGTTCCTCAGGAGAGCTTGGAAAATCTTGGTCTTGAATTATTTTTCTTTAGCAAAACAGCCCAGGAATCTGAGCCAAACAAGCTGCGAGGAGAGGGAACACGAGCACAGCCCGTGCTGGGGGGTTGGAGCTGCAGGGATTGAGGGGAGCAGGGGGTGTGCTGCCTGCCAGTGCCCTGGGATCCTCTGGGATCCCCGGGATGCGGGTGCAGCCGGCGGGGCAGGCCGGGGTGCCGTGGCTGTACTCACCCCGCAGGTCGCGGTGCCTTCTCCAGCGCGAGCCGCCGCAGGTGAACACCACGGCTCTGATGAAGTCTCTCCCGCAGAGCCTCACCTTGTTCCCTTCCCCTTTCCCTTCCCGTGCCAGGAGCAGGAGAGCAAGGCAGCCCAGTGCCAGCAGCGTGCCCCTCATGCTGCCAACGTGGTGCTTCCCAGCTGGGTGTGGGCAGGGCAGAAGGGATGAAGTGGGGAATTCTGCTGGAGCCTTCCCATTTATACTGACGGTCTGTCCACTCCACTGGGTAACAGCTCGCTCTGAGGGTGGCAGTGTTTGCTAAAAACAAATAAACTGCTTGTTTCTGGTCATGTTTGAAGTGCTTTGGGATCTCAGTCAGGTATGAAAGATTTCTGAAGTCTGCATAGCTGCTTTACTGGGAACACCTGAGGTGTGACCGTTTATGGGGTATGGCTTAGGTGGATGCAGTTAGTGTGTGTTCTGCCAGAACAAAAGGGTGTTTGTGATGTGATTTGCCCCCAGTCGGTGTGGTGTCTGTGTTCCCCACACAGCCTGAGCCCAGTCCTGACTGGGATCCCTTTGTGTTGGTGATCCCAAAGAAAAATGGAATGAACTCTACCCCATGATGTCTGTATCGTGCACCTCTTCATTCCCCACCCTGGTCACTGCTAACTGTGGATGCTTGTGGGGAAACTCTGCCAGTGCCAAGCACTGCTGAGAAAATCCACTCCAGAGAGGTTTGTACCAAATGTTGGTATCCCAGCCAGGATTCCCAGTGTGCCAAGAGACAGGACATGATCCTGCAGCACCTGGAGCTGAGTCTCTGCTGTGGGAGCAGAGCTTGGTTCTGAGTTACTGGTTCCTAATGTTGGCTTCAGTGTATTTACGTTTCTATAAAAAATCCTTGCAATAAAATGCCTCTAGGAGGAAATTTCTGAGTTATACGGTCAGAAATTCCATGTTTAAGGACAAAATACATGAGGAACTTCAGAGATCTTCAGCCCTTCCTAGCACCACAAGGATTTTCCAGCACCATAAAGTTCCAGGTAATTGATTTTCACTGTGTGCAGGGTGGGTTATGATGTGTTACAGAAAGCTTGTTTTTTAGCAGTAAGCAAACAGTCATGGGCATGAATGGAAAATACAGGGTGTATTTTGGTCAGATTTATAATAATGATTAACAAATGATTCACCTTAACGAGTGTCTTTCCTTGAAACACACCAAGATGAATTTTATGTCAGGGGGAAGTTTGCATGTCCCCTGTCAGGTGTGCAGCACACAGAAGGAAGTGGATGTTAATGCAGCACAAATGATCCTTAATTCAGTGATGTGTTTGAGTGCTGGGTGTTTATTGTCAGGATAATGAGAGAGGCTGCATGTTCTGGATCTATAAAATACAACTTTCCATACGTAATGTGCTTGGCAGCAGGGCTACAACTTGTGCTTAATCACTCCTCTGGAGATGCTCCCTGTTTCCTGTGGGTAGGAAGTGCCTGGAAATCCTCCAGCTGGGTATTTTTTTCTGTTTCTTCTGCTCTGCCCCCCGAAAAAGCCAGCCTAGGCAGCCAAACACTGCTTGCTTTCAACCCAAGGAGGAAAGACTTTGGGGGAAAAGCAGAAAGGGATAAAGGCCCGAGGAGAAAACACTATGGAGACCTTTCCATGATCAGGATTCCAGAGAAGGCCACCCATGCATGAGCACTGGTGGTGCAATGAGGGGACTTGCAGGAGGAAATCGAGGCCTTTCAAAAAAAGTTTCTAAGCAGTGTGGCTTCAAAGAGAAACTTTATTGACTAAGAAAGATAACCAGTTTATGTTCACACTACAACAAGTGTTTCCTGAAGGAGAAGGGATAGCAGCTACTGCTAAACAGCTCCAGCAGGAGCAACAATGTCATACAAGGAGCCAACCTGGAAAACAAGAGCAAAAAGAGCTGATTGTTCTGTGGAATTCTGTTAATGCTGGAAAATAGCACTTTTTGGCAGGCCAGGTTGGGTTGCATTTGTGCTGTCCTATTTGGCAGCACGCAAACATTTATCTTGTTTGTAAAGGAAATTAATTTCCAGTGGTGTGGCAGCAGGAGAGCAGGAACCACCACCATTTAACCCAGTGCTGGAATTGTGATCCCAGCTATTGCAATATTGCCTAGCTGGGTGTTTCCCAGCTGGGGAATGAGCCCAGGCCCTGTGAGCACAGCCATACCTGGTCGGTGCTGGGGACAGGCAGGCTGTGCAGCTGCCACACGCCCACCTGGCCACAGCTGTCCCCCAGGAGCAGGCACTCGGCGTTCCTGGCAAACAGCAGGGAGCTGAGGTTCCCTTCAGGGCTGGCAGCACAGGAGAGCACGGGGTCGAAGCTGCAACCCAAGAGTTAATGGGTACCATGCATTTGTCAGCTGAAGGGCTGCACATTTCACCTTCTGTGTTCTAGGTTATCTCAGAAATTGGGAAGTGAGGCAGTGCTTGGTTTGGGCTCTGCCTGCAGAAAAATCCCAGCTGCTGTTAACTAAGATATCTTACTTGACTAAAATCTGTCCTAAGCTGGAGAGTGGTGGTTAATATTTTTTTATAGAAGAATAATTTGCAGGATGTGGCAGGGCTCTGGATCCACCAGGGCTTCACACATGCCAGTAACACAAAACCCAGAGCAGCTGGACAAGGTCACAGGTAACTGAGTCATCTCAACTTCAGACCATCCAATCTTTACCAAAGTAGCTCAATTTTGTTATTTTTCCTTCTAACTCTGCCACAATTTCTGCAGAGAAAGGGCACTTCTACACTTTATCAGCTCCAGGAGGCATCCAGCTCCTTCTCTTCTCACCCCATATCTCTGGTAACCACCATCTGCTTTTACACAACAAATATTTCAAAATGCAACGGTTTGGGCAATAATGATCTGATAAAAACACTGATGAGGTAACAATGTGTGACAATCAAATTTCAGACTCTTCCTTGAGAAGAGTCATTACTCACATGCTGACACTCAGATCCCAAATCTCCACCCTCTTCTCATTCACTGCTGCGAAGATGAGGGCTGATTTTGGAGCCCACTTGATGTCGTGAACAAAAGCTGTGACAGAAGTGAAGGTTAAAAGGGGGGTGTGGGAATCCCTGTGCCACAAAAGGATGCTCCAGTCTGCAGAGCAGCTGAGGAACATGTCTGTGCTGGAGGGATTCCAGGCAACTTTGTACACAGGGCCCTGTTTGGAGAGAAACAAACCAGAACTTGGTGTTGCTGCAGAGCTACAGGATCTCTTCTAGAGCTACCCAGCCTTCCTCCCACAGGTAAGACTATTTAACTCTACCGGACAATCAGATTTCTGATTGCTGTCTTAAAATAAAGCCAGAGCTAAAGCTTTAAAACAATTTATAGTACCAGTTTTAATAAATTACTTGAAAAAAACCTGACAGCACAGAAAGTAATCCTGTAAGACCATGATGCTTTATGCTATGGGAATTCACTCCTAATATAAGAAAAGATGTTTAGGTATCTTTTGTTGCAGATAAAATATAAGCAAAGATTACATTTTTGAGTTGAGCAGTTCCTGCTGTCCTTGTTTACAGTGCCACTCACCTTATGGCCTCTGTATGTGCCCAGAATCTGCTCCTTGCCTGAGCAAGAGCAGCAGTAGATGTGGCCCTCTTCTGTTCCAGCAAGAAAAATATCAGTATCCTGAAAGAAAGGGAAAAGTAGCCTAGGTTGGATGAATTTATCACTCCTGCAGAAATGATCCAGGGCTGGAGGAGTTGAGAGCCAAGGAGGAGTTCCTGTGAGTGGTGGGGAAAGTGGAACCACAACGTTGCACATTTGCTGGGTGTGTTCTCCACCAATGCACAACGTGCTGGGGTTTGACTCCTGAAAATCTTGGATTTTCAGCAGTCCACGTGGAAAATGCATTAATTCTTTGAGTGCTCTGTGGAGGAAGGACTCAGCTGAATGAAGAGAAGCTCAGCTGAGTCCTGGATGTGGGAGGTGTTGGACAAATTCTCCCAGCCTGGGCCATCACGCAGAGGGAAATGGCCCTGAGGCTTGCCCAAGGAAATGTCAGTAACGTGGCTGGGAGTGATGCCTGAAGTTTGAGCTTTCATATTTCCCAGACTCTGCACTGCATTGGTGTACAACTCTGCACTTCATATAAATGTTAGCAAGCTCTCCTCAGAGCTCAGGCACACAGAACAATCCTTTTCCAGCCCAGAACCAAGGACACCGCTGCAGCTTCAGCCCAAAAAGTGCAAACAGCAGGGAATGGAGGAGAGCAACCTGGGAGGGTGGGACTGCATCACCTGGGGCTGGAATTGGGCAATGAACCCCAATATGGAAACGGACCAAAAAAGCGTGGTCCATTTCCAGATTGGGGTTAAAAAAGTGGCTTTATAAAAGTGTGAGAACTTGTGACTCAGGGTCCATCTTGGGTGGAGCCATGGCCAGGCTCTTGCACTGCCCAGGTGTATCCTTTGAGGCCTTTAATAAATCCCTGCTTTATCCTCTAACATTGCCCAGCCTCTGTTCCAGGCAGCCTCCCTAGGCATCAGGAGGACAGGGCTTATTTCACCCATTTGGGGTAAACCTTAGTAGCTAAAAAGGAATTTATTTAAAAATTAATATGCTTCAAATAGCAGTGCCAAGTCCCTGGCCAGCTCCCATTAAAGCAGCTCCAGCTGAGCATCCCACCTCTGCTGCAGAGTTTTCCTGGCTAATACTTGAGGCAGGATGGGCTTTCTGAGCCTACCTCTGGATGGAAGTCGAAGCACATTCCAGCTGCCTGTTGTGATATGGGACCTTCACTTTTCCTTTCTCTCTCAGCTGGTACTTTTTTCTTCCCACTTTCTGTTCGCTTGATTTGCATCACATCTGTGCAAAGAGCGGGAGGTTTTGTCAAACAGGAGTGAGGAACTCGTGCTGCTCTGGGATGCCCAGTTTGTGGGATAACTGGTGTAAAGAATGCCAGCTGGAGTCAGGGGGAGCAGTTTCAGGGGCTCACCAGAGCAATCCAGCCTTTGCTGAATGAACCACTGGGTCATTCGCCCATCTCCTGAGATACACATCAGCCTCTCTTCTTTGTCACCTGCTGTTGCACCTCTGTCCTGTTCCACCCACCTCAGCTGCCACACAGGACCTTTGTGTTTATTTAGGGATGCACTGGGACAAAAAAATACTCGTGGTAAATCATAGATGAGCAAAGACAAGACAACACGTTTGAAAAACAATTAAGCTTACACTTTGTAATGAGCATTAAGTCTTACAACAGAGATATTTAGCTTTTCTTTTTAAAAAATGGTCTGAACATTGGTTGTTTTGTCCAGGAGAATGTTTCCTTATTAATCATGTTTGGTAATCAGTTTCAGGGCACCATGAAATCAGTCTGCACCTTGTAGGAGAGACCTGGGGAGCTGGCCTTAGGGCTTCCCTCATCACCACCCATCCCCTCTCTATTTTCTTCTCAATTCCTGCTCACCCCTCACTTTTATTGATGTTCTCTCCATTTTTGACAAGAGGGATCAGAGAGCAAGCACCAAAAGCCACCCTTGGTGTGCCGTAAGCACACCATTTATTACCCAGGGCTGGAATATCCCCGTCAGCACACAGAATATGAATCATAAATTGATAATTTATGAGGTAAAGAGCTGCAGCTCCTCAGAGGGTGAGGGACTGGCACTCCCTGAGCGGGGAGGAGGAGCAGCCCAGGCTGACCTGCTGTCCAGCAGCGCGGCGTCCCCGCGGCTCCGCACGTCGTAGACGGCCACGCGGCCGTCGGCCGTCCCCACTGCCAGCAGGTTGGGGCTGGCCAGGGAAAAATCCACAGCAGTGACGCCGTGCTCGCAGCGGAAAATGCGCTCTGGCCACTGCCAGGAGAGAGCACAGACACCTTCTGAGCTGGGTTTTTAGCTACCTCTCTTTTCTTAGCGCTGGGCAGCTCGAGTGATGGCGGCCACAGGGACCAGAAATTCTGACTGACACCATGTGTTTCTTGCTACAGCTGATAAAATTAGGGAAAAGATAAAGATATGACACTGGAAAATAAGTTAGGTGAGGCTGCTCCAAACCAAACACATAAAAATATCCATGGTGACAGCAGGGAATCATGAGAGTATTTGGTGTGGCAAAGACGCATCTAAGATTTGCCTCTGCCTGGTTTAAGTTAGTCTGATGCAGTTTTAGCCAAGAGAAGTTTGTAGCAGAAATCAAACTGAAATGTTGTCATTTATGGCAATCAGAATTTTTTTATTTTGGGACACTTTGTAACTGAGATTTCCAAATTATTTTTTTTAATGTCTAGTTTTAAAAGGATCCCTTTTCGGATGGATCTGCAGAGGTGTAAATGCTACATCTATGAAATCTCCTCTTTTACTGACAGTGTTGTGAGAAGCTAGAGTAAATAATTGTAGCTAAAAGGGAAATACAGCAGAAATTGTCCAGAGAAAAGCAGATTGCAGGAAAAGCAAACAAAAGGACTCGTTACCATGGGGTTCTTCAGTGACCAACAGCAAGCCAGGCCTTTCTTCTGATCCCGAGAAACAAATTCCCTGTAACCAACTGCCAAGAGATCCTGCAAGCACAGAGCAACAGCAACGCCTCAGTTCCACCTGCAGCTCAGCAGGACATTTCCAAAGGCACCTTTGTGCCTGGAATAACAAAGCTTCTGTCCTGTGCAGGAGATACATTGTTCTGTAATCATATTTTAATGTGCATTATTTAGTGGAGTACTTCTAATTTTCCCTCTCGGGCTTAGCTGTAAAAGGAGCTTCAGAGAGCACCTCAAACTCCTGGCTTTTAGCTTTCCACAATCCAGTGAATCCCCTTTCATTCCCTTTCATAGGCAGAAGAAAAAAACAGCAACCTTTAGCCTTCAGCTTCAGTAATTTTTCTTTTCTTGCACTCAACAAGTAGTTTGTGGAACTCACACTTTAAAAGCAGCTGACTGTTTGCCCTGCATTCTAAGACTGAAGTCTCTAAATGTGTCCAACTTTTTAATATCTGGACATCTGGTGCACTAAAAGCATGAAATGGTCTTTATTTTCTCTCTTTTTTCCCCTCACTGGGTTTCTGTTTCTCATCCTCAGCTGCTTTTACCTCTCTTCCATTAATTATTTTTGTTTAATAAGTGAGTTCTGGTAGG
This sequence comes from Pyrgilauda ruficollis, assembly GCF_017590135.1. Taxonomy (NCBI): domain Eukaryota; kingdom Metazoa; phylum Chordata; class Aves; order Passeriformes; family Passeridae; genus Pyrgilauda; species Pyrgilauda ruficollis. Next base: position 18,339,704 of record NW_024527710.1, read on the forward strand.
AAAACAGAGCTTTACATGACCAGACTTGGGAAGCTTTGCCTTCTGTGCTGTTATTGTGCATCTTACCCTTAAATTTGGAGGAATTCTGCTTTTTTGGGAGGTTCCTGTTAGAGACAAAGACGTGGTGTCTCAACTACCACAAATAAATCCCATCAATGATAACAAAGTTTAGCAGCAGGGGTTAAATTTCAATTTTGGAACAGACCAACGTCTATGAACATTGGTGCTCAGGGTAAACTGGAGCAATTAATGAAATTCTGGCCCAATTAAAGCTGTGCTGTGTAGGGAAAGCCTATAGATTAAAGCAGCAAGAGTGAGGGACTGGATCCACTTGGAGATGCAGCCCAGGATCAGGAGTTTACTGCCAGCCCCAGCTGCTTGTGGCCAGCTCAGGCAGGGTTTGTGGACTCACAGGGTTCACTTTGTTCCAAGCCATGCTGCTCACGCTGCGACCCCTGGTTAAATCACACCTGTATGACCACAGCTGCTCCAGCCTGGGGCCTGCCCCTTCTGCTGGGCCTGCATCTGGCTCTGCTGCTGCCTCCTGCTTCTCCTCATCCTCCTCCTTTTCATCTTCTTCCACCTCTGTGGCTGAGGTAACAACGGGTTCTAAAATGCACAGATGTAGAATCTGAGTGGAAACATTTCACTTAATTATAGGTATAATTAGATATATATTTATATATATATAATTAGATATATATATAATATCCTATATTATTATAAGTTATATGTTACTCCAATTATTATATTATCTATAACCTATATTATTATAAGTTATATGTTACTCCAATTATTCACACCAGAAGAAAACTTTGCCCTTTCAGCAAATATTTTGCAGGGGAAAAAAAAAAAAACAACCAGGAAAATAAGGGAAGATTTGAGGGATTAAGACATCCTAACTTCTAAAACTGTGACTAAACTTGGCTGGGGATAAAGCAGACAGCTGGATTGGGCTGGAGCCCTTTCAGCAAATATTTTGCAGGGGGAAAAAAAAAACCAACCAGGAAAATAAGTGAAGATTTGAGGAATTAAGACATCCTAACTTCTAAAACTGTGACTAAACTTGGCTGGGGATAAAGCAGACAGCTGGATTGGGCTGGAGTGAGCCAGGTCTGCTGCAGGTGGGTTTGGCTACCCAGGCAAAAGTGAGGAATTTCTGTGGAAAATGAGGAATTTCTGGCTGGAAAGAGGATACTGAGCAAGGAACAAACCTATGAGGACAGGAATCTGCCGATAAACTGCGAGTTTGGGTTGGAAAATGTTCTCCATGAGAATCCTCTCCATGACAACCAGATCCTGCTGCAGCTTTGCTGAAGTTAAGATTGCTCCTGAGTGGCATTCCTGCTCCTCGGGGCTCCTGGCAGGAGCAGCACTCTCTGCAATGGTGATGGAGAAAGCTGAATTACAGAATCCTGGGATATTCCAAGCTGGAAAGGATCCACGAGGATCCTGGAGCCCAACAGGCCCATACTGCATGATAAGAGATAATTGGGATAGAAATGAACATGATAAAACTTCACACAGAAAGATCAAGGGATAAGAATTTTTCTTCCATCTGCAAAAAACAGAGAATTTAAAAAAATACTTTTACTGAGGATTTTTTCTTCCTATAATTTTCTTTTCTTATAATTTTATCATCTTATCATCTTTTCTTATTTTAATTTTCTCATCTTTTTCAGATGCTTCTGGAATTTTTCACAAATGGTGTTTTGCTTCTACTTTTTAAAGTGAGTACCAGCAACCCTTGTCCCTGAGTATTTATCTTTATTTAAGCTGATTTCTGATGGCAGTGTGCAGAGAAGTGCAGCCCTGCCCAAGGTTCTTCAGCAAACTCTCTTGCAGGAGTCCAGGCAGTGTTTTTCAGGAAGTTTTCCCCACAAATCCCAGGGATGTGCCTGGTTTAGGAGGATGAGAACAGGGGAAATGGGAAATGTTACCTGTGGCAGAAGGGACAGCCTCAGGCTGACCCTGCCCTTCAGCTGTGGGAGATTTGCTGCTTTTCTCTGCTGGGGATTTGGGCTCTTCTGTCTCTGCAGGTTCTGTTCCTGAGGCATCCAGTGAACTGTCCAATTCCCAGGGAGTCACCACTGTCCCTGGGAATGAATTCCCTGTCACACAGGGCTCTTCTTTTTGTATGTTATTGAAGGGAGCTTCCCACACCCCAGCTCTGCTTCCAAAGCTCTTGGTATTTAAACTGATATCTTTCATTTAATCTTTTACAAATTTACAGAAAAGGTTGCCTGTGCTTAACAGCAATCATTAAAGCAGATAAAATAACTTCAAAGCTCCTCCTGTTGTGTGACTGCTGCGGGTCCATCAGGGTTTTTTGGGGTGTAGCTCCCCTTGAGCAGAGTCAGCTCCCACCCAAAACTTGCCTTGATGTGCTCAGGGGCTGGAATGAGCCCTGCTGATGCTGCAAAAAGTGGTAAATAGCTTTTCAAAACAGATTATTATCTACTTTTGGGGTTTATTCCCTCATTTTACATACACTAACACAAAGGAAAAGTGTTTGGAACAGCATTCCCTGTAAATTTTTTGGCCTCTTACACACAAAAACAACATTATCTGGGAGTGTTAATAACAATTTTATTGCAATGGATTCACTGTTCCAGCATTAAATTCAAGATTTAGGAGGGGCAGAGAAGGCCAGCACAACCCACACTGTCCTGCCTGAACTTAAAGCTCTGGAAGTGGAAATTGAGGGCACATCTGCTCAGAGATGGAAGTAAAAAATGCCTTTTGTCAGTCCCCTGGCCAGGTTACCTTTCTCTGCCACGGTGATGGTCTCACATTGCACCTCCTTGGTTTTGGCAGCTCCAGAGATGGTTTGCACGATTTTTTCTTCAAAGTACTCACTGCCAATTTTAGCCTCGCAAATCTCTGTATAAATCTTATTCCTCTCCCTGGGAAACAAAGGAAACACTGCCTGGTGAGTCCCTGGGAAGTTCTGCCTGGAATTCTCAGTGTCTTTAATAAGGAGCTGATCAGGACAGGCTTCTCCATGTCTTCAGTGTCCTGCTTTTTGGATTGCTGGATGAAATTTCAGCCTTTGTATTATTCAGCAGCTCGTCCTGATCTTTGTGATGCTGTTCTAAAACAGGGATGGCCAGTGGAGAACAGAGCCCAAAAAAAGCAAAATTCCCTCCTCCAGCTGCCCCTGAACTTTGGGGAATTCAGAGCTCGGAGTTCTCATACCTGGGAGTGAAAGGCAGAGCACCAGGAGACAGAAGGGAAACCTCTCCTTTTGTGTTTCAGCATTCCCACCAAAGCCCTGGCAGCCCAGGGAGGACCAAGGGGACCTGCCTGCTACCTTTAACTCTTCTTAATTAATAAATAATTAGAAGCTACCCACAAGAATCAGTGCAGCAGTTTGGAATGTCTTGCTGCTTTTGTGAAAATCAAATGGTCACCCTGCTCCACCCCTGGATTTTCCTAAGCTGCCATCGTTTTTCAGTGGAAGGGAGGAAGGATTGCACCCAGAACAGGGAGCTGTAAGAAATGGAGGTCTGGCACTCAGAGAAAAGGGTGCCAGCTGTGAAAAACATGTTTATTTTCTTGTGAAAATGTAAAAAGTTTCACAAAGGATATCATTTTAACCCCACACATATCAAATCCATCGGAATACTTGCAGAAAGCCAGAGTCTGCAGTAATATTTGTGACTCACAGCAGCCTCTGGGCCTCCTCTGCCTCGGTGGACAGCAGGGCAGTGGGCAGGTCCAGCATCCAGAGCGTGTCGGTCTCGGACAGGAAAATCTCCACCCTCTGCTCCAGCTCTGCCTCTGTCAGGGCTGCCTCCCCCTCCTCCTGCACAGCTGCAGGGGAAAAAAACCCTTTGCTGCTCCAAATGGACAGAAACATTCCTTCTGGAAACCAAACAGATCCCAGAATATAGAATTTTAGATGCGAAATGTCTGTTTATTGGGGGAGTTCTTTACCAGAGAAGCTCAGAGCTGGGTCTTGTTGAGGTTCTGTCTCATCTAAGGTGGGCTTGGTTGTTGATATGCTGCTGCCATGTGTCCTTCAGGGATGAGAAACAAGCAGAAATTGTCTCAAAAAACTAAAAAAAGTGCTCACCTTCTGGAGGTACTTTGTATTTTTAAGTATTTTTTATGTATATTTGCTCCTGGGATTGTCCTTTGGAACAGCCTGGGAAACACAGCAGAAAAAGCAATCTGCATCTCAGAAATCAGTGTTTGCAGTTGGAATTATAAATTGTAAATAATTACAGTCATTCCTTGCAGTTTGATCCTGCTGTGGCTCAAGGGTTTTCATTTAAAACACCAATAATTATTTCCTTTCTCTGCAGGACTTAATTGAGTTTGTCAGCCCAAAGTCTTTGACTTTGTTTTTTCCCTCTGCGCTGGATGTTTGGAATTGAAAGTGCAGCAAAACATAATTTAGGAGTTTTAACTCCAAATATTTTGTTTAAGAGCATTTTTGGATGCACATAACCACACAGAGGTAACTTGCTTAAATATTATTAAAGCAGAGAATTTTTGTTATGTTAAACATATTTTGATTGTTGAACTGATATTTTTAATATTTTAATTTGATATTTTATAATTTTGCATAAGAGATTGCACTTACTAAATATCACTAAAACAGATAAAATAATTAAAAATACCTACTTTACTTTTTAAAAAATACTTATAATGCTTTATTTTTTTTTTTAAATAAAACTTTTCTTGCCTGGCAGCATTTGGGTCTGGCTGGAAGAGGGGAAGTGGTGTCACATTCTTCCCTTCCTCATCAAAAACCTGGAGAAAAATTGAAATAATCAGGATCATTTCCCTGTGCTCCCAGCCAATAGGGAAGGCACCTGGAAGGGGTTTGCATTCCTGCTTTCCTGCAGGACCAGCCCCAGTTTTTGGGATTCTTTGGGAAAGCCACACTCCTGTCCCTGTCACAGCCACCCTGCTCCTCCCCGTGCCTTCCCCAGCTCATGTATTCCATAACCAGCTCCAAGGGTGAGTTACTGATTCTGCTCCATCCACTCAATTAACAGAGCAGTAATTAGCCAGGTGAGCAATCACATGTCTGTAATGGCAGGTTGGAACATTTCGCTGCAGGAAGGTCGCTGAGGTGCTTCAGTGATTCCCTGGGGGGAGATTCTGGATTCTGGGTGAAGACAGGAGCTTCAAGTCTCAGATTAGAAATGTGCATTATTGTCACGGGCTGCCCCATCCCTGCAGGTGTCCAAGGCCAGCCTGGAGCACGCTGGCATGGTGGGAGCTGCCTGCCCTGGAAGGGATGGGCTTGGAGGGGCAACCCAACCATTCCAGGCCTTCCCACCTTTCCAACCCAACCATTCCAGGCCTTCCCCCCTTTCCAACCCAACCATTCCAGGCCTTCCCCCCTTTCCAACCCAACCATTCCAGGCCTTCCCCCCTTTCCAACCCAACCATTCCAGGCCTTCCCCCCTTTCCAACCCAACCATTCCAGGCCTTCCCCCCTTTCCAACCCAACCATTCCAGGCCTTCCCCCCTTTCCAACCCAACCATTCCAGGCCTTCCCCCCTTTCCAACCCAACCATTCCAGGCCTTCCCCCCTTTCCAACCCAACCATTCCAGGCCTTCCCCCCTTTCCAACCCAACCATTCCAGGCCTTCCCCCCTTTCCAACCCAACCATTCCAGGCCTTCCCCCCTTTCCAACCCAATCATTGCAGGCCTTCCCACCTTTCCCAACCCACCATTCCAGGCCTTCCCACCTTTCCAACCCAATCATTGCAGGCCTTCCCACCTCTCCCAACCCAACCATTCCAGGCCTTCCCACCTTTCCAACCCAACCATTCCAGGCCCTCCCACCTTTCCCAACCCAACCATCCCAGGGCTTTTTTTCTTCCTACAGACTGACGCTGGGTTTTTCCCACTTTTCCCACCTTTCCCAACCCAACAGTTCCAGGGCTTTTTGGTTCTTCCTACAGACTGACTTTGGGTTTTTCCCACTTTTCCCACCTTTCCAACACAACCATTCCAGGCCCTGCTACCATTCCCAACCCAACCATTCCAGGCCTTCCCACCTCTCCCAACCCAACCATTCCAGGGTTTCCATGATCCTTCCTGCAGGTGGATTTGGGGCTCTTCCCACTTTTTGCAGAGGTGTCCCAACCCAACCATCCCAGGCTTTCCACAGGTGGATTTTGTGCTCCTCCCACTTTTCCCAACCCAACCATTCCAAGGTCCATGATTCTTCCTACAGGTGGATTTGGGGCTCTTCCCACTTTTCCCAACCTTACCGTTCCAGGGTTCTCTGGTTCTTCCTACAGACAGATTTTGGGCTTTTCCCACCTTTCCCAACATGACCACTCCAGGGTTTCTGAGATCCTTCCCACAGACGGATTTTGGGCTTTCCCCACTTTTCCCACCTTTCCCAAAATGACCACTCCAGGGTTGCTGAGATCCTTCCCACAGATGGATTTTGGGCTTTCCCCACTTTTCCCACCTTTCCCAACACGACCACTCCAGGGTTTCTGAGATCCTTCCCACAGATGGATTTTGGGCTTTCCCCACTTTTCCCACCTTTCCCAACATGACCATTCCAGGGTTTCTGAGATCCTTCTCACAGACGGCTTTTGGGTCTTCCCCACTTTTCCCACTTTTCCCAACATGACCACTCCAGGGTTTCTGAGATCCTTCCTACAGACGGATTTTGGGTCTTCCCCACTTTTCCCACTTTTCCCAACATGCTCATTCCAGGGTTTCTGATACAGATGGATTTTGGGCTCTTCCCATTTTTTCCAACCCAACCATTCCAGGCCTTCCCACTTTTCCCAACCTGACCATTCCAGGGCTCCCTGGTTCTTCCTACAGACGGATTTTGGGCTTTCCCCACTTTTCCCACCTTTCCCAACACGACCACTCCAGGGTTTCTGAGATCCTTCCCACAGATTGATTTTGGGTCTTCCCCACTTTTCCCACCTTTCCCAACATGACCATTCCAGGGTTTCTGAGATCCTTCCCACAGATGGATTTTGGGCTTTCCCCACTTTTCCCACCTTTCCCAACACGACCACTCCAGGGTTTCTGAGATCCTTCCTACAGGTGGATTTGGGGCTCTTCCCACTTTTCACAACCCAACCATTCCAGGCCTTCCCACTTTTCCCAACCTGACCATTCCAGGGCTCCCTGGTTCTTCCTACAGACGGATTTTGGGCTTTCCCCACTTTTCCCACCTTTCCCACCCCGACCACTCCAGGGTTCCCCGGGGGTTTGGGCTCTCCCTGCCCCCCTCACCTGCAGAGCCCCCTGGCTGCCCGCTCCGGCCCCGCTCCGGGGGGCTTTTCCCAGGGAGGCCGAGGAAGCCGTGGAAGTTCTCCGGGAACTCGGGGCTTTGCTGGCTCCCGGCCACGCCCTGCAACCCCCACATCGCAGTATTTATAAATATAAATGTCAAATATTACCAGCTATCGTTTTATCACTTCTATTTATATATATATTGCTGTATTTATTATATATATATTATATTTATATTTTATATTAGGTTATAAAGGACTTAAACCATTTCTAATAAAGGATTTTTACCATTTCTTCAATATTATAATAGATTATATATTACCTAATATTTCAAAGGATGTGAACCATTTATGAGAAAGGAATTTTACAATTTCTTATATAATACAACTTATTTTTAATAATTGCTTATAATTACTCACATATTAATTATATATTAGTTATATATTAGTTATATATTACTTATTATTACTTATATTACTTATAAGTAATTACTTGTATTACTTGTAAGTAATTACTTATAAGTTGTATTATATAATACAACTTATTTTTAATAATTACTTATATATTACTTATTACTTATATGTTACTTAATTACTTATATATTACTTATAATTACCAATTTTTTAAAGGATTTTAACAATTTTTAACCATTTATAATAAAGGACTCTTATAATGGATTAAATATTCCCAATTATTTTAAGGGATTTCACCTTCTTACAAGAAAGGATTCTACTATTTCTTTTGCCATTTATTACACAATACGAGTTATTTTAAAGGATTTCAACCATTTATAAGACAGGATTTTTACCATTTCTTATCTATAATAACTTATTATTTATTACTGATTATTTTAAAGGAATTTAACCATTTATAATACAGGATTCTTATAGTTTATTATATAATTGATGATATGCTACCAAATATCTTAAAGAATGTAAACAGTTTATAATAAAGGATTTTTACCATTTCTTATATAATTTACTATTTGTTACCAATTATTTTGAAGGATTTTAACCAATTAGAATAAAGGATTCTTGAAATTGATTATATATTGCCAATTACTTTAAGGGATCTAAACCACTTGATAATCAATATAATAATCTAATAAATAAAATATTTGTAACAATTTATTTATCATAAACTATTATATATTATGACATATTATAGAATGTAATTTGTTACATATTATAATTTATTATGTATTACCAATGATTTTAAGGGATGTAAACCATTCAAAATACAAGATTGTGGGATTGCAGCCATTTGTTGATGATAATTGATTATATATTATAATTTATTACATATTCATAATTATTTCAAAGGATTTTAATCATTTATAAGAGAGAAGTGCAGCCGTTTATTATAATTTATTGTGTATAATAATTAATTACACATTACTAATTATTGTAAAGGATTTGCACCATTTATAAATGGGGCTTTTGACTATTTATTTGTCATAACTTCTTATGCCTTGTAATTTATTAGAGAATGTAATTTATTAGAGAATGTAATTTATATAGAATATAATTTATTATATACTACAATTCATTACCTGTTACCCATTAATTTAAACATATAAACCATTTAGAATAAAGGATTTTTGCCATTGATTTATTATGATTTATTATAGACTATAATTTATTACATATTATAATTCATTCAATGCTACCCTTTGTTTTAAGGGATATAAACCATTTATAATGAAGAAAATTTGCCACTGATGTAATTTATCAAATATAATTTATGATTACAGTATATAGTTTATTATATATTACAACTTATTATGTATTACTAAGTATTTTAAGGGATGTGATCCATTTATACTAAAGGAACTTTTCCCATTCGTTAATATAATTAATGCTGTGTTATAACTGGTTCTGTACTACAATTTATCATCTATTCCCAGGCATTTTTAGGGCTTTAAAGCTTTTTAATTCCAGTAACGCTGGAGCTTTAGGCCCGACCCGCTCTCACTCACCGCGGAGGCCGCGGCCCCAGCATGGCGTCGCGCCGTTACCGTGGCAACGCCGCCCAAGACGCGGTGCGGGCATTGGCCGCCAGCAAGGGCGCCGCCGATTGGTCGCTGCGCGGCGCGCGGGCCGCGCTGTGCTCGCGGCCGCAGCCCCGGGCCGTCCCCGGCGCCGGTTCGGGTCCCGCCCCCGCCCCGTGTCACCGAACCAGCGCTGCCCGCGCCCGCCGCGACACCGCCCCGCCGGCGGCTCGGCCTTCCCGCGGGGCTGCAGCGCCTCGCTCGCGGGGGACTCACCCCTGAGTCAGCAAAGTCGCGCCCGCCGGTTCTTTCGGCACCGCCCGCGGGGACCGTGTGAGGGTTGGGGATGCGGCTCCTCGGCGGAGGCGCCGGGCGCGCGTGAGCCGCGCGGCTCTGCAGCGGCACGGCCGAGGCCGCGGTGTCCTCGCTGTGACACAGCCGCCATGCCCGACGGGCGCGCCGGGCGCTGCCCCGCGCCGGCCCGGGGACAGCGCTGAGGCGGGCAGGTGAGGCAGCGGGGTGCAGGGAGGACACGGTGAATGACCGCCGGTTCCGGTCTTTGTTCTCTTTATTCGGGGTGGTGTTGCGGGTGTTGTGTGTAACGTAGAGCTGTTATTGTATCACTCAAGAGCCTCACGCCCAGCAAGAGCCCCCGTTCCCCGAGGACCCCCCGTTCGCCTCACGGCCGATGAGACACCCCCCGCGCCTCTGCGGCTCCCCGCGTGAGTACGGCGGCCGCGGCCGGGCCGGAGGTGGGGAGCGGCAGCGCGGAGCGGGGCGGTGATGCGGGGCCGGGGGCACTCGGGGACCGTGAGGGGCCGCGGCGAGCGGAGCCTCAGCACCGAGCACCGGCCGGGGCGGGGCCCGGGCATTGAATGAGCTCAGAGGGGGCGTGGCCTGCGCGTGATTGCCAGGTGAGGGGGCGCGGCCTGTTCATTGAGTGACACGTGAGGGGCGTGGCTTGTGCCGAATGACATATATGGGCATGAGGGGCCGCGGCGGCCGCGCCTCGGCAGGGTTGGGGCGTGGCCTTGCGGTTTGAGTGACAGGCGGGGCTTGTGGCGTCGTGACGGACGAGAGGGCGTGGTCTGTGCGCTGAGTGGCAGGCGGTGGGGAGCGGTGTGCGCTTTGATTGACGTGTAAGGAGGTGGCCCCAGACTTTGAGTGACAGATAGGGCCTTGCCTATGCATTGAGTGACAGGCGAGGGCGTGGCCAATCCTCCAGTGACAGGAAGGGGGCGTGCCCTTCGCCCTGACTGACAGGTAGAACCAGCGCTATATGATATACGAGAGGGCGTGTCCTCCCATTGACTGACAGGCGCGCAGGGCGTGGCCTCCCCTGACTGACAGCCGCCGCACGCGCCCTGCCCGCTTCCCGCGGTGCGCGGTGACGTCGTGCGTAACGTGGCCACGCCCCTCCCGCCCCGCCGCCGCTCCCGGTCCCGTCCCCGCTGCTCCCGCCGCTCCCACCGGGACCCGGCGGCGCTTCCCGGCGATGTGACCCTTTCCCGGGACCACCAGCGATCATGGCTGAGGTGAGAGCGGCGGGGGCCCGCCCGGGAACTTGTTGCGCGGGGCCGCAAGTTTGTTGCGGGGACCGGAGGCCCGCGGGCACCGGCGGTCCCGCCCGCTCCCCTCAGGGGCCGTGCGGGGCCGTCCCGGGGGCTGAAGGCCCCTGAGGGGAGCGGGCGGGACCGAGCGCGGCGCCTCCCGGTTTTTATAGGACCGCATACGCTAAAACATCGCTTCATTTCCTTTAAATATCTTTTTTGCAATCGTTAAAACAAAGGGGAATTGCTTAAAAGGTAGCCCGGGAGAGCTTTCTGGTGGAATTCCCGGGATTTGCGGGGAGTGGGGGGGGTTATTTGGGGATAATGGGAGTTGTGTTGTGGGCTGTAATATGATAATGATAGGGAAATAATGGGGAAATGGGAAAAAAGCCTCTTTATCGCAGGGCTGGGTTGGTGGGGGTTGGATGTGCCCGTCCCAACAGGATCCGCTCTTTGCCTTTTAGGAGGGGAATGGGCACTGATGAATGGATATTCCATGAAGTTTTCCTCAAATTATCCCCAGATATCGAGGCTGTTTGCTGCTCCAACGGTGTCGACAAATGTGTTGGAAATGAAAATTTGAAAAGTATGCATTGGAAAAGTAAAATTTGTGGGACAGGTGTTGCTTCCAGGGGAGGCTGGAAGCGTCAAGATTAGATTTTATGGATGAAGTTTCTCCCCTTGAAATTCCTGAATATAGGGTTTTTTTCCCTTAAATTACTTTCTCTTTTCCTTCCAAACCAAACCTTTAATGGGGCAGTCTTCCTGTTGTTGGGACAACACGTCCTGAGCTAATCTTAGAAGTTCTAAGAACCTGCTTGGGTGGTTTTGTATCTCCAGAGGGAATCACAGGTCTGATCCCAAAAAGTGTGGGTTTAAACCCACTTCTACAAAGCTGGAGAGACAGTGGAGCCTTTGCTGTGGGTATTGGGGCTGTTTGGCTGGGGGTTTTGCCCATTTTCTCGTGAATTAACCCCAGTGTCCTGTGACAGTCGCACGTTCCGCGGGCTCTGTGTGCTGCGGGGCTGAGCTGGGCTCACATCCCCTGGTGGAGTCACGGCAGTGCCAGCCCCGGGCTGGGCTTGGTGCTGCCAGGGCAGGGAGATCCATCCCTCCAGGATTGGGGCCGGCCAGCTTTGGCTGTTCCTTGTGGATGTTCTTCCCGTGGCTGAGGCTCGGTATCACGCTCAGGGGTTTAATCCTGGCTTTTTGGGAGGTGAATTCCTCGCCCTGTTTGGGGTGAAGGGGCAGGGGCAGCGCTTGATCCGCCCTGGAGGAGCTCAGGGGCTGCAGCACCTCGAGTTCATCCCCGGGCAACTGTTGCATCTGCATGGAGAAACAGTAATAATTTTTAAAAATTGATACTGGAGTGATTTAAGGTTCCAGATACAGTTTCCAGCTCAGTTTGTGTCCTTGCCCATGGCAGAGTTGGAACTGGATGGTCTTCAGGGTTCCTTCCAGCCCAAAGCATCCCAGGATTTGATGAATTTAGGAAATACACAGGGAACAGAGTGGGAATTCTCCTTAGCATGGCATTTCCTCGTAGCTCTGGTGTCAGCCACCTGCCTGGAGGAGCTGCAGATCCCCAAAATGTGGGTGGGAAGGTGCAGACTGGTGCTTCTTGCCCTCTTTGCCATCCTTTGTGCCAGTGGCAAACGCTGTGAGGGGCCCTCAGCAGCGACCCTGGAGCGTGGAGGATCAGACAGGCACAGCCCTCCCAGCCCAGTGTGACTCTGGAGCCTGTTGGCTTGCACAGGAAGGCTCCTCAGAGAGCAGGGCTGGAGGCCAGAAAGTGAAACTAAAATTCACCAAAAGTGCTGCTTCACTTTTGCAGAAGCGATTTGAATACAGGGCAGACAAAGGGAAAAAGAAAGATTTTGAATATATATTAAATTTGGGATTAATAACCTGTGTTAGGGATCTTTTTACTTTTACGTGATTCCTTATATTCCAGCATGTCAGAAGTTTGCTCCAGGCATAAATTGGAAAGAAAATATCACTACGTTAAGATCAGCTGAAGCTTTGTGACTGTTACAGTATCCTGCATTAAGCTGCTTACAGGGTGCTTTTGGTGGAGGGAATGCTGATACACACAGATTTTCTCCAAAATAAGGATTTTAATGCCTCCTGAGAAGAAAAGGTTGGGGCTGAAAAGCTTGATTAGCAGCTGAAAGAGCATGGTTTTTGTTAATTCAGCCTTTATAGTGTTGGAGTGAAATGTAAGTGAGAGAATGAGATCTTCTGATCCCAGAACTGCAGGAGCTGGGGTCAGACTTGTGTGTTGAACATAGGCAGCTCAGTACCTGCTGTAATTTCCAGAAGTGCCCCATTCCTGCTGTTCCTTCTGTTCCATGAAGGGATGCACCAGTCAGGTTGCTACAGGATATCACTTGCCAGGATACTGAGCATGCAAAACTCAAGGGAAAAAGATGAGGGTTTGGGTTTTTTTTTGTTGTCCTCCAGTGAATAGGAGGAGTACCAGAGCTGCTGTGTGGGAAAGAGGGATGGGCATGTGTGGTCAGAGGTGAGGTGGGAGCATTGGGGACTAAATATCCCTGATTTTTGGTTGGCATAAATTGGAATTACCTGCAGGCTGGTTTAGTTCTGGGTTGAGGGGGTCTGACACATCCTGAAAGGGGAGATCCTGCTCCTCCTGCTGCTTTTGTGTCATGTCCCTGAGCTTCCATGGGTTGATCCATCTCTGGCTGAGAACCTAAAAGCTTCCTGCAGGGCAAGCAGGGAGAGATCTCACAGGAGCTGGAACGGGGCAGCAGGACCAGCCTGGGGACCAGCAGATCCCCAGGAGGCTCAGGGGGACAGGAGGGTCGGGCTGTGCTCCAGGAACAGGGACAGGAGCAGAGGGAACGGCCCCAGGCTGGGCCAGGGCAGGTTTGGACTGGATATTTGGGAAAAATCCTTCATGGAAGGGTTCACCAGCCCTGGCACAGCTGCCCAGGGCAGGGGTGGAGTCCCCATCCCTGGAGGGATTCAAAACCCCTGTGGATGTGGCACTTGGGGACATGGGCAGTGGTGGCCTTGGCAGTGCTGGGAGTGGTTGGAATGGATGGTCTTGGAGATGTTTTCCAGCCTAAAGGATTCCATGATTCCCTTCCCCGTGACTGGTGCTGGAACATAATTCCTGTTTCTCCCAAACCTCCAGCAGGCAGCTGAGCAGCTCCTTGTGGCTCTCACCCAGAACCTCTGAGGTTCCTCAATTTTCTGACTTGCTGAAATAAGATCTTAAAGTTTTGCTTCCGCAGAGTGAATTTCTGAGGGGTTTAAAATCTGGGCTGGCATTTTATGGTGTTGGGAAAGTACGGGAAGAAGCAGGAGCTCTCTTGTGGTGTCAGTGGACAATTAAATGCCTCAACCTAATTCTTTCAGTGCACTTTAATGTTTTTAAATTTCTGAAAGTTTAGTTGTTTTCAACCAAAAAATCAGTTTATTAGCGTGGTATGCTTTAAGAAGTCATCTATAAATTCCTATTGTCTGGAAAAATTTCTATTTTCCTCAATGTTCTGCTTCTTTCAGCTGAAGAATTTTAAGCTTTGGGAATGTCACTGAATTCTGTTTTCATATTTTGAACATTACTTTCTGATTTCTGTTTTGAAGCAGTTTCAGGACAGAATGCTGGAGGAGTACGTGACCTGATAACTGTTCTTAGTAACCTTTTTCCTTTCTTAGTGTTTTTATTGAACTAAGGTGTAGTAGGAAGCAGCAGTAAAGTTCACACAGTCACTGACGTGTTTGCTAATTGAGCTGTTTGAACAGTCAGAGTTTTTGAGGAGCTCCTGGATACAGAACAAGGTCAGAATAGATTAAATCCGGGTTTTCTACTGATCTAAATCACCTTTAAAATCAGGGATTGACAGCAGTCAATCATATTTTTCCTGGTTTGATCTTAGCTGTAATGATTGAGGGCTTTTGTGTCATTTTGAGCAGTGTTTGTGGAATGCTGCACTGAGGTACCAGTGAACCTAAAGGAGAGCTGGGAATTCTGAATTTTCCCTTCCTTGGCGAGGGAATAAACCCTTAAGTCGTTGGTTACAGGCACTGCTTGGATTCCCTCAAAGGAATTGCAGGGATACAGTGGCACTCTGCATTTCTAATCTTAAAAAGAGGGTGACCCTTGAGTTCTTTTGTCATAGCAGAAGAGTTTTGGGGATATTTTTCACATGTGATAAAACATTGATGTTTGTGGGCTTCCAGTCAGGACTTCAAGTCCTCCCTGACGCAGCAGAGGGATTTAGGCAGACACTGGAATTGTTGTAAAGTTGTTTCTTTTTGAGCCTTTTCCTGGCCAGAAGCCCCAGGCTGCATTAATATTTCCCTCCTAATCCATTCACGTCACAAATTGTCCATAGGAATGTTTCCTTGTGCTGCCTGGCATATGACTGGGGCTGGTTGCTTCTGGAATTCTATAGCAGGATCCAATCACTCCATAAAATCCCAGTTTTCTTAGCATGATATTTTTGATTATTGCAAGAAGTTAAGGAAGATGGTGGGGTGAAAATAAATAGGAGATAAAGTGTGGAACTGTGTCCTTCAGGTAGGGCAGGTGGAGTTCTGATTGCCTTGGTGTGGTGCTGAAGAATTCTCTTGGAATGGGAAGCTCTCCTGGGGAAGTTGCAGGGAGCTTCATCTCCTGTCCCTCCAGCAGCTTGCTCAGCCTGGAGCAGCAGCACTTCCCTGAGGGCCCAGTCCCTGGGGAAATCCCTGCCTGGTGGCTCTGGAGTGGCACCTTGGGCAGAAGCCATTGTCAGCACCCTGGAGTTGCCTGTCCCTTGCTGTGCTCGGCACCCCAGGAACCGTAGGATGTGCAGAGCTCTGAGCTCCCCCTGGGAGGGATTCCAGGCTGGGATGGACCTGAGTCCTTAACTGCAGGGATCCAAGGGGGATCAGCTGCTGTGCTGGCACTCTGATGTCATTGTCACCTGTCTGTCCTGCCCTGTCCCCACTGGACACCTCAGAGCTCCTGCCAGGACCTAAAGAGGTTCCAGGAGAGCTGGAGGGACCATGGGTGGAGGGACAGGACACAGGGAATGGCTGAAAATGGGTAGATTTGGGTGGATATTGGGAAGGAATTCCTGGCTGGGAGGGTGGGCAGGCCCTGGCACTGGTGCCCAGAGCAGCTGTGGCTGCCCCTGGATCCCTGGCAGTGCCCAAGGCCAGGCTGGAGCAGCCTGGGACACTGGGAGGTGTCCCTGCCATGGCGGGGTGGGATTTAAGGTCTCCTCTCCAGGCTGAACACCCACAGCTCTCTCAGGAATCTCAAAACTCGGCATTATGGGATGATTTGAGGTGGAAGGCAGCTCAGGAGGTCTCTGGTGTGACCTTCTCTGCTCTCAGGTCTCCCAGGCTTGCTCAGGGCTGTCTTCAGCCCGGTCTTGAAAACTTCCAAAGGAAAAGACTGGGAAGAAGTCCTCTGGATACAGGGGTCAAGTCTCAGAAGGGAATGGCCAAGGCAGCTTTGCTGAGGTAGAAGCTGCAATGCTTTGATGTTCGCAGTTAGGATCTGTGAGTTCAAACACTGCTCTTGATCCTTGTCCTCTGGTGGTGTGACCTTCTCTGCTCTCAGGTCTCCCAGGCTTGCTCAGGGCTGTCTTCAGCCTGGTCTTGAAAACTTCCAAAGGAAAAGACTGGGAAGAAGTCCTCTGGATACAGGGGTCAAGTCTCAGAAGGGAATGGCCAAGGCAGCTTTGCTGAGGTAGAAGCTGCAATGCTTTGATGTTCACAGTTAGGATCTGTGAAATCAAAAAACTGCTCTTGATCCTTGTCCTCTGCCTGGGGAATAGACTGGATGGGATCTGTCCATCCATCCCATATCCATGCCTGGGGAATAGACTGGATGGGATCTGTCCATCCATTCCATATGCATGCCTGGGGAATGGACTGGATGGGATCTGTCCATCCATTCCATATCCTATTGGATACATCTGGAAATACATTGCATGTGATCTTCTGGCTGGTTGTTGCTGCCAGTGTCCCTAACCTTGGGAAGTCCCATCTTTCCTGAGATCCCTGGAATCAAACAGTGGCATTGCAGCAGTGCTGATGGTTTGAGACTCAGTGTTTCTCCTTTCTTTCTTTGCCTGAGGTTTGTTTCCTGCACCCCTCCGAGCTGGGGTCCCCTCAAGCTGCTCTGGAGCATTGGCAGGCGTGCTCCTCGGTGTATCCAGGCAGCAGGAGTCCTTGCTCGCTGGAGTTTTTCCTTGTGTGTCCATGAGTTAGGAGTCCCTGGGTGATTTTCAATCCTTTGAGCTCCCAACAGGCGTTCACTGTTACCTTTGCTGATGGTGCAGTTCAGAACAATTGCAGTGTGTGCATTGCCTGTGGATTGTCACTGTTCCCGATTTTTCTCTTGTATTTTTCTCTCCCAGCCTTGGATCCCATTATCCTTTGATAGGTGGCAGCTCTTTGTTCCCACAAGTGCTCTTGAGGCAAAAAGTGCTCTGTGCTTCCCTGGGAATGGCAGAGCAGAAAATGAAGCTCCACTGAAGAACAGGAGTGGCCTTTTCCCAGGAATTCCTGTCCCATGGCCATGCCATTCTTAGAAATGTGGATCTGCCATCTACCCTTAGCCAGTGCCAGGAAATTGTCATCATTAAATGCCCCCAAAGCCATCTGTTGTCCCCTGGCCAGAGCCACCATCCCTTGGAGGCACAGAATGGGACTGACCAAGCAGAATGGGCCTTCCTTGCCTTGGAACAACTCTTCAACCACAATGTGGATCTGCCATCTACCCTTAGCCAGTGCCAGGAAATTGTCATCATTAAATGCCCCCAAAGCCATCTGTTGTCCCCTGGCCAGAGCCACCATCCCTTGGAGGCACAGAATGGGACTCAGCAAGCCTTGCAGGCGTTGTCTTGGAACAACTCTTCAACCAGAGGCTGCTCCTTCACCCTCTGTGCTGCCAACCTGGCACTGGAGGGTTTTCCAGCTCTCCTTTCCACATGTCCAGCCTCAAACTGGTGGGACAAAGTCAGGGAGAGGCTGGACAAGTGGTGCCAGTCACCTTGGGGATGGGGCTGCTGGGCCAGCACACCCCGAGGGCCGGGCTGGCACAGCTGGCACTGGAGTGGTGGCAGAGGTCAGGGCTGCCTTGGCTGCAGCTGGGCATTAATAAAGATGAGCTGGAGTGTGACACTGCTCAGGGCTGGAAATAGAAGCAGGAAATGATTGGCAGCTCGTGCCAGACTGGAAAGCCAGGAAATGCAGACAGGAGAGTCCACAGGCAGGGCAGATGTCAGTGCCAAAGCCCAGGAGAAGGGGCAGAGAGCCAGAGGCTGCTTTTGGGGCTGGGTTTTGGAGCCATGGCTCCCCGAACTCCCCTTATCCCTGCTTTATGTCCTGGTTTTCCTTCTGCACCCAGGCCTTTCCCCAGAACTTCCCTTCCCAGGTTGGAGCTGAGGTGGGTCAGCCCCTTGGGCATGGACCAGCCAGAATTCCCCATGGATTATCACCACATCAAGGCTGGCACTACTGATTGATAAATCCAGAAACTGCTTTGCAGCTGAGACCTCCTCAAAACTCCTCTGTTACAGCAAAAATTATCCAGGGAAGCAGGGAACGTTTGGAAAGACTTTATTTTTTGGCAAAATGAGTGTCAATTTGTGTTAGAGGCTCCCAATAACAACACATTTTAATGGCTTTAATAGTGGCTTTTCCTTCATTCCATAAAGAATTCTCATTGTGGTTTGGGATTGCTTTAAAAAGAGTGTCCCTGAATGGAAGGAGAACAGGGAATTTGTGCTTCAAACAGGAATAATTTCTCTTGGACTGGGATTCACTGGCAGTGGAATCTGGGGTATCCCTGGGCTGTGGAAAGGGGGTTTTGTACCTGGAGTTACATCAGAGCTAAAGCCTTAATAATTTTAATTTAAGAGGAGTTCTAAGATGATATTTGCAGAATTTATTGTTTAATAAGGAAAATATTTTATCCCTCAGAATAAATTCACCTCAGGCCTTTGAATCCAGCTCTGTTCCTTGGAGGGCAGAGTCATTGCTGGAATAATTTTTCATCCTGGAATTAAGGTTGGAAAAGACTTTTGAAGATCAGGGAGTCCCTCCCATCAGTCCGTGTCCCCAAGTGCCACCTGCACCTGGCTGGGGACACCTCCAGGGGTGGATTCAGCCCTTGCCTGGGCAGCTGCTCCAGTGACTCTCAGCCCTTTCCAGGAAGAAAAGGGGAAGCTCTCCATGGCTTTTCTCCTGGCCTGGGAACATTGAATTCACTTGGTTTCCTGTGGGAAATGGATTTGTAGAGAAATGTTCAAGTCTGACAGAAGGTTAACACAGTGTGTGTTTGTATGTAAATCTTGAGATAAGAAATGTTGATTTAGAAATGGAACAGGATAGATATTGTTGAGAGAGAAATGGAATTAGAAACAAGTTTTAAAGGGTGGTTTTGTAAAAAAGATGAGATAATGTGGAGAAATAGAATTATGAAAGATGGATTATAGTGGGATTTACAAGGGGTACTTTCAGATTATTGGTTTTAAGGTATTTTTAATATAGTGTGATGCAAGTTGATAGGTTAAGAAATGTTTATAGTGTATTGTAATTAAGAAATAGTTGGATCACACTTTAAGATTTCTCTACAAATTCATTTCCTGCAGTTTCCAACCAATCATTGCTGCAATAAACACATTAAGACTTCGTTAATTTTTATTAATGATCATGTATTGCATTCTGTTAATTATCCAGGTTCATCAGACAAACAAAACACCAAATACAGAGCAGTCCTTGCTGCTGATCCTGATGTTCAGCTCCAGATCAGGAGTTCTGGACTCTGGAATTTGTTAAGATAATCTTTGCAAATAAAGACTTTTTTGGGTGTAGTGATTAGCAAAACTTCCCCTGGTGTTGTGCAACAACCTGCAAAAACGTTCGTGGTGTTTCCCCATTAATTTGAATTTCTGTGGGAATCCTGAGGAGCTCCAGGAGGGCTGGAGAGGGACTGGGGACAAGGGGACCCAGGGAATGGCTCCCCACTGCCAGGGGCAGGGCTGGATGGGATGCTGGCAAGGAATTCAGTGTTTACATTCTGCATTTTCCTTTTTCTCCACACTTTTGGAGTTCATTTATACACTGGAGACTCCCACAAAAGGGAGGCAGACGTGTAAGGGAAATTATTCCCTATGATGGTCTCTTTCTTCTCACTTTGAGGAGCTCTTGATATAAAGGAACTTCAAATCAGACAGAATGTTTTCAGTTTTAGCTTTTGATATAAAAATCTTCAAATCAGACAATGTTTTCAGTTTTAGCTTTTGATATAAAAATCTTCAAATCAGACAGAATGTTTTCAGTTTTAGCTTTTGCTTTGCTGTGTCAGTAGGCTGAGTTGAGAAGGAGGCAAAGAGAAGGAAAATCCTTCAGAAAATCCAAGTTTTTCCTTGAGGACCGCGTTATACATTAATTAATACAACAAAATCCGTGGTGCCAAACAATATCTGAGTTTGCAGGAGGTGACAGGAGCACCACGGGGAAAATTCACTTTTCCTGCCTTGGAAATAAACATTTCATTACTGTGTGCCTGAAAAGAGTGGGAACATTTGCTTGAATTAGCCAAACAAATGAGCTTTGAATGGCTGACATGCAAATTTCCCCCAGGAGGTTCAAGACTGGCACAGGGAAAGCAGGATTTTTTGGGAGAATTTGTTTGTGGAGGTTATAAAGACCAGGTTACCAAATTTTGGGCCAAAGAGGGGCTCTGGTACCTGGATTATTAGGGAATAATTTTCTTTCTCTATCTCAAAAATAATATTTTCTGGTGGGTTTTTTGTTTTTTCCTCGCAGCTGGGTTGGAGATTCAGATTAAATAGATTTTTCCTTTGTTCTGGAAGGAATTCTTGCTATGATTTGGGATTCCTTTAAAATGTGTGTCCCTGAATTGAAGGAGAACATGGAATATGTGCTCAGCTTCTTAAATAATTCCTGAATAATTCCTCTTAAACTGAGACTCACTGGCAGTGGAATCTGGGATATCCCTGTGTTGTGGAAAAGGGGATTTATACCTGGAATTCAATCACAGCTAAAGTGAAAGTATTATTTACCTTGGTAAATATTTTTATTTATAAATGTATACATTTATTTATAAATTTAATTGTTTATAGTATTTATATATTTATTAATAAATTTAATTATTATTTCTAAATCTATTTTTCTGCAGTGAGTTGTTCTGTATCAGCTGAATAATTTCATTTTTACAGGTTCAACATAGCAAAAATAATTTCCTTTCTTGTTTTTTTCTTTTTAGCCTTCTGTTGAGTCTTCAAGCCCAGGTAAATATTTTTAATAATTTCCAAGAGTTTTGGCATCCTATGAGTGGAAAAACTTTCCAGGACTTCCTTCAGCTGGATTGTTGTTGCCTCTTGAGGTTTTATTTCTTTCAGAGAAATAATTAAGTGCTCCATAATTAAACCTTAGAGTCACTCCTCCCTGTCACACCCTTAGTGTGGGGCAGGGTTTGGAAAATGGAATTTAAATTGTCCAGGGAATAAAAGGAGGGAAATATGAGCAGGGCTGGGATTAAAAATCAGGAGAAAAGAGAAAATGTGAGCAGGGCTGGGATTAAAAATCAGGAGAAAAGAGAAAATGTGAGCAGGGCTGGGATTAAAAATCAGAAATGGCTGGGTGACATCTGCCAAAGCATTCCTCCATCCATTGCTTTGTCATTGTCACCAAATGGCACCAAAGAACTGGGCAAAAAAAGGGGTGGGGGAAAATAACTCAGAATAAAATCTGCAGAACTGGGAAACTTGGTCAATGGGAACTTTGGAAAAGGCATTTTTTGTATTGCAGCTGTGAATGAGGAAGGTGCCCACAAATAAAGGAGTTTTGATTTGCTGGGTTTTTATTTGTGAGTTTTTGTTTGTGTGTTTTTATTGGATAAGTTTTTATTTGTGAGTTAGTTTTTGAGTTTTTAGTTGTGAGGTTCTGACTCTGTAGAGCTCGATGGAGGCAGGTTTGTGATTATTTGAGGGTGAAATGCTCCCAGATAGAATTTTCCAGGCGTGCTGTGCAGAATGTTCCTGTGCTTCCTGCCAGCATCTCCCACAAGCGCGATTTCCCTGGACAGCCAGGCAGAGCCAGAGGAGCCAGGGACAATAATGGGAATTTTTGCTCCCAGCTGTGCTTCGAGCCTCCCTAGAGAAACCAAAAGGCCCAGCAGTGTGAGGTGCTGGAGCAGGGGTGCTGTGGCTGTTTCCCCAGGAGGTTCAGCAGCCTCTGACGACCATGAGTTCGACCCATCCGCTGACATGCTGGTGCACGACTTCGACGATGAGCGCACACTAGAAGAGGAGGAGATGATGGAAGGAGAGACAAACTTCAGATCTGAAATAGAGGATCTTAACAGGGTAGGTGGCCTGCAGGGGTCCCAAACCACCAGACATGCAGGGATTAAAAAAAACCACCATACACCCATTAATAAATACATAATAAAGTGGGGGAGAAAGGCTGAATAAACTTACCAAGAATCAACATAACATGCTCGGTTAGTTGCTTTTTGCATCTCTAGGATGTGAATTTTGGAACTAATATAAACTAAAATATCATCTGACTAAACTTGTGTATTCCAGCTGCACCTGAGTAGTGCTTGTAGATTTTTATTTTAAAACAAAACCCCTCATAATTCACATTTCTTGTGCATTTTGATACAGATACTGTCTACTAGTGGAGCACTCAGGAACATCCTCATTTAAAGGGAGATGCAGAGGAAATGATGTCCAAACCCTATTTAAGCATGAATGATTATGCCAATAGCACTTTAAATTCATTTAGTGCATTTAATCAATATTTCCAGTGTAAATGCTGATTTCTTTCTGGTTCTGCTGTCACTTCTGTATTGTCTTCAATTATTTCTCAGGCAGGAATAATATTCTTAAATTACCAAGTGGGTTCATTATAAATGCAGAGTAATTTAGATCCTGTCTGTGGCCTTGTTGGCCTCCAGAACAGATCATTAATGATTCACAGATGAATATTTGATGTACAAATCCTCTTTAGCTTAAGTGATTCTGCCAATAGGACTTGAAATTAATTTCCTCCATTTAATCTATATTTCCAGTGGAAATTATCATTTTTTTAATCTGCTAATTTCCAGCTTGATGCTAAATGGAAAACATAAAAATAAATAAATAGTTGGTGAATCTAAATGTGCTTTATGTAGATTAAATGAGGAATGGAGCTCCACGTGTCTCTCATGTGGGGTTTAAATTGAAAATTGGCTTTTTTCCCTTCATATTTCATGTAACTCTCTCACCACATTACAACCCTTCAGTTTATCCCCTCATAGCCAGTGGTTACCTCTAGCTGTAGGTAAATAATAAACAAATATATTCATATTTTCACCTTTTCCATTTTTGCAATACCCTGAAGTGATGAAGAAATCCCAATTTTTCTTTTCTCTTGGAGAGCTGCTGGGCCCTGGAGCTCCTGGAATTGCAGTGGACTATTTGAAGTTAAGAGGCTTAACCTGAGAAAAATATTATAAATACAAACCCCCTTTGCTGGGTAGCACAGGATCAGTGATATCCCTGTTCCATAATTCCCAAATATCTACAAATTCCAATTTTTCATGTTTAATTCTCAGCTCTGTGGGACAGGAGTGCTTAAAGACAGGATATTCCTTTCCAAAATGTCCTGGAGAACATTTGCATGATTCAAAAATGATTTTTCTGCTGGCTCTGCTGCCAGGTTTAATTAAGAGCACAGGCCTTTGATGTTGTCTGTGTCAGTAAAATATTAATTCCCCATCAAGTGGCACGATGGGGACAAGGACTCAACATTTAATTCCGTGGTTTTTGTATGACTGGGTGTAAAGCTTAACCAGAGAGTAGGGGAATAAGAGGTGGAATGGCTTAGTTCTTTGAAATAAAATAAAATAAATCACAGATAAGAAGTGCTGATAACCCCTGTCACTCTTGTTTTTACAGAGCACAACCAACTCCACTTTTGTCATTGGGATTATTGGGATGTTTCCAGAAATTAGATCAGTGCAGGCCCTTAGGATAGGAAGTCTAAGGTCAGCCAATAACTAAAAATATCTGATTATCAGCCAGCATGTGCATTAGATGCTAAGAAAAAACTATTTAGAGCAAGCACACAACTCCAAATAGTAAACAAAGGATTTGATGCTTTGAGAGAGAATTTTTAAATGATCCTGAGAATTTCTGCTCTGAAAAATCTCACTTAGGCAGAGAGGCTGGACACTGAGGATTAAAAGTAATAAAGGAATTAATTAGCAGAGCCAGCAATGTTATTAATAGTATTTATTAATAAAACTTAATTAAAAGTATTTATTAATAGTATGTATTAGTAATTTTTATTAATAAAGGTGAGAGTTTGGGAGCCTTTGTTGTACTTGAATTAATTTGAGAACTGACAGTGCAAATTGAAATGTCTCCTCAGAGTGGACCAGCTTATTCATGATTTTTTAATAAATTTTTTTAAGGTTTTAGCACATTTGTTTCCTGCTGGGAATGGGTTTGGAACCAAGCAGCTTCAAATAAATGAGAAATAAAAATTCCTGCTGTCCTTCCCTGGTATCAGGGATCCTTCACCCCATCCAAACCCTCAGAGAAATGAGAGGTCAGGGACACTGAGGGGAGCATTTTGGGTGGAGTTTTATCTTCCAGAATTGTGGAACTCTGTCCCTATCGTGCCACTTGATGGGGAATTAATATTTTACTGACACAGACAACATGAAATTGGAATTGTCCCTGGAGCACAGCTTCCCCTAAAAGATGGAATTCCATGTTCCAGCCAGGTGCTGTGATTGAGCTGAATTGTGGGAGTCACTCAGGAGCTGCTGCTGACACACATTTCACCCTTCTTCCCACCAATTTGTACTGAAAACCACAATTTCCAGCTGGTTTTGGGCAGTGCAGGGAATACCAATAAATATTCCAATATTTGCTCTGGGTGCTGAAGGTTTTGATAAAACCAAACCCTTTTAAAGAGCTGAATGGCCCCTTGGCGTTCCTGTTGGGGTGGGAGGGCTGCTGCAAATAAATCAAGGACTGGGAAATAAATTATCCAGCAGAAAAAAAAACCCATGTTTTCCTTAGGAGTCCAAACTTCCAGTTTTACCAATCCATCCCTTCTGGGATGGCCATTCTTGGTGTGGGTGCCACTGATCCCTGTGGTTTGGTGAGAACCTCGATGCTGCAGAGCAATTCCTGTGGAAACAGCCCTGTTAATTCCCAGGTTTTTGCCCAGGAAAGCAACTTGCCCATCCAGGAGATCCTGTTGTGGTGGGACTTCTGCTGGAAATAAGTCAAGGATTGGGAAATAAATTATCCTGCAGAGAAAAATCCCCCACATTTTCCTTAAGAGCCCAAACTTCCAATTTTGCCACTCCACAGTGACCATTCTTGGTGTGGGTGCCCTGATCCCTGTGCTTTGGTGAGAGCCATGGTGCTGTGGATGAATTCCTGTGGAATTATTCCTATTAAATCCCAGGGTTTTTTGGGATTTGCCCAGGAGAGTGACGTGCCCATCCAGGAGATCCAGGATTTCTGCTGGAAATAAATCAAGGATTGGGAAATAAATTATCCCACACAGAAACCCCACATTTTCCTTAAGAGCCCAAACTTCCAATTTTGCCAATCCATCCCTTTTGGAATGGCCATTCTTGGTGTGGGTGCCCTGATCCCTGTGCTTTGGTGAGAGCCATGATGCTGCAGAGCATCAAGGAAATATCCCAGTTAATCCTTGTGGAAATATCCCAGCAATATCTACAAAAATCCCACATTTTTCTCAGGATCCCAGACTTCCAATTTTGCCAGTCCATCCCTTTTGGAATGACTGTTCTTGATGTGGGTGCCACTGATTCCTGTGGTTTGGTGAGACTCTTAATGCTGCAGAGCAATTCCTGTGAAATATCCCTGTTAATTCCCAGTTTTTGTTTGAATTTCGCCCAGGAAAGTGACATGCTTATCCAGGAGATCCTGTTGGGGTGCGAGGTCTGCTGGAAATAAATTAAGGATTGGGAAAGAAATTATCCCACACAGAAAGCCCACATTTTTCTTAAGAGCCCAAACTTCCTATTTTATCAATGGCCATTCTTGGTGTGGGTGCCCTGATCCCTGTGCTTTGGTGAGAACCATGGTGCTGTGAAGGAATTCCTGTGGAATATTGCTGTTAATTCCCAGTTTTTGTTGGGATTTGCCCAGGAAAGTGACATGCCCATCCAGGAGCTGCTGAGCCGCTACGGCTACGATGGCACTGTGCCCCTGCAGGAGGAGGAGGAGGAGGAGGAAGAAGAGGAGGAGGAGGAGGGAGAAGATGATGATGATGTCGATAACGATGACAACAGCGGCTGCAGTGGGGAAAACAAGGTAAATGTGTGCTCATTTGCATATGTAAATTCATTATTTTCATACCTGCGCTACTCAGTGTCTCAGGTCGTGGCAGAGCTAATTTGTAATAGAGTTGATTTCATAAACCTTGCTTTACTAACAAGGTTTATTCTTAATTGCCCGTCTGTATTTCTCATAATTGCTCTTAATTCCCTCTCTCTCATCCCAGACAGAGGCAGTTGAAAATCCCTGGATGCAGCATCATGTGAGGGATGGGAATTGTCCTTCAGAACCTCAGCACCGAGGTTTTAAATGCCTGCAGACACCTTTAGAGATACAGCTGAACACTTACTTGGAGTAGAAAAGCTGATTATTGAAACTGCACAAGTGTGGAGCTGGATTAAATGTGGCTCTGAGTCTTGGAAATCCTGCAAGTTTTCCAGCTTGAGCCTTTTAAATTGTGTTTTTCCAGCCTGGTTGTACTTGAATTAACTGAACCTAATGTTTCAAGTATCTTTGGCAAATGTTTAGTTTTGAGCTTAGCATCTTCAAACTCCTTTTCTGTGTTCTCTTCAAATATTTTTCTGATTTTAAAAAAGAGATTTTTCTACTTGGAATGTAGAGTCCTGTCATGGGCACAGCTGCTGCATCCTGAATTCCATTAAGATACCCCTTGGAGTTGTCAGTGACACAAAAGCTGAGGCATTAGAGGAGGTTTCATTTCCTAATGTGGCTTTAAAAGAGATCCATTCTGGGCTTTTGCTACCCTTACCTATTTGAGAATCCCTGGAATGGCACCCAGGATGAGGAATGGTACATCTGAGTCAGGAACTGAAGTTCCTGGGATTTACAAGCTGCCTTGACAGGTGCTGGAGATTGTTCTTTGTGGGGGTTGAACAGTTCAAAAGGAAGATCCAGAGTGAGATTGGATCAGGAAAGGTTCAGGGGAGGGGGAGAAACTTATGTAACATGAAGGCTGCAGGGAGAATTCTTTCAGGGAAAATTCTTTCAGGAGAATTTCCTTATGGAAAGGGTGGTCAGGCTTTGGAAAGAGCTGGAATGTCCTGGAGTGTCCAGGAACCCCTGGATGTGACACTCTGGGCTGGTGACAAGGTGGGGATGGGTCCCAGCTTGGGCTGGATGATCCTGGAGGGCTTTTCCAACCTCAGAAATCCTGTGCAGAATCAAAAGCCCAAATGTTCATTTATTGAGCTTGGTGCTGCTCCTGAAGTGTCCTCCTTCCTCCTGTGCCCTCACTGCTCAGTCCCCTCCTGGCACAAATGCCATCCTGCCTGTCCTCAGGGCTCTTAGCACTGGCCCAGTTCACACCAGTTCAGCCCTGCACTGGGAGCAAGGACCCCCCCAGTCCATCCCAGCTCACACCAGTTCAGCCCATCTCAGCCCTACAATGGAGCAGGCACATCCCAGTCTATCCCAGTTCAGCCCAGCCCAGCACTGGGATCAGGCCCCCCTCAGTCCATCCCAGTCCTGCACTGGGCAAGGACACCCCCAATCCCATCCCAGTCCATCCCAGTTCATCCCAGCCCAGCCCAGCCCTGGGAGCAGCCCCAGTCCATCTCAGTTCACACCAGTTCAGCTCAGCCCATCCCAGCCCTGCACTGGGAGCAGGCAGCCCCCCAGTTCACACCAGTTCAGCCCAGCCCAGCCCTGGGAGCAGCCCCAGTCCATCCCAGCCCATCCCAGTTCAGCCCAGCCCTGGGAGCAGCCCCAGTCCATCCCAGCCCATCCCAGTTCAGCCCAGCCCTGGGAGCAGCCCCAGTCCATCCCAGCCCATCCCAGTTCAGCCCAGCCCTGGGAGCAGCCCCAGGCCATCCCAGTCCATCCCAGCCCAGCCCAGCCCTGGGAGCAGCCCCAGTCCATCCCAGTTCAGCCCAGTCCATCCCAGCCCAGCCCAGCCCTGGGAGCAGCCCCAGCCCATCCCAGTTCAGCCCAGTCCATCCCAGTTCAGCTCAGCCCTGGGAGCAGCCCCAGCCCATCCCAGTCCACCCCAGCCCACCCCAGTCCATCCCAGTCCATCCCAGTCCATCCCAGCCGTGTTTTCGGGCCCTGGGCTGTGCGGGGCTCTGAGCTCGGGGTGCTGCAGGCCGTGGGGGTGGGATCGCTGTGGGATCACTGTGGGATCGCTGTGGGATCACTGAGCTCTGCTGCTCCAGCTCTGCTCAGCCCGTTTTGCTCCCTGCACTCAGCTGGTTGCTATTTTTAATCTGCTCAGAGCTGCACATGTGACACTGCTCTGCTGGCTGCGGGAGGTGCCAAACAGCCCCTGTGTGTCCAGCACAAAGCACCAAGTGCACAGACAGCGGGCTTGGGAGCACCAAAAATCCATTTAAAAAAATATTTATCATTTTCATTTTCTCTGCTTGTAATAATTCCCGTGGTTGTGTTGGTTTGTGCACAAATGAAGGAATTTATTCGGATTTTTGGCTCAATGTTCTGAGCCAACCCTGTTCTTCCTGTGGGGTTGAACCACTCAGTTCACATGGATTTTTATGGCAGGTGCCATTTTCATCTAAATCCCTCCCCTTTTTATTGAAATTTCCTAAGAAGGGGCTTTAGAGACCAAAGTAAATTTCATTGAAATGAAATTCAATAAAAACCATGAGGATTAAAAAAGCAAAGATTCAGATTTCATTTGGGTCCATATTTCTGATTTGTTACAGTCTGGCTGTTCTATTGATCTGCTTAAAAACACCCTCAGAGTGTGTTCACACATTAAAATGTTACTAATAAAGGAATTTATTCTAATACAGGAATTTATTCCTATTTTTGGTCTTGACTCAATGTTCTGAGCCAGCCCAGCTGTTCCTGTGGGGTTGAACCACTCAATTCACATGGATTTTTATGGAAGGTGCCATTTCCATCTAATTCCTTCCCCTTTTTATTGAAAATGCCTAAGAAAGGATTTTAAAGACCAAAGTAAAATTTCATTGAAATTAAATTCAATAAAAATGATGAGAATTAAAAAAAAAAATATTTACATTTTATCTACTTAAAAAAACAACCTCAAAATGTGTTCACACATTAAAAATTTACATTTTTGCTGGCTCCAGCCAGGACAAACCACAGATAAAGAGATTTGGGGTTAACCTATTGATAAAATATTGCCAAAACCAGATTTTTCACTGCCAGGGATAACTGAGGTGCTGCTGATTTTTTTCCCTAATTGATTTTTATTTTCTTTTGTGGCAGGAGGAGACCATCAAGGACTCCTCAGGGCAGGAAGATGAGACCCAGTCCTCCAACGATGACCCAGCCCCATCTGTTGCTTCTCAAGACCCCCAGGAGATCATTCGCCCTCGGCGCTGTAAATATTTTGATACCAGTAAGTGCAGCCCCAAAATCCCAGTATTCTGTGCCAGAAATGCATTTTGAGCCCTAAAAATACTGAGTTTTCCTCTTCATGGCACTGCTGTTGATAAGAATCGTGCTCAAAACAAAGAAGGGAAGTCCTGGTTTTAGCTGAGGGCTGAAGCTGCTCTGCTGGCTCTGTGGCAGGACAGGAGATCATCTCTGATTTTACAAGAAAGGAGGAGATTTGGGGGGAAATTCAATAATTGGAATTGAAATCTGACATTTTACAGGTTAAAATTAATTGGTGTGCTCTGGTTATTTGCTAAATCCTGGGCTCTGTCCTCATCCAGAGGAGCTCAGAGTCCACCTGAAGGGAAGAATCAACTGAAATTTCCTACAAATAGAACACAGATTTCCTCAGAAATAGAAAAGCAGTGAAATCTGGGAAAGGCCAAGAACTGTTAACCCTGAAATAGTGGAAGGTGGGGCTCACAAAGAAGAAAATTTGCTTCAAGAATTCCACTTTTGATTCTGTTGCCAGAACTGAATTGATCATTTTCACTCTTATTTTGTTTACAAATTAATTTTGCATCCCCTGAACTCTGATTTCCCTGGAATCTCCCCTGATGGGATCTGACCCTTTTGGGCTGCTTGGGACAGCAGATATTTTATCTTTCTTCAATAAAAGTGGCTGCTGCTATTTGAATTCCTTCTGTTCTGTGAACAAATAAAAGGTTCCTCACCATATCTTACAATTGATTGTTATCGTAGAAATGCAATTATTAATTTGTGGTTTATTTAAATCCAAAATTGACAAGGACCTTTAGATTTAAATGAACAATTGCCAAGTGCGTAGCTGTGCAGAGGATTGCAAATGCCTTCAATAAATTCCTATTTTTTAGCACAGAATTAACTTAATTCAAGTGTATTGCATTAGGTTTGGGGGTTTCTACAGCTTTCAGCTTTGTATAAAATGTCATTTAATGTATAAATAACTTTAATGCTGCTGTAACCAGCACCTTGGGAAAGGCAGCTGGCCTATACCATAAAGAGCTTAACATTCCTGCCAGTCCTTATCCCAAATAATCTCCTGGGAGTGCTGCTGGGCATCCCAGGCTCCTAAATCCCAGGAGGAAACACTCCCAGATTTCTCCCACCTTCTGCTGAGATCTACCTGAAATTCCCTGGAAAAAAACAGCAGCAACTAAACCAGGAGCTGATGGAAAAAGGGTTGAAACCCACAAAAACATTCCCACAAATTTAGAATAAACTTGGATGGGGATCCTTCAAAGCTGAGGGAAAAGGATTTTGATTTTAATAACAAAATTTAAGGATGTTTTTATTTATGTCTCAATTTCTCAGAGCCTGACGTGTATCTTAGTCCAGATGTGGGTGGGTCATTTCTTAATCTTGTCACTGCTGAGCCATGAGTGTTGTCCCCAAAAGTGTCCCTGAGATAAGGAGGGAGGGAGGGAGCAGGGCTGCTGGGCTCTGCCAGCCCTGCTCCTCTGGGCTCAAATGTCTGCAAAATTCCTTGCAGATAGTGAAATAGAGGAGGAATCTGAAGAAGATGAAGATTATATTCCCTCAGAAGATTGGAAAAAGGTAAATATTCAGCCCACATTTCATGAATAATTAATTAACCTGTTACTGGGTAACTCTGAGCTCTGTGGAGCACCTAAATCCTCTGCAGTTTTTCCCTGTAAATAGGAGAGGTTTGGTAATGAGAAGTCTTTAAATCCTCCCCAAACAGTCAAAAATCCATTTTCGTATAGTTGTCTTCAATTTTGAACCTGTTCATTGCATTTTTAGATTTTAAACAATGAAAGTTTCAAGAGGGGAGGAAAAAAAGATGTGGTCATGCTCTTGTTTGCTAACAAAAAAATCTCAGGGTGACCTCATTTCTTCTTTTTATTCCAATCAGGAAATCATGGTGGGCTCTATGTTCCAAGCTGAAATTCCAGCTGGCACCTGCAAATACAAAGAGAATGAAAAAGGTGAGATTTGACCATTTATTGCTGCTTGGGATTAATGTCTGATTAGGAGAAAGAAAAGACTGGATTGATGTCATGTATCTTAATAAATGAGTGACAATTAGAGCCACCATCATCAAATTAGAGCTCATCCTGTGCTTCAGCAGAGCTGGAGGAAGAGGAAAAGAAGGATTTTATTCTTGGCCTGGTGCCTCTTGAACCCTTGGATTCTGATTTAGTGATCCACACAAGCTGCAACCTCTTCACTTAGGGATTTCTTTTGTGTGAAATGAAACAGCTAATGGAGAAATTGTACTGCTGGAACTGGATTATCACATTAAAAAGGGCAAAATGTACCAGCAGCTTTGGTTTTCACATTTTGTACCTCTTCAATCAGGAAGAAGAAGTTGTGCTTTTGTGGATTTTTTTTCCCCAGCAGTTTTTTCCCTCATCCCAAGCAGAGGTTTTGGCTGGATGCTGTCAGGAAAGGCAGATCCAGTTTAAACCCAGCTGGGAGCAGAAAAAGGAAATTTTCCTGCTCATTCAGCCCATTCCTAAGGATTTGCTCACACTGCAGGTCAATGAGAATGGATTTCTTTGTAGTTTCATAGAATTTAGTTTTTAATAACCACCACAAAGCCTGGAGCCCTCCTAGAGCCCAAGTTCCTGCTCAGTTATCTCAATCCCCAGGGAGGTGGTGGATTGCCCTGGATCCCTGGGGGTTCCCAGGCCAGGCTGGACAGTGCAGCTCCCTCCTCCCAGGGGAACCCATGGAACTGGATGGTTTTTAAGGTCTCTTCCAACCCAAACCATTCCAGGATTCTCTGAGGGTTCCTAGAGCTCTTTTTTTTCTCGAGTGAGCAGCCAAACATCAGCTGAGTTGGAACCTCTGGAACAAAAACCCAGGAAACTCCTGGGAGCTGTTCCCAAAGTGTGTCCTGGGTGAAACGAAGCTGCTTTCTTTGCAGGACATTTAATGATTTCTTTACCCCTTTTGGGGTTTTATTTGTATTTGTTTCCATGATAAAATACTTTTTCCAAGCAGAGATTGATCTCTGACCCCCCTGAACTCCCCCCACACCTCCCTCCCTGTGCTGGCCATGCTTTCCCAAGCATTCCTCTTGGAATCAGTGCTCAAATTCCTTCCTTGCTGCTCTTCCTCAGGTTGTTGGAGCCCACAGACAAGATCTGGAAATTTTCCTACTTTAATACCCAGAATTCCACTTTATTTTGATACAATCCAAAGCTTGGCTCTTCCAAAATAAAACTCTTCCAAAATAATGAGGGGATATCTCACTTAACCCACATTTCTCTGTTAAATTCAGTGTACTGTGGCTTCCCTGCTCTCCAACTCCTGTGAAAGCTCTGGAAAAGGTGGAGATTAAAATTCTGGAGTTGCAGGATGAGTTCTATAATCCAGAACCCAGATCATGCCAGGGATTTGAAGGCAAAGTCCAAAACCCCAGTCATTTGGATCCCTGCATCCCTGATTTCCAGATTAATGCTGCTCCCACGATCTCCCAAGGCTGATCAGAGACAATAATTACCTTTCTAATTATTTCATTTTATTATCATGGTTTAATTTTCTTGTGCTCTCCCTGGGGTTTATCCAGTGTATGAAAATGATGACCAGCTGCTCTGGAATCCTGACTTTTTACCAGAGGATAAAGTCATAGAATTCCTCAACGAAGCCTCGAGGCGCACGGGAGAGGAGAAGGGCCTGGATGCAATTCCTGAGGGCTCCCACATTAAAGACAATGAGCAGGTAGAAAACAAAAACCACAATATGCAGTTTATTTTCTAGAATTAATCATCTTTTTATTTCACTTTACTCCCAAGAGGTAAAATCGGGTTTGAAACAGTTCTATTGTTCCTTGTGGAAATAGAAATTTGATGAGGATTTTACCTCTCAGTGAATATTAAACTGTTAACTTGGGCTTAATGTTGCTTTATATAAAATAAATATATCATAGAAAATAAATAAAATCTTTATATATATATATATATATATATATATATATATATATATATGGATTAAT